>NC_139955.1:35505391-36030391 GCF_963454915.1 Gymnoscopelus microlampas
TCCTCATCACAACCGTACACAGGACAATATGTTACTATCCCATCACTAGGCAGCTGGCTGTTTTAATATTGCGAGTTATTCAGAGGCGCTATCCAGCACCGGTGAAGCCTTCTGTTGAACTCTGATGAACATTGCTCATAAATAGTATGCTTTGTGGTAAAACTGAGACGGGGAAATATCATAATAATAATTTTAACAGGTATGAAGTAAGGCCTTGTTCTACACATCAAAATCTTTGCTATCATTTCTGAGAGTACAAAGGGTAATTTTTTTAAACTTTTTACTGGATAGTTTTCAGCAGCTGACAGCTGTGATTTGGTGGAGAGAAAGATGGAGATATATGAGTGGATTTTTTAAGTAAATGTAAATTTCCATGATAATATTCATAAAATCTATGATATTGCACTATTCATGATTATATTAACATTTTATTAATTTAACATACATACTGCATATATTTCACTCTTAGAGTTAAATGAACACCCAAGGGTTTTACAGTGTGGTTGCCGTCCTCTGCTTACATGGCGTTGGTAGCTGTGGTTAGTTTAGATAAGGGGAGGGCTTGGCGGTGCCGTTACTTCCTGGTCTGTGCCCACATGTGGTTCCCTCCAGCCACACACTACGGCTCGGGGAGGTTATAAAAGCCGAGGGGGTGATTAAGAAGCAGGAATAATGACCTCCACAAAACCAGGAATGCGTTTAACTGCTGCAGCGGCTCGGGAATCATTCTGCACCGGAACGCCACTGTTAATATCGGGAATTATTCCACTGCTCTGAAGCAGGGAGATATTTATGGCAAATAAAGCCTTGAAAATTGCGGGGCTTTAAGAATAGCGGGGTCGTAATGCAACTTTCAAAGAAGCAGAGCATGGGAAGACATGGGAGGCGTGGGCCGTGTGTACTGTAGATTCATGATTTATGTCCGTATGGGTCTGACGGTGACCTCGGAGGATTTAGGCCGCCTGTATCTGGGGTGCTGACCTAACACTGGTTTTACATGGTTGGGTTTTTGGTGGATCCCTCTAAATCCAGGATTAGAAAAGTCAAATATACAAACACTTTCACCTCTCCTCCTCTAGCCCTCTCTCTCTCCCACACGCGCACACACACACATCCACAGACCGTAGTTGAGAGCAAGCAAGGTAACTGCCGCCTGCCATGCTTAAGCACACCCAAAACCCCAGACCCCATCACTTTCCTCATTACAGCAGCTTCATGGCTTTTTAGGGCTCTGCTGCACTTTATCGGGGATTTCACATTTCCTTGCCTGCCACTTGACATGGCTCACCCCAGCTGCCAGCAATCAAACAGCAGAGGGGCTGCCGTGCACAGGGGCCGGGGCCCGCACTCTTCAGGCTGCACCTTGATTTCAGAGCTGCCCATCACAGCCACTGGCCCTGGTGAGCTCCTGTAATTACGGGGCACACATCCATTCCCCTCTCCAACCGTCACGTGGACATCACACAGTGACCCAGCCTAATGACGGCTGAAGGAGAGTGGCCTATGCGTTATTATAATGAATGAGATAAATCGTCGCTGTCGGGCAGAAACCTTGTATCTCCGTATCTAATGCCCCCCCCCCCCTCCGGCCATAAATTATTGCCCTATTTTAAACTTTGTCGTGTGACAGTGTCACACAAAGAAACAAGCTTGTGGATCTGTTCATTTAGCTATTCTTGAAAGATTTGTCACCTATAATTACATGCCCAAAATAGGGACACCATGTTGAACTAGCTATGTCTTGTCTGTGGGTTTTATAAATATTTATCTAATGAATAGTATTAACAAAGAGCTAAGAGACTAAATAACTACATTGGATTCATTGGAACACCCTTTTCTATTTCTTGAAAAGTAACAGTTTTGTACGTACAAGATTTCCACCACCTGACAGTGACGAAATAATTTAGAAAGTTTCTATACAGTGTGTCTGTGGGATATTTACTTGCATACAGTACATGTACAGTCAAGCCTATTAAAGCCTTGAGTGTGCATGTGTGTGTTTGCCTGACTGTGCGTTTATGTCTTTAAGCGGCATGCATGTGTTCCTGCTGCACATTAATGCAATGTGTGAGTACAGTGCAAGTGCGTGTTCATGTCTATACTGTACACACGTGCATGTGTGTGTGTGTGTGTGTGTGTGTGTGTGTGTGTGTGTGTGCGTGCACTTATCTAATTGAGAGGTAAGCAAAAAAGTTGCCTTTAAAGTTGCCAATAAATACCGTGCCAGTAATGTCAAACACCTGCCCATAAAGGCCGGTGGAATGCTAAATGAAACCAAGTTACAGAGCCAGTCTCCTGTCTGGGCTCTCAAGTCAAGACAGCAGGATTTGTAATGGCTGTAACCAGGATTATGGAGTTCAAGCAGAACAGCCAGGAAGCAAGGGGGTGGGTAGGGGGGGGGGGGGTGACATGGTCGGCAACAATGCTTTTCCACACTCTAAAGACCGTTACCTTTACACACAATACTCAGCAAAACACTGCGCAACTAACGCACAACACTGGGCAATCGAAAGACGAAGAGATACATTAGGACTCTTTTTGTTTTCACCATTGTCTTCACAGATGGGCAATCAAAGCTCCTCAGAGTGCGTGGTGTAATGCTAGCAGACACATGGGGGTTTGTGCCAAAGACTTCCCAGAGGCCTTTGAGCATGGGTGAGCTAGATATAGGGAGACAGATGATTACAACAGCTCAAAACATGGCCCCCTGACCTCCTCACCTCTGTGTCACACACCCCTGCATCCTCACACACTGTCACACATCCCTGTGCATGCACGTGCTCGGTTGCTCGCACATGCACACACACACACACACACACGCACGCACGTACGCACGTACGTATGTACGCACGTGCGCGCACACACACACACACAGCACACACACGCACGCAGATCTGTCAGAGGGAGGAAAACGTTCTTGAACTTGCAGTGCTTTGGGACCCCCAGGGGTGGAAGAGAGGAGCTGACCTCAGGAGCTGGAGACACTGTTGTTTGGCCCCATCTCTGGTTTCGATTGCCCAAGCTCCTGACGCCTTCCTCCTGCAGCACCTGTTGACCGCCAATAGACCCCCTGCCCAGGTCCTTTCACCATGAAGAATATATGGCCCTGCTCACTGGCCTAGCACGGCTAATTACTACCACAGACAATCCCAACCTGTGGGCCGGGGCCCACTGGTGGCCTGTGCGGATATTGCAAGCGGGCCTCCAAATAATTGGCAAAACACTACGATTTTATTTATAGTATAATATTAGTATTTAAAATAATTATGTAAAATGAATAAATAGATGTCATGGCATTTTTTTTGTCTTTAAAATCTTGACCCACCTTGGCACGTGGTCAGATGGGTGGGCCGCGAAACGCTTTCGATAATTTCAAGTGCATGGGCCCTGATCCAGAAATGTTTGGGAATTAACTGTAGGCCTACTACTGGCCCCAAAGCGCCAGGCTCGGCTATGGTGTTTTAGGTACTGTTGCCACCATTAGCGCCTTACTCAGCATTGTTCTCACCATGGGCTAGTGAGGGCTTACCCAGTTACAGCTTTTGCACCCTGAGCCACAGGCTGCCATATTCAACCCAGAGATTAAGCACTGTCTACACGCAACCATGAATAATAAAGATATCACTCCAGACAGGCAGGCAACAGCAGGGTGAGTTACATACTCCCATAATCCTATAGGGCAGGGCATACAGTAGAAATGCTACTGTACCTGTTCATGCATTATTTAACACGTACGGTGGATTGAATACTTACATTATTTACACATCGACAGTTAAAGAATTTTTAATGGTCTTTTGTTGTAGCATACTTTATGAGGTCTTTTGACTTATATGAGCAGCTATAACAATCAGCTGTTAGGATGCTGTTAAATTAGGCTCCAATCTAAATAGAAAGAGAATGTGACGTCACACCATGGAAAGTAATAGCTGGAAACCTCCCAAGATGGCGCCACCTGTCCATTGAACTCTAAATGGATAGGCCTAATGGCTACAGTGCAATTTTAATGTTTTTTTCCTTCTTCAAATCACGGAAAGAGACATTAATGTGTTGTTTTCTCTTGGATAAAACATGTTTTATAACCCAATAGCCATAACATATCCTCAATTTATTTTTATTTCTAGGGCACACGGTTATTCAAAGCAAATGATCTTGCAATTCGTCAGAGCTGATCAGATTTCCCCCTTTGTGTGATAAAACAAAACCGTTTCCACTCACAATCCTACCTTATGAGTGTTCAATAATAACAAAGACCACGTGACTGCAGCAGCAGCACTGTGTCTAGACGCACAGCAGAGCAGTGTGTCTGCTCTCAGAGCGTCCCTTGCGAGGAGGACGACAAGGACACGGGCTGGCATGGATTCATTTACAACAAAATAAATAAAAGGCTTTCAAATTAATAGCACCAGAAAGTTGAAAGTCGTATTGCGATTCAAACCCTTTCCAATGTATCGTCACAAAACGCGGACAACAAGCCCAGCGACCAAACCAAGGGGAAGTATAAACGGTCGGTTACCCAGCTGTAATGATTAGGACCTCCTAATCATTACAACTGGATGACAGAAATTACTGCCCGACACTTTCCATGATGTCGGAGCTTCGACGGTGTTCTTTTTTGTACCCTTATCTACGCTCCTATTTCTCTTATTTCGCTCTTATTTGCCTCTTTCTTTGTACTCTCATTTCTACCGCACATCGCAGCGGTGTGCGGTAGAAATAAGGGTCCAAAAAAGAGGGAAATAAGAGCGACAGAAAATACATTGTCATCTACAAGACAGGGAACATAATAGCCTACTCCTCCACGCATCTACCTGCGTCACCGGAGCATCTATGGCACCCTGTCTGACTCTGAACTTGGCGTGAATGAAAGTGATGAAGTGAACCTTGGCCGTTGCGCGCCAGCCAGTGTCGCGGGCGGAAATAGCCGATATACAAGCTCACGACGCATCTCTTGTGTGACGCCATGTGAGCTTGTAGATCAGCTATTTTCCGGGTGGAACACTGGCGCGCAAAAAATAGTATTATCAGGCTTTGGCGGCAGACAGCAGCGACTCACTCAGCCTCCAGTCAGTGCGTCTGGCTGCATGTCTCCCTTTGCATCCATGATCCACCACCTGCATCCCTCAGTGCGCATCACTCAGTGGACCTGCTGCGAGGCGTCCTTAAAGAACCATCCTGAACACACCGTCCTGCGACATATTGTTTAGTTTTGGACCCGTTGATGTCACTTCCTGCCTGGGCATGTACAGTACATCAGCCTACAAAATGAGCCCCGATCAATACAGAACTACAACAATCATACTAATAATAGTCATTTGAGAGTTAATAATACTCGAGGTCACGCTGTTGATGAACTCACAACGAGGTCACACGCATAGTCCTACTTGCCGCCCGGACCCGGACGCCAGTCGGTGCGAAATAAGTTGAACAAAACCTCGTCCTGCATGGCTGGCTGGTTGTGAACCTTCAAAGTGGCATTCAGCATCATCCCATCTTTTTCTTATGTAATCATAGTGAGATCGTCATCCTCCTGTGCTATTCCTCACTGTTACGCAGGCGAGTTTCATTTCCTGGAGAACGTGTTTACGTCCAGACCAGAGTATTATGCAATGATGGCGACAGAAAGCTACTGGACCAAACACTGTCTAGTCCACCAAAAGTGAGGAGGATGCGAATCACATCCTCCTCACTATATTGTGTGTTTGGTCCAGTAGCTATCTGTGCCATGGGTGCATTTTAACAACCAAAGAACTTTAGGGGTTTGTTCCAAACAATGGGACACTTGTTGATGTAATTGGAACGATGCCAAATTGCAATTAATTACTGCAACACATGCAGTGATGGTTGCTCTTTACACAGAATCTTCTCTATTTTCTGGCCTTTATAATGAACAAGCAAAGCACTTGGAGGCTTGAAAAGTCCCCCTGTCTTTTGACACACATTGCAGATAGCTTGCAGGTGTCATGAGGGCACAGACATCTCTCTGTGGGGTGCAGTGGAGAGACTGATTGCTCTGTTTGATGAGGGCCAGCACTAGACACATTCAGGGGTTGATCTGCACACTGAACACAGGGGGATGGAGGCTGGTCGGGGTGTGGACCTCTGCAAAGAGCGCTATCCTCTTTCCTGGCCCAGGTCTCTCCTCTTTACCTTTGAACCCTGGCCCAGCAGCCCATCTCTGATCTACAGAGGGTCTCCTCTTACCCCAGTTCCCCTCACAGGCCCCTGTGATAGATGGCCGCCAGCATGCCAATACTGCACAATATTTCAATTTCCTGCTACAGGGAGAGGTATTCAAGGGGTTGACTGGAGTTCAGATGCACAGTGTGGTGCCTACAGCCCACCACCAGCCCCCCAGCCCCATGCTGGAGACCCAGAGACCCAAACATTCAGCCCAGAACATTCCAGAACCCGGGCCCTCTCCGTGTCAGCAAAACAACCCCTGCCGCTGCTGCTGTTCTCCAGGCTAACAGACAACAGGCAGGAGGACACTGGACTGGAAGACCAGCAGCCTCATGTGAGTGGAACCTGTTAACACACAATGGAATGGTTTAGGAAGGAGTTAGTGTCGGAAGTTCTCTTTACATTGCTGTATGATTCACACCCTACTACTATTTAAGTCACAAATCAAGACTTCGCTACCTAATGGTGAAGATATGGTGAAATCCGTCCCTGAATGTTATCACTTTTAAAATGGTATGTTACCCACTGTCCTTTAGAAACGGTACAATATTTTGTATGTGCTATGCTACACTTGTCATTAGTCATTGGGTGCTAGATGGTCATTAATTGTGTTTTAATTTCTGTTTATTTTGTTAATAACTCAAATTTCTGGAAAAAAACAAATTCACACAAAAGCACCGTTTCTATTTTAAGACCCCCTTTACAAACCCCTTAATTAGGACAGAGGCAAATACTTTTACAGTTTTATCTTGGGAATAGCATGCAAATGATTATTTCCCCCCTTTTTTTTATCTCAACCACTGCATGCACACACTGTACTAAATGTTCTGAAAGCAAGAATGAACACATTGGAAACACATGCAGGAGTGATGCTAGAGATCAAGTTTGACATTATTATCTGGGTCAGTTATATTTATATTTCATGCTTGTTTCAAACAAACAGGATTATGTACATTCATATCAATGTGACTAAAGCGGGCACATATCCAGTACTGTATGTGCCAGTGTGGTTGAGTATACATAGCATAGTGGTTTTCTATTGGATGAGGCTGTGTATAGTGTGGCTCTCTTTTAAAGGGCCACGATTGACTGGGGCGAGTCAGGGGGCTTCTGGGCAGAAGGGATGCTCAGAGTCCAGCAGTGCAACCTAGTGGTGGGAGAGAGGGGTGTGGTACAGACAGAAGGTTGCTCTATGCATCACACATACACATGCACTCAGCACAAATACTTTATTGCTGAATTGCTGTCTCTCCTAGCAACAAATTATCTAATACCTACAGTTGGATGTCATTGGGTGTACATTTCTGCAATTTGCACAGGCAAGCTCTAAATACACAGAAGACGGAGGGTATTTTCGCCCCACTATATACATGTACTACTGTATCTCACATTAGAACAATGGGATTACGTTCAAAATTGGCAACGTCTCCCTTTAGATTAAGAAGAGGATTATACAGTGTATAGCCAGTGTTTCATAAAAAAATAACATGCAGCCACATAACCCACCACAGCATTCCCCACCCCCAACATGCATAAATGACTTTACGCTCTGTGTCAGTAGGATTGTATTTGTTGTATTAGCCCACCCTCAACTGCCAGCCTCCCCCCACCCCCTTGTTCCTTCCACAGCCAAACCCTCTGCCTCTTAAACTAAAGGGTGCTGATGGGCTGTCAGTTGTGTACGGCTAGCTGTCCTGCTTTCATAGAAGAATATTCAGTCCAGTCATGCTCTTGCTTCTGCCATTGAACTACGGGGAGCAGACGTCCCGGTTTGGCTGGGATTGTCCCGGTTTCATGCTGGGTTCTCGAGTCCCGACCAATATCTCTAAAACACAAAAATGTCCCGGTTTTCAACTTTCAATAATCCACAAATAAAATATTAACACTTGTTTTGAGTGCTTACATAGATTACACATAGATTATCTTCTGCTCTGTTGAAAGGTGCAGTCATTAGGTGTGTTAAGTGCTAAAATAATTATAATTATACCCATCCTAATGAAAACACCAAGTGAAAATAAAAAAATCCCAAGAAAATATAGCAGATCTACAAGCTCACAGCATGTCGCAACGTGGCGCGATGTGAGCTATTTTTGCTAATTTTGAAATCGGATGATTATCCCGGTTTTGTTTCTTGAAAATAACGGTCACCCTACATTGAACACTATGGCGTAGTAGAGGACCAACATGTGAATGGTTTGTACCAGAGCCATACCAGAGAGTTATGCCACCTCCGTTCACTTCATCAGGCCAGGTCTTCTACGTAGCCTTCTATTGGCGAATAGTGACAAATCCCTGAACCCGAAGTTTAAGGAATGCACTGGAGTCTATGAGCGTTTGTCACTATTTCGAGTTACATGAACCACGTGACCGGCACTGTTTTCTGCCCCCGGGTTGGCGTAACTCTAATAAATGGCTCTGGTTTGTATGTACCACAACGTCGACTTCTTGACTGACTTAAAACACTATGTATACTTTGTTGACCGGGATCCACATGAGTTGCATTTCAACAGTATGTTTATGGGCCTTTATGTTAATAAGCTAGATAAATAGAATGCATGGCGTCACAAGCATACTGACATTCAATTTCTTGACTTAACACCACTTTCAACATAGCATCCTTATTATGGTAATGTCAATATCCTTTGTAAATTATAAAATTGGCTAATGGGAGGGCCGGTCGGCGGGCGGACCATGGCCACGTCACTATGACTCAGACATAACCATAAACAAACCAGATATACACCTATAGGCATGTCACTATGACTCAGACATAACCATGAACAAACGCGATATGCCCATATACTGTATAGACATATATGGAGATCCGGTTGTCCAAGCCACAGATCCAACTACTATGCCCATATATGCATATATGGGACCGACCGACTTGAAACTCGGTGCGTGCATTGGCAATGACTCGAGGGAGTGCGGTGCCCGCCGCCGAGTCGTTCGGATATGCGGTTGTCCAGAACCGCCAATTCGACCGATGTGTCCATATATGGGCATGCCAATATACAGGGTATGGGTATACTGATGACATCAGGGATATCCATATATGGGCATAAAAGGGACACAGGTAGAGAGACAGATACAGAGATCTCCATATATGGGCACAAAAGGGACACAGTCAGACAGACGCGTACAATGGGTACTCTGGCAAATCCCCCGAAACACTATGACTCAGACATCGGATCAGGGTTCAACGTAGGTGTGAGGACAGAGGCTAGTAGGCAATCATTTCAAAGATTTTCAAAAAGATTAAAAAAATTCAAAGATTTGTCTATTTTGGGGATGCACTATGAGCTTGCAGGTCTGCTATTTTTGCAGGTCTGCTATTTTTTAGGGTAAACAAAAAGTATAAAAGTAGGCTATAAAATAGGGCGTAAGTGGTTAATCAAAATAGTTCCGTTCAGAAACTGGGGTGCAGATCAAACCTCCAATATATTACAACACTAACCATTTACAACCATTCTTGGCTGCCATGAAGCCCAGCCGCGACCATTTTCAGCACACTGGGCTCTTCTGGGATCATTGCCCCCCCCCATTAGTTACAGAGGGGTGGGTGGAGTTGGTCAGGCTTGGTCCCACCAGTTTGAGAGGCAGTCCAGAGGAAAGTCCAGTTTGCAGCAACAGTAGTTAGGGTCCCTGCTCTTACACAGAGGCAACAGCCCCGATTCCCTGGTAGGGGATTAATAATTAATTATGAACCCCCCACCACCCTTCCTCTTCTAAGAAGATACTCATGCATAAGATGTATCTATTATTTATGTTGCATAGTACAGGCTGGCTAGTGGTGGCCACATGCAAGAGTGAGGAGTGAAGGGGTGGAGGTCTCTCTCTTCTACCCCGGATGCAGATTCATGGCTCCATGCTCAACATCCGCCCATTATGGCTGTGGGCCTGAATGGGACTGGGATTGGGTGGGGAAGTGACGGGTGCTGGATATGGACGAAAAGGAGGAGGAGGGGGGTCGGATGGAAGATGGGGTTCTCTCTGCCAGACAGACAGACAGACAGACAGTCAGCGTATGGGAGTGGGTTGCCAAGTGGTGCGGGGGGAGGGGTGGATTAAACAAATAAATACATGATAAGAAATAATGATTGCAGGGGGAGCTGGGGGGCTCAGTGGAGACAAAGAGGCTGGGGGGGGGGGGGTCAAACAGGGTGTGTGTGGGGGGGAGGGCTGTAGTTAAGTCAGATCAGATTTTACTGTCTGGACTCGCCCAATCTTGACAAAAAAAGATGTGGGGTTACAGTAAATTTGATATAATTAATTTTGTTTACTTCGTTCCCTTCTACGCCAAATCTCTTTTCCAGCAGATCTACTACTAGCTCACAACGCATTGCAACGCAATGTGTTGTGACGTTGTAGATCTGCTATTTTATGCATAATGTTGCCGGTAATAGGGATGCTGGGGTTTAAGAGATGAATTCACACATGGTGATGCTCTTCTTCACAAGATACCCTGATACTGTTCTTCAGAGGAATTGAGTAAAAGCTTCTGTGCTGTGCTAGGATCAGCTTGTGAGCTAAAATACTCACAGCACAAATCTGTCTGAGTTCCTCTTCTAATTGTATTTCAAGTCCAGAACGTGGTATGAAGTGTTACAGCTAGTCTTGTCAAGCATGCATTAAATACAAGAGGCTGCACTGAGAGCACAAGAAAGAAGAAAAAACGTGTCACTTGGAAACAGAGTAAAAAGTGGCATATCTGGGCTGACTCCATCCCAAATCTCCAGAGTCACTCTGTTAAATCAAAGGAGAGCAGTGAAACAGAGTGAAGGTGAGAGACGGAGGGGGGGGGGGCAATGAGTGAAGCATGCATGCAGCAATGCAGAGAGAAGGAGATAGAGAGGGGAAAGAGAGAGAGAGAGAGAGAGAGAGCTTAGTGATAAGATAAAGTGAGACGAGTTTGATAGTACACTGATCCCCATATTAGCATAGATACAGAGTCCTCAGCATGGCAGGGAACTGGTGCGGTGGAGGTGACGAGGGGTGGGGGTGACAGGCTGGGCATGACACCTCGGCTCATCTCCATAGATATCATACATCTGCTTTATCTTTTGGCAGCGACGTCTGCATGACATTCTCCTGACATGCTGCCAACATGCTGCCACCTTATGTTTCTGCAATCCTTGTAAGCACTTCATCCTTTGTACACAGCTTTGACTGACCCCAAAATAAAGTAGTGCGCTCTCTAAAAAATTCAGTGCTCCTGATGTTGTTGATATGTAATTTGTCAGCACACAGTAAAATCACGAGTGTTATTTTAAAAAATGGTCCCTTGCGGATTAGGGATCTCAGACTAAAATCACACAGGCAGGCTGGAGAGGCTAGTTAGGGTTCAGTGGTTTTTCACCCTGGCTCATTGCGTGCATGACCACACATCATATCTGGGGTAAGAGGTTATCAGTCTGGCAATGGGATTGGCCTCCTCGTTTTCAGTGAGGCATAGCAGTGGAATGAAACCAGCTTGAAAAAGTCTATTGTTGTTGTATATAAAGAGTAGGATACACCATTAATAGTCTAGTAAAATAGATATGTTGTTGCTGTCAGGCAGAAAACTCTTAACTCCATATTTTAACTTTTTGTGTTTTTTTTAATTAATTCCCTTCTTCATCATACTACAGCATCACACAAAAGTATCAAAAGTAGCAGATCTGCAAGCTTGAAACGCGGCGCAAAGCGATATGTTTAGAGCTTGTAGATCTGCTACTTTTGCTATTTTTGAATTTGAGTCCTGAATAGCAACAGTTTTGGACATATGAGGTTTCCACCTGACAGAGAATGTGTATAAGTTGATCAAATAATAATCATGTGAACTGACCATTGCTTACTGTAGGATCTAGGAACTGTTGCGTTAATTAGCGGGCAGACAATTTATGAGAGCCACGCAAGAAGGTACAGAAGCTGCACTGGAGGCTAGACCTCCCAGAAGGGTAAATCTGCATTGTGCAAACATTGCAACCTTTGTAACCGCAACAAAAACAAGGTGAAGCACTTAAAGTGATTTTTAATACCACCACCTCAACCGCACACAGGAAAATCCATAAACATTGGAATGATGTCAAAACAGCATCGTGAGGTTTTGACAGTTTTAATTTTCCACTGTTCAAAGTGAACGCGGCTCCTGCAACATTTCCTGCACCCCCGGTGACTTTTATGACAAATACAACAGCAGCTTAATTATACATGCGACCGCCGCCGTAAAAAGCTGTACCATTAACTACCATCTTGTTAACATGGAGGACCTGCCCTGAAAATGCTGGAGTCGCGCTTTGTAATCCCCTCACTCAGCGCCTGTTTGTGCTGGCAGATTGGCACCAGTTAGAGGAAATATAAAAATTAATGTGGCAATGTTACATACACCTCATGCATGGCTTATGGCTGTGTTAAATGAATGGCGTTCCCGACCGTCGAAGCCGGGTGGCCTTCTGCGGTGCCCTGCTCTGCTTGATGCCCGAACGAAACAAAGAGAAACTGATACCAACTCTTCAAACGGGTCATGCCGAGAGAACACGCACACATGCGCGCGCACGCACACACACACACACATACACACACATTTGAAACACTCACTGAGACATACACGTACACGTACACAGACATTTGGACACACACACACACACACACACACACACACACACACACACACACACACTTTCACTGACTCCCAGTTCATCCTCCAGCTGCTTGGAGACACGATGCTAGGCAGCTCCTGGTCTCTGACCCGCCCCGGTGTGTCCGAGGAGAAAAGCTTTGGATCTCCAAATAACAGTGAACTCCCAACCTCCTCCCTGAAGAGGCCTTCGTTAAGTTTCAAAGGCTTCCTGGTTTTACGTTACTGGCCAAACACGCCCCAGCTGTACACAAAGTGGCCACTCTCAATGAACGCCTATAGGAGGCAGAGGGAGATCGGACACCCCTGGACGTAACTAAACATCCCAGTCAAAACCTAAAATGATCAGAGCGAATGCCATTGATGCTAGTGTTTTCTCAAGCAGGTCAGCATTCACCCATGGCAAGTGTGATGTCACTCACAGAGCGGTTGACGTTGCCAAAAGTTCTTAGTGTGAGTGATGGTTCAAACGCAGAATTCTCCACAAAAAATAACTCAAACGTTGCCATTCTCATGAGCTGCAAAGATCATTTGCATGTTGCACATGCAGTTCTCTTTAAATGAATGATTAAACAACCGTTGCCAAAAATCCGTCTTGTTGAATGACTGATACTGGTGCATCAGTGGGTGTCGGGAGGTTCCCGGTTTGAACCCTGGTTCCCACTGGCTTTACGTTGAATTGTCCTTGAGCAAGACACTTCACTGCTCCTGATGATTAGGTTGGTGCCTTGCAAGGTTTCCTCTGCTGTCAATGTGTGAAAGTGTGAATGGGTGAATGTAAAGCTTTTGATAAAGGGGCTATAAAAATGCACTATTTACCATTTCACCATCAGTGGTTATAGTGAAAGTACACACACAAAAAAACACAACACCTTCCAAAAACAACCATGTCATGCTGTATTCATTCACTGAGAGATATATGGCCCTATGTTAAACGGTGAGTGGGCAGAGAAAAGGTGACCCACTAATTCCCATTATTTTTCAAGCTCCATCCATTGTCTTAAAAGCTTTCCTTATGCCCCCAGAGTGCCTTTAGAAAACACGTTAAGAAAGGTTTCACTGCCCTGGAATGAGCTAATTCAATTATAATAGCAACTGGTTGTGCTTTTTAACATGTCAATGGTACTTGGCCTGCATGCATAATTTTGTTGTGTTATTGTGGTGGCCTCTTGTGTTGCTCACTGACAAAAACCCAAACCACAGGCACGGTGGCCTATTGTCATGGGCACATCCATCTGCATCGAGGCCATTAGAGGATATTTGCACTTCCTCTGTGGGTCCTGGCTCTTTTTGACATGCGGCAGAAGGAGAAAGCATCACCCACCAGTGCTGGGCCAATTGAGTTGCAGATTGACCAGAGGGACAGTGCATATAGGAAGCAGGCAGCAGGCCAGCACTCCTGTCAAAACCAGTGATGGACACCCACGCAGGGGCGGGTAGCCGGCCTGCGGTTCCTGAGGTCCTGCGGCGATTGATGGGACAGGACCAGGCCGCCGCTCCGGTCTCACTCTTTTGTCCCTTGGGATGTTGGCGGGTGAATCGGAATGTCAGGGGTTCCTGGCCACAGCACACGTCTGGTGTCAACCTCTCAGGATATACAACCATCCCTTGCCTTCGTATGCACACCCAGAGAAGAGACACTCTACTGGAGCCATAGAAAAGGGAAAGAATATTATAGCTAATTTCCTCTTCCTTTATTCAATGTCACTGCATGAATAAAACATGAGTGAAAGGAGCCTACATGCCATACGCAAGGCTTGCATGAAGCTGCGAGAGTGCAAATGATCGGAACACAAATGCATAAATGGTGCTCTTTGAAGCAGAGGAAACATGCTGATTAGGCATAGAGATAGGCCTGATGTGGTTAACACAGAACACCAGAGCAGTTACAGAGGCCGGAGACGTCCTTTCAGAGAGTATGTGTGTTTGTGAGTGTGTGAAATTGTGTGTGTAGGTGAGAGAGACGATAAATAGTAAAAGCATACAGTATATCCCTTTACCCACATGGCAAAACAGCCCTCTTCACTATATCAAATAGAAGCAGTTCAGCTCCAACGCATAAACACATCGAGCTGTCAATCCGCATCTCCCCACATGTAACTTATATGCTTGTCGCTGCACACGCTGCCTCTCAGAGCTGGGGTTGGAATGCTGACAGCGCCGAGATACAAATCTTGATTTGATTAAGGGCCGGAGTTGAGGGGCTGGGCACAGGGGCCAGGGTTTGTCGGTGGTGAGTGGGCAGTGCGATTGGTGCAAAAGGGTTAAGGTGGAGGGAAGGGGCCAGTGTGAGATGGCAAGGGGGTAGGGGGTTGGGGGGGGCTTACCTGTCGGCCCAGCTCCTACTGGGAGTAATTTGGAACAGACTGCTCCCAACGTGTTCATTAAGTTGTGATTGGGGCCGAGCGCAGGTGGGGAGGGCTTGCTCAGCCTGACGCTGAATAGTCCTGATTGTGCTCAGCATAAAACGCCATCTGTTTCGATGGGAGGGAGAGAGAGAGGCAGGAGGAGGTAGCTCTGCAACCAGGGAAAAGTCATCTCCTCGCCCATTTTTGAACGGCTTTGTGTATTAAAATGCTGACAGGAAGTAAGACATTGGAGAGGAGAACAGAATGATATTCAGTTGCACTTTTAAGTCAACCTAAATTCAGTATGGGCTGGTGAAATAAAGTACAATTTCCTTTGTAGCCTGTACAAGCCAAAAGTCAAGTCCATAAAGAACATTAATGTGTGGTCATGAAAATTATATTACTATATTTTCCTACTTTTTATAAAACCAGAAAAAGGCAGAAATTGTGATTTTAACCACTTACAACCTATCTATGTTGATAGGGACGCCAGGGACGTCATTATACATTTTCAAGATTTGTCAAAAATAGCAGAAATAGCAGATCTACAAGATCACAATGTGTCGCATTCCGAAGTGTTGTGAGCTTTTAAATCAACTATTTTCGCTATTAGTCGTATGACAAACTATATTCAGTATGGCTTAAAGGTAGGTGATATTTATTTTTGGTTCAAAATGTATATTTTGTTTAAAGGTTAAAGCACTATATTCTGATAGCACTCATTGCTATAGAGTGTATGTTCAGTAATAGGAGTCTCCCTGTCTCTCCACCTCTTTAATAAACAGAAAATACATTTTCAGGGGGGTTGCAATTTTTCAGCCAATTAGGAGAGAGTACTCATTTATCAGCTTAAATGTTATAGTGTTCCAGTTCCATTTCTGTCTGCTCATTTCTGTGTCACCACTTCCAATTTCACATGTTTAATCTGTATCCTGTGCGAGCTCTCTCTCCTGATTGAATACAATTGGTATCCTGACCTGAAAATTCTATTTCTAATTACTAAAGAGCTGGAAATACGGGGAGACTCACCCTATACTTTAAGTGGTTAAGGGAGAATCAAAATGGCGTCTATTTTTCTGGCTAAATGGACGGCACCAGTCCTGCCATGGCTTGCTGCTGTGAGCAAAGGGCAGAAGAGATTGGGGGATTTGAGATGGGGTAGAAGTGTTGTGTTTATTTATGGGTTTCCAGGCTCAAAGCTGGGATGTTTTTTGGTCAATTCTAAGCTCTGACCAAAAGCACACATTTACACACACTAATCTACATGTTTATACAGAAATGTACCCTCATCTCTATTTTGCCCTAGACACAACATTAGACAGGACATTATCATTCCCCACAAAGTCCAAAATGCAGGAAACAAAAATGTCTTTCACTTTTTTCCATCCATGACTTTATTTTTCTCTTTTTATTTTCTTATTTCACTCCTGGGGCCTGGGAAGGACGGAAGGCAGCGATGGAGGAGAAGGCAGCCGCTGTTTACCGCTCGACTTTTGAAGCGTCTTTATCTGGGTTGGCAGCGTGGTCCTGCGTGTCCAAGCCTCGCTGTGCTTTTCATCCTTTGTGCCGTCCAAGGTGTGTCCAATGGACTGGGGCTTTGTGTGATGAGGGAGACGACACATCGTATTCTGTTTCCAGTCTCTAGCTGGGTGCTAGGGGGATGGGGGCGACGGGGGGACAACAACAAAAAGCTAACTTATAGAAGGCCGCGGCTCTTCAAAGCCGAGATGCACAAAGGCTTATAAAGCGTTACTTCATGCAGAGTTGTGCCAGATGTAATTGCGGGGTTCCCAGAGATACAGAGTCACATGCAGCACTTGGCCCCACCCCTGACACCATGAAAGGGCTATGGCTAAGAGGCTTCAACTGCAAAAGGGGAGGGTGGATGAGCAGAAAAAGTTTTGCTCACTTTGATTCACCATAAACAAGTGAGTAAATAAGCTATCCTTAAGGCCCTGCAACAAATCCACCACTTGCTGACTCGAAAAGGCAATTTCATGCGTGGAGCTTGATAGATGTAGTGGTGAATGGGCTGCCTCTACCAGGAATCAGGAGGGGTGGAAGCTTCACCGAGCGACAAGTGATTCTCCTCCCCCCTCCCCCCTCCCTCTATCACCGCCATCGCTTTCTGTGGCAGCTTCTTTCAAGTCTAAACACTACTTTCTACACAAAACGATGTTGATTCACTGTTAACAATCCCCACAGTTTGTAGAGTCACATCCATTGCAGGAATAGGTATAGGCCTCGGTGTTTCCTGAATCAACCTGACTAGCTCTCATCTGTTTCCTGTGGCCCCCTGCCGAGATGGAATGGGTGTTGACCGAATTAATTCCGGGGTACAAACGCTTCTACCGCAAGGGAGGCAGGTAAATTTGCGCACACTGTGCCTCTGCTGAATGTGCTTTGAGTCTGGGCATACGTGTGTGTGTGTGTGTGTGTGTGTGTGTGTGTGTGTGTGTGTGTGTGTGTGTGTGTGTGTGTGTGTGTGTGTGTGTGTGTGTGTGTGTGTGTGTGTGTGTGTGTGTGTGTGTGTGTGTGTGTGTGTGTGTGTGTGTGTGTGTGTGTGTGTGTGTGTGTGTGGCATTTGTCTGAGTGTTTGCGTGTGTATTATTAACAGAGAGTGGTGATGGGTGTGGAGGAAGGGGCGGTGCCAGTGCTAGAGGCCTGCAGATGGGTCTCCCACAGGCAGGACACGCCCCGGTGTGTTCCTAGACAGAGACTTTATCTGCAACCATGGTGGCAGTTCTATCTTCTCACCAGCTCAGTTTACCATCTAATGTGGCAACAGTGCAGCAACTCTCCAATCGTCTCTGCATCTCTGCTCATCTATGGACAGGCGGAAATGGTAAATGGTGCATTTATACGCTTTACACTCACCCATTCACGCACCGATGGCAGAAGAAACCATGCAAGGCACCCACCTGCTCATCGTGAGCAGTTAGGGGTTCAGTCTCTTGCTAAAGGACACTAACCCAGTGATCGAACCGGCAACCTTCCGTTTCCCAAACATCCGCTCTACCTCCTGCTACTGCCACCCAGAGAGCTCAGAAAGCTCCAAAGTGTCCATATATACATAAGAAAAGAAAAAGGATCAGATATCTATCGTAGAGATTCTTTGTAGACATACAATACATTTCTGATGTAATGGGGAAAATAGGTGTCATGCGCAATCCTCCACCATGGCGGCATGAGGGTCAGAAGTGTCCTTGCCGGTTGGGATTAGCAGGTATTAGTGTTTGTTTTAACTACTCGAACCGTATACAATTCATTTCCCGGAGATCCCTGGGGGTCTATGTTAGGCCACCTCCTTTATTACACCAAAATCTATTCACCGAACATAGCCGATCTACAAGCTCACAACACTTCGCAACATGACAAGTTGTGAGCTTGTAGATCTGTTATTTTCGCTGAATGTTTGCCCTAGAATAGGGACGCCAGGGTTCATGTGCTTAAAAGACGCTTTCCTGTCACCGTCGATCAGGTATCAGGTTTAACTAATATTCCCAGTGTGGTATTAAGTCTTGCCAGTGTCAGAATTACAATAGTCCTCTATGTTGGCGTAATTAGAGTGGAAATGAAGGATCCTGTGTATATCCAAGCGATATGTAATAGCACCTGGCAGAGCAAGAGAGCTAAAGCCTCACCCGGTCTTCCTTTGCATACCAATAAGGAGACACGACTATGAAACGGAATAATTCATCTGCCTGTATTGGCCCACAAATGTCACCTTTAATGGAGGAGCTGCACATGCAAACCAGTCTGACCTACGAAAAGAATAACCATTAAAAATATGTTGGGTGCTATGATTGCCAACACTGTAAGCTGTTAGGTAGACAGAAAGTTGTTATGCAATTATATTTCATTTTTGAATGGATAATTTACAATAATGTGCGCAAAAAACATATTATTGACCATATTCACACACAGAAAGTGTGGGGTCCCCATCCCCAACCCGAGTATGACATGAGAACAAAATGGCCTCAACAATGGGCAATTGTCCTGATCTGCAGCATCTGGTTGCTGTACTGTGTAAGGTTCAGACAGTTCAATTTGGTAGGTTTATATTTGCAATATTCACTGTCTGCTTGTAGATAATCTTTCAGTTGGGCTGCTGGCCTGAGTCTCCCCACATACACACCCACCCCTCTCAGGTCACAGCAAAAAGAATTGAGGCTAGCAAGCAGGTGTCAGAGGTCATGCTATCCCAAGGGTACCTTGAGTCTCATCCCAAAACCTCTAACATTGTGACAGACCTCCTGCAGCCCAGCCCCTCATCACCAAGCGACCCTGATGGCCCCACTGCTGCCCCTCACACCCCCACACAACCCAAAGCTCCTCTCTGGTAAGAGGCCAGAGCGTAGGGGCAACCTGGGTGGATCACCTGGAGCCTTCAGTACGTGATGACCAGGGCTGCCCTCTCCTAAACAAGCCTGGAACCCAGTAGGGGGGACGGTAATGATGCATAGGGGGCAGAAACACATACAGGGGGCAGATTTCATTTTCTCTGCGTCTCACAAAAGCCTTTCGCACATTTTTCTTGGACTCAAAAGACCATCTAGAGAGGGTTTCACCCCATGAGAGATAATTAGTCATAACCCAAATGGCCCCGTTAGCTGGGGTTCATATACACACACGCTCAAATACAGCCGCTCCATTACCATTATTGCTCGACAAGAGGATCTGCAACAACAAAAACAATCCTTCTCTTTGTTTGAAGTTAGACAGTGATCCTCTCTTTCATCCATGACGTTTGACCGCAGAGACACACAACTCTTTTCAAAACTAACCAAGTCCAAAAAAAAGTAAACAGTACTATAAGGCCTAGATGAAATAAGCGGCAGAGAGCAGAATCGCATAGTCATTCAACATGAATGTGATCTGCAGGCCTTGATGAACCACTTACTGTAAGCTCTATATACTTTGTCATACATTGCATAGGGAAAATACCAAATTGACAAGCCCACAATGTGTCATGATGTGACGTATTGTGAGCTTGTAGATCGCTATCTTTCACCTTTTTTGCCCTATGTTCACCTATAACGACCTCTGCAAAATAGGGATGACAGGGTTCATATGGTTTGGAACACTGTGTTCTACCGGTATGTTACTTCCATGAGGTTAAATAGTCTGAAATTGGTCTGTCACTGCTCTTTATACAAGAAGGGTGGAATAAGAGCTAGTACAGTGCAGTCAAAGTAGCTAAACGGGCGAGAATTAAGATGTTTTAGCATGGGACGAGGCGATATGCATACATAACATGTTGAAGCTGAGACCCCCTACTGAGGAGAGGCACGACAAAGCCTCTCTAACAGGAATACCTCTGGGACCGCTAATGATTAATTAGCTTGTGTCATTAAGTGAGGCAAATGTCACCCAGGCTTCCTGGGGAAGCTGTCTCACCATGTGCAGGCAGGCTACTCACAAGCTTTCCCCTAAGGTTCTTGGTGGGGGGGCGGGTGCTCAGTTACCAGGCAAATTCTGACATCTAGTGGTGACTCATAGCATTACATCAAGGTGAAGTTGCCTGCAATAAAAGGTAAGGTCTAACAAAAACACATTTAATTGGTTTCTTTATTCATAATGTATTGTATCTAACTCAAACCTTAATAAAGGAAACATGCTTTTAGCTAACACCACTACCAATAGAAAGCGAAGGATATCCAGACACCACTTTAGGACTAATCCCTATAGTTTAAGAGTCCACTACCCCAGGATGAGGTGACCCCCTGACCTTTGTCCAGTTCACTGATGTTAAAATTAGACAGCTGATTCCTCCTTACACCTGAATCTCTTACAAAGGACGGTTGACACGTCCTTGTCATCCATACAACCAGAGAAATTTCATAGATTTGACTAAACGAATAACTAATAAGCAGACCATCTTAATTTCCTTACAATCCAAGCTTCAGGACCGTTTTAAAGACTTCCTTCGTCCATCTTAAATCTAATCCAAAACAGAGTGGCTCAACTGGTAGTAAGAGTCAAGCTACTTACTTGAGGTACAGTTCTCTCTCAATTCCCCGCCACTGAGGTTTTTCGTGTAAACATTTTCTCCAGTCTCCCTCTCTGTCTCCCAGTTTTGGCTCTGCGTCCATGTGCAGGACAGTACTGGTGTCTGGCCTGTTATGAGACCAATCCAATAAAGAGTGAGAAGGCCCCTCTTTTCACCAGGGAGTGTCAGCACAAGTTAGACAAGCTTAAGGCACACCCAGCCATGCTCCAGGAGCACACGCACACATGCACGCACACACATACTCACGTACGTGCACACACACACACACACACACACACACACACACACACACACACACACACACACTCACGTACGTGCACAAACAAACAAACACACACACACACACACACACACACACACACACACACACACACACACACACACACACACACACACACACACACACACACACACACACACACACACACACACACACACCTTATGGCTGCAAGTGCACGTGCACAACCACATCCAAACCACATGTGTGCATGTGCATGCACTCACGCAAACACACTGCCTCAGCCTCACATACACATGCGCATACAAAAGCACACCTGTCATGGGCTTTCCACTGTGTGAGCACAATCAAAGAAGTCTGGCCCTCCCTCTGCCTCTCTGTATGTGGCGTCCTATGTCTGTTATATTAAAGCAAATCCATTCAGTTCCCGCTTTCTCATCTATAACCCTGAAATAATGGCAAGAGCAATTTTCACATTTAGGCAAGCAGGAACACATGCAGTCTCCCTCTATCGCTTTCCTCCTCTCTCACTCTTTCTCTCTTTCTCTCTCTCACACACACTCATTTTTAATGAACGGTGCACAGTCTGACCCCTGTGGCTGCGGTCTAATCTGCTTTTGAGGCCAACTTGGACTATTTTAACCATATGAACCCCAGTGTCCCTATTCTGGAGGCGAGCATTTGGTGAAAATAGCAGATCACAACAAGTTGTGGGCTTGTAGATTGGCTATTTTAGGCTAAGATATTTGGTGTCGAGGGACAAAAGGAGAGGACCAAGTATAGAGCCCTGGGGGACAAAGTATAACAAAGTATAGGCCTACAGGGTTTAAAGCAAAATGAAAACTAATGTGTATTCTATTATTGCTTGGCTAAACACACAAGAAATGAGACATCCCAGTAAAGAAGACATGACATCCATACATCTGTAGAAGTCTATGGTGTGTTTCTGTGTTTGTCCCTTTGAGGAAAGAGGCCCGCTGTCTTGCCATGCCAGGAGCCTCCTGATTGTGTCAGTTCACTGGTGTGCGACGTTCCATTCGAAGGGGGAATCTGTCAAATAGAACGATTGAATTAAAGTGCACTTTGGTCCAGAGTGGAGCGCTCTCTTTGCCAGTTTGCACCACAACACGTCTTGTCCGAAAATAATTAGATTGGGGCCTTAGGTGGCAGAGTGGCCGGCTCCTCAATGGTCAAAAGAAGAGCTGTGAATGGCTCCATCTTAAAGGACACTTTATTTCTTCTACACTTGAGGTTTGTTGTCTTTTGTGACCATTATCCCCATTCACCATTGGCTTTCATGCAGCTGTGCCCCTGTTTAAAAAAAAAGTCCTTTGTGTCTGCACCATGAATACAGGGAATGTGTCCGTGGCAGGTAGCCCTTATAGCAAGTTAATCTCCTGAAAGAGCCTCATACAAGTACGTTTAAATTCTCCCTGGGCCACAGAGAGCTCGTCATCAATCGGGCACTTCTCCCCTTTGTGGGGCTGATGAGTGTAAAGCGCGGCCGGTGACAATGGCTTCCAAGTGTGGCAAAGTAATCACCTTCTGAGGAAAACACTAGTAATTACTTACTAAACTGTTTGGGCTCTGGAGACAACTGCCATTGTAGGAGTTGAGGAAATGAAAATGCTCTCTTTCAGGAGCAGTGGTGTGATGCTTGCTCTCAATCTGTTTATCTGTTTGTTTACAAAGCCCTCGATCTCCATGCCCACCACAACCACCCCTTATCCTGTGTGTGTGTGTGTGTGTGTGTGTGTGTGTGTGTGTGTGTGTGTGTGTGTGTGTGTGTGTGTGTGTGTCACATGCACAATTGTATATTCTTTAGTCAGTAGGCCTACATTTATTAAAGCAAGTACTGACACATCAAGTATACAGTACTTTAAATGGTTACTGACAGGTTGGAGGGAGAAGACTAATGTCCCCTTCATTCCTAAAGGCTACTAATTCCCCAAGACCAAACAAATTTCACCCACTTGTTTACTTCTGTAAACCTGTGATGTGACAATAAAGCTGAATAAATAATTCTGATTATGATTATGACCCGTACTCATCCTCATATTTGATTCTGACTAATATACCAATGTGAGAATGTCTTGCATGTATGTATGTTTTATGAACATGCATTGAAAACCTCGAGACAATTTAGTGGGCTAATACGTAGCCTTAGCTATTAGCCCACAGTGCCCACTAATAGTAATAATAACACATGGAGCTGTTCTTTTAAACGTGTTACATTTGGCTTTGCTGACAGTGTCACATTGATATTTTGGTACAGAGATGTCATGTTTTAGCACACAATGATAGTAGTTGTAGTTTATTTACCTTACCTGGTGTGGTGCGCTGAAGAAATAAATGTTTCTGTATTACCACTAGGTGGTGCTCTTGAACTCCTGCTGTATGGGAGATGCCATGCTAACCCATGGATGTAAAACTCTGGAGACCAAACCAGAATGTTTTTAGGCCTACCTGCAGAGGTGAACAGGATACAACTTGAACAAAACATTGGCAATTATACCAAAATTGTGTTGTGTTTGGGGCTGTAAAGCCAAATGCTCTGTACATTACACATCCAGTGGTACTGGTAATCTTGATCTAATGATCTATATTTAAAGATTAACCTAGTTCTTCTTCTTGAAAGGCAATACTACACTGTTAATCCAAACATATTCAGGCATGGGACTAATAGACAAGTTGGACCACCAAGCATCAGTACATTTCACTGCAATTTAGTTTTTTTTCTTTTAAATAAAATATGTTTCTAACCGCTCCTTCTACAGTACACTGTTTGAACGATTAGGCTACCACCACATTTTGTCAGAATATATGGACCAAGCTCTTAAAACCTACTGACAGATTACGTCTGTTGTTATATCATTTTCGACATATCTAATACATTTTAAAGAAAGTGTGGTCTAAAAGTGTGGTCTAAAAGGAAAATGGCTATACCTTCATGAATGTTTGGTTGTTTGTTATAATTTATTTAGTAGCCTGGTAAACCCTCCCTCCGGATTTCCGGAGGGAGGGTTTACCAGGCTAATAATTTAGAGGCATGAACCGTAGTCAACAAACAACAGGTTAAGCGGTCAAGTAAATATGGGTGCTGAGAAAACAATTTTGTTTTATGAAGTAACTAGGATAGCAGCTTAACATCAATCCTAGCATCTGTCTAATAAACATAACACTACTATCTTAACTGTATCTGGATAACAGCATCTATAGTCAACAAGTACTGATACAAGGAAGAAAAGTAGTGCTGGTGTGAGGAGTTTTCTTTATTTATTTAGACGGGACAATGCACATTAATGAACAGTCCATACATGTAGGTGAAATTAATCAGCTAATAATGTCATGTAAACAGGTCGGATTAAGCTAATTTGCATCCATAGTCCCCACATCCAAACGGGGTCATCCCAAAACGGAGTCATCCCTATGTTCCCCAGGTTCTATGTTCCCCAGGTTAAAACATCAGATACCTAATCTAAATATGTAAAACCTCACATATTTGGGACATTTTTAACCATTGTTTTAGTTGTGTTTTAAAGGGTGCATGGGGCCTTGGTAACTGTAAGGATATGCATCACACGCTTCCCCTGAAGGAGAGGGCATTCTGTCCAAAAGTAGTCTGCCTACGATGGTGTCTGATCTAGTGCCACGTCCAGTGTCTCTCTTCCTGTGGATGAAATCTCTCACTGGAGGAGGAGCCAGTCAATGTAATGTTCTCAAGCATACCTAGAGGTACCAGAATCAATTGAAAAATCTTCAGTATCAATTTCTTTGGGGTTAAGGGATCTTTTTTTTTCATATATGAATGAACCTGTCTAATTTGCATATGGGGCTATAAAAGAAATTCTCCACACTTGTGCGAGGGGCATGGGAGCTCAATTTGATTTGTTTAACCTTCATAGATGACAAATCCACTGAGAAGAGGACCTCCGCTCTCCACGGTCACGGAACTTCTGGAAATGACCCAACTATATCAGGGAGGATGCTGATTGGCCTATAGTTGACCACCAATGTTTTGGTGACAGATTTTAAGATGGCGTTACCGTGGCCACTTTCCAGGCTGATGGAACTTTCTTTTGACTGATTTATCTTGCAATTTGCAATGATCCCTGCACAACGCCAGAGGGAGCTCGTTCAACCCAGATTTGGCACAAGCATGGGGTTAAATTCGTTCTACTGCAATGCCACCAAAACGTGGAGTCATAAGGCACATACTGTAAGATCAACAAATGTATATATTTTACTCAGCATATGTAGCTTACAGTATGAGTAGCACAGCGTGGGTGTGGCAAGTCGTGCGATAAGTAGCATACTGAGAGCTGATGGAAGGTGTTGCGCTCCACCTCACCAATCCATCTCCCAGTGTGTGTGTGTGTGTGTGTGTGTGTGTGTGTGTGTGTGTGTGTGTGTGTGTGTGTGTGTGTGTGTGTGTGTGTGTGTGTGTGTGTGTGTGTGTGTGTGTGTGAGAGTGCATGCCTGCCTGTCTGCCTGTCTGTCTGTGTGAGTGCCTGTCTCGTGAAATGAGAAAGAGACATGTGGGCAGATAGACAGATACTGTGACAAAACTGACAGACAGAAAGGGCGCCTGAGGGACATGACTGCCATACCATAGGCCCCAGACTAATCCTGTATGTGCAGTGGCCCACGGCCACGGGTGTTCCTTTGAACAAGGCGCCACATGCACCATCAAGAAGGGGAACACCTTCACATCCCTTTACGGCCACTAGCATCTCATATGCAGTGAAATCAAAGGAGGGTTTGACGCCTCAGGTACAGAAAAGACTTGGAATAAGGGCTCATTACTCATGTTAATTATTACGCCACATGTTTGCCACAGCTACGGTACATTTGCACAAAGTGTCCTTGTTTTCTTTTCCTATGCGTGTGAAGTGACTTCAATAATTAATTAAAAAAAATCTAACCAGAATTTGTTTTTTGAGCCATCAGTGGGTCAATATTAGGGTTGGATATAATAGAAGCATCATGATATGGAGGACAGTCCATTATACTGAGCAGAATGGATAGCTTAATTGCCTCCCTGCAAAAGGAAGTTAGTTAACTTGAGTTCTGCTATTTTCATCCTATGATTATCACTTAATCATTTGATTGGATTAACCTCACAGATACTGTTGCCACTGAGATTTGTGAGATTAAAAGACAATTTTGTAGGAATGGCTCTGTTTCATTAGGGAAGCTATACCTAAAATCTTGGTAGCTTAATAGCCAAGTAGCTCTGTGTGTGTGTGTGTGTGTGTGTGTGTGTGTGTGTGTGTGTGTGTGTGTGCGCGCGCGCGTGCGTGCGCGCGTGCGTGCGTGCGTTCCCTCTATTAGTCCGATAATTTAAAAACGGTGTCCTTGGGCTTATGCAAATGTACAAGCACAACTAGAGAAAACGCGTGTACCCTGTAATGCCACCATTTAAGATTCACCATTTCCAATTCCATTCAAGACAAAGCAAAAACCCGAGGGAGGGGGTTGAACAGCTGATTACAGCTCACGAGGAGAGTAGCTCTGATACATTACTGACATATCATGACAGTCATGGATGAACTTCAACCTGGTGTTTGCACTTTCTCCCTTTTGGCCCGTACATCTAGTAAATGTTTACATTTCAAATGTAAAGTGCTTAGCCCATGGGCACGGATGTTAAAATTGTGTAAAGGTGCTCAAAAGTACACGTATTTTCCGTATTGTTCAATAAAACGTATTTTAATCCGATTGGTGGCCATTTTCTCCGTAGTTTTGCCATACGCTTTCAACTACGTGACCCTATTGGCTGGGATGTGTATTGCACTCTGATACATTATAACTCTAGAGAAAATAGCCACAGATCGGAATTAAGTGCTTTTTATTGAACAAAACAGATAATACGGGTACTTCTGAGGACCCGTACATAATTGTAATATCCGTGGCCATAAGGTTAGCACTTTATATTTGAAATCTGAACGTTTATGTAGATGTACGGGCCAAAAAGGGAGAAAGTACAAACACCAGGTTGAAGTTCATACATGACGGACTCGTGACAGACGACCGTCGTGTGATCCATGGCTAAGGAGGAGAGGAGCTTTCAGTGCAGGTGTCCGTCCTACTCATCTCGGACTCGACTCGGAGACACAGCCCTGCCTTGAAGCCCAGAAGGAATCGGAGCAGTAGGAAGTGAGTGATCTCTGGTGAAATCCAAAAGGAGATGCTTATCTAAATGAAAGACCCCCGCCGGGTAAAGAAGACATTATGGATGCGCTTTAACAGTTGAGCCGTGAAGGGGGGGGGGGGGGGGCTGCCATTGACTATAGAGCGACGGCTAAAATGGGAGCACGGCAAAGCGATGGCAATCCTTAGCGCTCATCACCAGACACCGAAGCATCATCAACAAAAACACCGAATGAAGCAAAAAGAAGCACTTTATTGCCAAAAGAAAGCTGCAATTTCGCGGTAATGTATAATTAGACGATGACATTATTATTTCTTACGATGCAGTCGAATCAATCCATGGACGGAGACGAATTTATCTACTATGTGCAATGGTGATAGTGAACATCAATGGAATTTCGGTGGGAATAACATTCATAATTGTCGCACATATAGTAGGCCAATCTTAAACAATAGTCAGTTTACTTGGCCTATACGTGTGGCTAAAATACAGGAGGAATAATGCCTTTATGGATTCAATGTTTGATTAATCACTAATTGGGTGATGATGAAGATCAACCAATTAGTGGTGATAATTGTCGGCATGGTAAGGTGTCCATTTGCACACTTTGAATGGTATGTGCTTCAATGTGCACAATGATTAGAATATTTACTGAATCTTGATATTATTTTCTTTAGCTATACAGCTATGTTGTTGTTTTTTCAGATGAATCCACTAGGCCTTCAGTGAATTCATTCTTAGCCATCTACATGAGCTGTCAGACCTGCCATATAGGCTACATAAAATGGAAATAACTTAAATCTGAATCCACACGTTTTTTCCCTTTTCTTGTTCAAGATGACGGTAGACTGACACGTCATTAAGAGAAGACTGTATGAGACATTTGGTGAAGGCTTTTCTGGAGCTGCAGCCACACATGTCCTCACCTGCAACGTGTAGGCCAAACCATGCCCAGCTCCCAGGCACCCGGTGTGAGCACAAACTTCAGTGATGTGCCCTGGGACCCGGGCTCCGTCGGCAGGCCAGTATGGTCCGCATTCACCAACAGCGTGGTGAAGATGGCGCTGATCTCTCTGATTGTGTGCATGTCTCTGTTTGGGAATGTGGTGGTCCTCCTGGTGTTCCAGAGGAAGCCCCAGCTCCTTCACGTGGCCAACCGCTTTGTTCTCAACCTCCTCCTGGCAGACCTCCTGCAAACCGTCCTAGTCATGCCCTTCACCATCGCTGCCACGGTGCCGAGCATTTGGCCTTTGGATGCCCGCCTCTGCCAGGCCCTGGTGGTGCTCATGCACCTTTTTGCCTTCGCGGGGGTCAACACCATAATCGTGGTCTCCGTGGATCGCTACCTGGCCATCATTCACCCACTGTCCTATCCCACCCGCATGACTCCTCACCTGGGCACCAACCTCATCATCTGCACCTGGGTTGTCAGCCTCCTCCAGAGCACCCCACCTCTCTACGGTTGGGGCGCCATTGACTTTGACCGTCACCACAACGTGTGCTCGGTGGTGTGGTCGTCCAGTCTGTCCTATTCCACCGTGGTGTCCGCCTTTTCCTTCTGGCTGCCCGTGCTCGTCATGGTCGGTTGTTACTGGATGGTGTTCAGGGCTGCTCGGAGGCAGAACGCCCTGGTGCACCCCATACAGACGCACTCCCACTCGCAGCCCGACCGGTCGGACTCCCAGACACCCTGTCCCAGCACCCCCCAGCAGCTCCAACAGGCTGCTCCACCCGAGGGCGCCTTCTCGGCGGGGGGTTACCCAGTCAGAGTAAGGCACCGACGATTCCACTACCACTGCAAGGCAGCACGCGTGGTGTTTGTCATCATGGCCTCATATATTCTGAGCATGGGACCATACAGCATATTAAACACTGTGTCTATGTGCTCCAGTGCCGCTGTGCCAACCTGGTTATCCTCCCTCGCCCTCATACTGTTCTTCCTGCAGTGCTGCCTACACCCCTACATCTATGGCTACATGCACCGCAGCGTGAGGAAGGAGTTCTTGGCCTTGTTGTGTGGGCCCTTCTGCAAGCATGGTCGCCCGAGGCAGAGCTCTGCTGTAGACAGCTGCCTCACGGCCACAGATGGGCGTGCCAGCGGAATGCACCCCAACCTGCCCAGCCTAGCCGCACGTGTCTTCCCATTACGCACCTGGGAGGAGGGCACCACCTCCTCCTCTCCCACTTTAGACAGGCGGTCCAGGGACAGTCGTAAAGAGACCACCTCCACCAGCCTGAGCTCAGAGAGGGAGCTCATAGTCCACAGCAAGTGAAGCACAGACAATGCCTCGCAGTCTGGTCATGTTCTCCACTCAGTTGAAGAGTTTCGTTATCCACCAAGGTCACAACTAAGCTAATATGCCTTTTGAAAACAGGGTTCTATGTTTTAACTTTGCTTTTAGGAGAGGTGGTATTGGCCACTCAGTTATCAACGTAGTGTTCATGAACCATTAAAGGTTGGGGGGAAAAATGTAATAACAAGTCAAACAGCTAACATAGCTTATCGTAGGATATGTATACTTGATGGTTCATCCATTTTGACAATATGGATTTACAAGACTTGCCTTTATAAAATCCTTTACAAACAATACTTTCGCTTGGTCAGATCTATAAGACAACCATGCTATTTATTAATGGCTTTAAAACTTCTCAGTTGTCATATATTTTCTATACAAATCAGCACATCAATCTTTGACATTCATGTTGAAATAGTCAAACATGGATGTTCCATACAGTATGACAGTTTCAGTATGTTAGAATGTATGTTCCATACAGTATATTATTTTCAGTATGTTAGAATGTATGTTTCTATACAGTATAAGACTGTTTCAGTATGTTAGGAATGTGTGTTCCATACATTATATAGTTTTCAGTATGTTAGAATGTATGTTCCATACAGTATATCATTTTCAGTATGTTAAAATGTATGTTTCTATACAGTATATGACAGTTTCAGTATGTTTCAGAATGAGCATCTGAATCAGAGTTCAAGGTTCAATGAACAAGGGACCAAAATAAGGTCCAAGACAAGGTATTACGTTTATTTTTATTTTTACTCGCACGACGCACGCCTGAGTCTGAGAGGTGTTCTATTATAAATATACATTTTATAATCTAATCTAATCTAAGTCTCTGAGTGCAATACTATACATAGGCTTGAGGTAGAAATTGTTTGATGTCATCATAGTGATTCATGTTTAAAATTTGGTCTAGCAGCGTTTGGCCAGTTTCTGCTAAATTGGTGATGTGCGCTATCCGTGCAGCTATCTCCAACACATTTTGGACCCTGTTCCTTATCATTCACTATTCACACTGAAACAGTTGGAGGGCACAGGATTCACTGTCCATGTGTCAGTGAAAGCAACCAGCCTCTGCAAATAAAGAGCTCAGGGTCTTGTCTTGTGTACAAATGAGTTATGCCCACACCCACACCCTAGTCTTGAAACATTTTGAGCAAATGTGTCTCTTGTCTGTGTCTCTGTCACTGATGTCTCCGCTCCGTTTCAAAGCACCTTTTGAATGAATGAATGAGCTGCTTTGATTCAATATTATCCATTTTTGTTGACAAATGCAGTTATCTAGTTTTTCCATGACAAAATCAACATGATTTCTTTCCCTTTTTTTTATTTTTTACAAATGTTTTGATTTAATGAAGTCATGTTTTGTGTTGTTAAGTGTCTTACCTAGAAAAGCACTCTGCCCTTAGCCTGGAAACCAGACGAATCTGTCAGAGCAAAAAAAATAAAATGGCCCTGATATTAGTCTGGCCATGTCAGATTAATACATGCTGAGTATTAATTTGGTTCACTTTCCTAACAAATGTACAGTAACTACATGCAGAATTTGCTTCTTATCTTAATGTGCTGTGTCATTGTGCTTCATTGTGATCCTACAAGTATTTTCTACCTTAGCAATGACACCTTTTTTGTGTGGAAGTACTCTAGATGTATTACTTTGTACCTGGCAGTACAAATGCATAGGGAACAAGTGATGACAACCCATATTTGCTTTGAACAGATGGCAATAGTAATTTACTCATACATAGGGTGCATGCCATAGCATCTCTAATATCTAAAATATCTATGCCATGATAACCCACTGAACACATGTAAACATAACTCTGAAGATACCTCATATTTTTATGGATACAGTTTGCTTAAAGCCATGAAGTAGATACTGTTACTATTGTATGTTTGCTGTGAATGACTATACATTCTGTGTACACTGTTGGTGCTTATAGTGCCTCAGTGCAAATAGAAAGGTAAATGTAACACATTAACAGGGTAAATTAATAGCTGCTATGGGATCTCAAGTGTCTTTTTCCAGACAGTAGGGGGAGACCTGTAGCTTTTCAAGTGTTGAGTTTTGTGCATCAACACAGGAGGTTGGGCAGAGAGAGATGCCATAGCAAAACATTAACCCATTAAGACCTGAGGCAGTTTCTACAAATGCCTTCTAGATCCTAACACTTTTCTGAAAAACCCATGTTGCTGTATATCGTTGCTGTCGGGCAGAAATCTCTTATCTCCAAATTTTAACTTGGTGTTTTTTGTAAATGAATGCCCGACCTGATCACACTACAGCGTCACACAGAGGCATCAAGAGTTTTGCTACTTTTGAATTTAAATCCTGAAAAGTAACACTTTTGGGCATATGAGGTTTCCATCCGGCAGAGATGATATATAGCTAAAATCGAAAATAACACAGATGCTTTCCCGGTTTGGGATTTAACAGAATGAGCCACCAGGAAAACCCAACCTTTAATCGTTATTACCAACAGTGGCTCTTATAGATGGTGCCTAAGAAACTACAAGAAACTGATAACTGAAGACCAGTGTTAAATATTTGTGTGTGGAATGATTTGAGCTCGTTAACTCACCACTAGGGAAACATAGCATAGTTGACAATCAAAAGTGTAATAGAAAATCATGTAACATTTCAGAAGCCACTAAGTTCTTTTTCTTTTCCTTAAAGAACACAAAATGATGTAATATAGTTAAAGAAAACAAGGTTTTATAAGTGCGTACAAATGGCATATTTTTGTTAATTATATTGTGATTTGGAATAATTTTTCCATTGTCAAACATCCAAAGTTGTCTGTATACAATTCATTAATAAAAAGGTGAATGTGCTTTACTCAACCCTTTTTCTAATTCATATTGAATGATGATGCCACCAGTTTAAAATCCATATTAAAAAGTAAAAGTAGAAGGATGAAGCCCATTTCTTGCAATAGTGTAACCTAATCTAGACCGACTGCATATCAACGGCATATTGTTGGGTATTGTACAGTCGATGCTTTGCATATTACTGAAGACCTGTGACAGTCAACGGCATTTAATAGGTTAACAATTTCAGTCTGGCAGCTAACAAAGAAAAGAAATAAATAATTTCCAATTGATTAAATGTATTTATTACAAGTAAAAATCTTATCACCTTGGGTGATGACTCCACACTGCTAGAAGCAAAAAAGCAGCAGTGTTTTTTGTAGTTACAGTCTGTAAATCACTTTAATAACATTAACTGGTGCAACTGTATGTACTTCATCTACAAACGCATGAAGTGAACATGAATCTCTTCAAGCAGGGTGTGTCACTGAGAGATCAACTTACATGTACAATATGGTAGTAGTAGCCTAATCCTCTATGATACAGATGTGCTTCATGACCAAGATTAAGTCTTGGCTTTCTATGTAAATCAAAATATAGCCATTTAATAGAGAACATGGACCTGGTATGAGATAATAGCAATATGGTCACAGAGATTCTGTACATTGTGAGATAACTATAACAGAGGCTGTTGATAGTTAAGAATCTATAACCCCTGTCTTTACCGCCCACAACCATAAACCATTTTTAAGGACAGTTTCATAATGGTGACATTCTTTACGTTAAGTATCAATATATATTTACATATATATAATCGTTACAGCAGAGGTTGTGAACCAAAAAACAAAATCACAAATATAACAGATTTACGGGAATAGAAAAGCAAAATAAAGAACATTTTCTCATTAGAAAAAGCAAAATAAAAGTATTTAAACTTTTTCCTGTTAAACCGACTAAAACAAGTTGTGCACTATGACAGCCAGATCTTTGGAACACACCCTGATGATCAAGGCGCCACTCAAAAAGTGAATTAATCATCAAAAGTGAACAGAAAATTATTGAAAAAAATGACGGCAATGTAGGTTTCGAGCACAAGAGGACGGGCTCTTCGGGTCTTTTCTGAGATAAATGATGTTTTAGTCAGAGTCCACTCACATCGCTTCCTTCCAGAACCAGTGCAAAGAAGAAGCTGGCACTGGGAGAGTCTCTCCTGTACTTCAGTCCACCTTGACTACACTGTAGATTTTATTTACAAACCAGAAGCAGGCAAAGAAACCAATGGTACCTGAGGAAAGGACAAGATAGACATTTAGCGGGACTGATTTGGCAAATACATTGGAAATCTGGTGGGGGAAATAAATGTTAACTATAAACTCAAGATTGTGTTTTAAAACTAAAATCTGTACAGCTCTATTGTAAAGCAGTAAGAATGACATGACAAGCATCCACATCGAAAATTAAGATCATATCAAAAGTAAGAGACCAGTAGCTTATGAGCAGCTGGTTGTTTTACTGCACACGTGTAGTTAAACCACTTAAACCCTGTATATCTTGTTGACCAGGGTCCCTCAGGAATCTGTACTTGGCCCTCTCCTTTTTTTCCCTCAACACACCAAATCTGTTAGCCCAAAATAGGCGATCTACAACCTCACAACGCGTTGTGAGCTTGTAGACAACCTCACAACGCGCTGTGAGCTTGTAGACAACCTCACAACGCGTTGTGAGCTTGTAGATCGGCTATTTTGGGCGAATGTTCACCTATTAAGACATGCCCAGAATAAGGACATTGTTTCATGTGGTTAAAAAGAAGGCTGAGCTGGTCTCATGTAGCTCTGGGAGGTGGGGACCAGAAATACATGAATATATATTTTTTTAATAATCATGAGTGGGTGGGGATCATGGTTGTGGGGAGGGGTTTAACATACTTCATTGGCATAAATACCAAAAATAACCCAGTGACATTATCTGACTGCAGCCGGATCACCATCACAGTGTCACCAATTTCCATCTGCTAAAAGGCTGGTAAATTCCCTTTCAGAAGGTTGGCAGGAGACAGGGAGTGAAGCCACAAGTCTGCCAAAGTACCAGGGCTTCAATTTGTCAGGCTGGGGGATCTGGAGATAACACATTTTCCCGAGCTCCTCTCTAGAGAGCAGCCAGATAACATTTTAATTGGTAAGAATACTGGGAGGGGATGAATTCATCTGGATGTGAAAGCCCTATCTGACTTCTCAATGGGAGCCAACACAGCTCACTCCAGAATTAAGTTCCCATCAAAGTTTGGAGGTAAAAAGGAAAGCTTTTCATAAAAATTGAAAATGGGGCAGATTGTAGATTTAGATCAAAGAGAAATGGAAAATCTGTTCCTTGAACCCTTGGATTTATTTCTTCGTTGGAGATGATCTTCTGACATAGTTTCCAATTGCTGCTTATGCCCCAGTCTTAAGATAGTGTCTTGGTAATGCTGTGGTGACAAGATTTGCCTACTGGCTAACTTTATCTGGCCCAATGACAGTGTAACATTTGTGAGGATGTCACCGTGTGATGACCATGTGAAATGATGGTGCTCAGTGCTTAATTTCTGGGCGACGGCAAAAGCTTGGAGCTTATCGACGTCCTACCAAGTTCTATGCAATCTGCTGGCCTCTTGTTTGAGGGCAGTAATTTGGCACACTCAACTAAAGGCGACTCAGTGCACTGTTTTATTATTGTATTCAGACATGGACATCATAGATGACACTCCCAATTTTGTGCCAGCAAATTTCAGCTGAAAACGTGCAATTTCTTAATAATGACAGCCATTACTAACTGGCAAAAAATATTTCCCCTTTATTTGGAGAACCCTGTTTGAGGAATGTAAATAAAATGACAAAATAAAATGCAATAAAAGCCAGTGTTCTTGTGATGCGTTTCATTAGGCCAACCTTTTTAAGTTAGCGCCAGCAGTACCGATTTCACTGCTGTGTGTCAAACCTACAAACCCATCAAATGCTGCTGATAAACATCAACGCCTACTGCCGTCAAGCTAGAGGCCACCATCTCTTTGCACAGTCTGAGCTTCATCTGTGTGGGAGTGCAAGCAAGTGATGCTGGAAAGGACCAAGGAGTGCTGTTACCATGTCAACCTGTGTCCATCTCTTTCTGTTATATCATAGAGAAAGGAGAGGAGGGGGCACACCGTGTAGCCCAAGCCTTTTGATAGCATTGTTGTGCTGGATACATGCACCCACAGTTCCACAGTGAAATTTCAAGTGCCAGCACTGGCAAGTTGCCATAACAGCCATAGCAAGGGCCCAGGGATACTGGCTATTTAATAGGCTTATTATCATCCATGGTAACAAGGTTATTCTGCGTCTTTTCATCAAAAGAAGACAAAACAAAGTATTTGATAGCATCAGCTCATCAAATGAAAGGAAAAACCTGAATAACTGAGTAAAGAAAAATAACAAATGCATCTGCATCCATACAGGACAGGTGTACTGTCTGCAATTAAGCAATTCAAATCATAGATAAATGTTGAGCAGGCCCAGTTGACCTACATTTTGGATCAAGATGGCAAGAGCAAATCTAAATGACTATGAAAGAGGGTTATTGGGGGCATGGATGACTGGAGCTTGGCTCACAAAAACTGCTCAACTTGTTAAGTGTTTCAATAAGAACAGTGACTAACGCCTATCATACACCAGAAGACTTTGAAAAGACTCAGTCTGACACTCTCTCACATAGTAATGTGTTGTAGGTCAGGGTTCTTTTTGGGTCACAAATTAAGCATTTAGCATAGAGCAGATTATGTAAAATTATCTTTGGAGGAAACAAGCTAACAAATGCAGTTAATACGTCTGGCACTGGTCCTATGACAAGCATTTCTCAGTGTAAAGCCACAAAAAATTACTGCCGCACAGACCTCCTAATTAGAAATCTGTCAGGATTTATAGCAGACCCTGGGCAGACATTGGACGCCACAAGGATCTTGTCTGAAGAGTTTCCTCAAACTTCCTCAAAAGACTGATGGTTCAAGTGGTAAGTGAACTCTTCCAACCTCATTTGACACTGTGCTCATTTATTATGAGCATCACACCTTCAAAGCAATAAAGGTGACAGGTGCTTGACTCTCAGCGAAGGGAGCAAACAATAATGCAGACTACATCCTGGTATCTAATGTCACAGGAACAGGACAGGGATCCTGCACGCGACTCACATTAACTTAGCAGCATTCACACACCTTCCTACATCCAGTGTTGATCTACCTCCGAGTGTAAAAACCACTCCCATTCATTGTCGATTCACTCCCAATCGACAATGAATCAGCTATCGTTTTCTACTTGTCATTAAAAAAATCAAAACATGTGGAACACCGTGGCTCCCATGTGGATCTCGGAGTTCACGTGGCCAGCTACAGTATGATGCGAGTCGTCAGAGTTGTCTATGACGTGTATTCGTGTTTAAGACCTGAAGCCGATTCTACATGTCTCCTAAATCCCAACAGTTTTCTGAAAAACTTATGTTTCTATATCAGTGGTTCTCAAACTTTTTCATGCCAAGGACCCCCAAAATGATATGTATTTGGCCGTGGACCCCCATCTCAAAATATTTTGTTCCAGGGACCCCCAGAAGCAAAGATTTGAGTTAAAAATGTTCGCTTTAAAAATATATATATTCAAAGATTTGCACACATTTTCACGATTTTTCAAAAATAGCAGATCTACAAGCTCATAGCGCAGCACTCGGTGCCGCGCTATGAGCTTGTATATCTGCTATTTTTGAATAGCCAAAGTGTAAAATAAAGCTTTTTAGCTCAAATCTAAAAATTACACAGTTCCAGGTCTTAATGGGTTAAGATTTCAGCCCGTAAAGCCCCACTGACTTCATTATAAATTTTAGTTAGATATTTCAAAAGGTATGAAACGTAAGAAGAATGTACGAGATTAGCTCAGGACACACAGACAGGCAACCTGTTCTAGACGGCTAGACCCCTGCTGAGCCATGCCATACAAATAAGTAACGACAGACCTGATGGCAGACTATACTGTACAACATTATCTTCTGACAATTAGAAAGGACTCATTTAAATGTATACAGGATCCCAATTAGTGCTCATGGCTTGGGCATCATCTCCTTCATGGACTCACCTGTGAAAAGGAAGAAGATGAGGACCATGATCATGGTATAGCCAAAATAGAGAAAGGTGCTGGCTGCTCCTATGATCTGCAGCTTGGAGAAGAAGTAATGGACAGCGTAGATGAACAGGTAGACCGCCGTGAAGCCACTGGTCAGGAAAGAGCGCCACCACCAGTGGTAGTCCTGGATATGGTACAAAACACAACGCACCTCAGCATCAGACTTCTTAGACATGAGATCAAGGAATTCCAGCCTACACTTGTACAGTACTGAGTGAGAGCGACTTTTATCAGTAAAACCACAATCGATTAATTGAGGTATAGGCTCTGACTTCACCGATTTTACAGTTCTCTCAGTGTGGCTGGTATCTTTTGATCCTAATCCTGCAACATACCAATTCCTTGCAAGCAGGTTAAGATGTAGCAGAACTCATGCTCATAGATATGGTCTGAAATATATTATATTTATTTACAGTATTATATCGTTGCTGTCGGGGGGGGGGGGGCTTGTATGTCCAAAATAGTAACTTTACAGGAAATGGATCTAATAGTTATTTAGTCACAAGCTCTTGTCAATATTTTTCATTGGTTAAATATTTATAAAACCCACAAACACACTTTCAATCTGGTGTCCTCATTTTGGGCATGTCATAATGACATTGTCATTATTATTGGCGAAGGTTTTCAAACATTACAAATCTACAAGCTACAATATCACTTACACCACATTTAAAGCGCAATGAAACTTTGGTAGAGGTTTGGGTTGTGTATTTACTATATCATGATGTAACTAGCACATTTGGCAAGACTTGTAACTAGCACATTTGGCGAGACTAGTTAACCCTGAGAAAGACTGTTTCACTGTTGAAATGTTGGTTTCATTTAAAAAATAAACTGATGAGAATCAACGGCGCAACCAAGCAAGATATCTCGCCATTTATGGCTATAACTCTTAGTAATGAAAGCCTTTTGGAGTCAAAATGTAAATTATATAAATACCCATCTCGACATCAATCATTAACACATTACCTACCAATCACGAGTATAACCGTGATTGGAAAAATACCCCGTTATCTGCCAGTCACGAGTATAACCGTGAATGAAATAATTGAATACATTTTCAATTTATCCACACAGAACCAGAGATAAAGCCATCCAAAGATTTCTAGCTCCATTCACTCCTTGGTTAACTTATTACTTTAAAATCCTGTATCTCGGCTCCTGTGTTTTTTGTTTTTAACATTGGCAGTGGGGGAAGTAAAAAAAAAAAAGACCTCTGGCAGGGAATGTGTTAACACATGCACAAGTACTCTTCCGTGCTTAGATGGCTGTTATGAATTGAATATAGGAGAATGTGTGACTACAACAATGTGCTAACCTCTGCACATAGGTGGAAGTAGCAGAGCAGGATGGTGGCCTCGGAGCAGGTGATGAGCAGAATGATGAAGACCAGGAACAGAAAGCCAAACATGTAGTACATCTGGTGTGACCTGTGAACCAAACACAAGACCTCCACAGATAAGCTGCTAAATACTGCAGTGTTTCCTGAACATTGTTGGTTTCGGTAAATATCCTGTTTAACATTTTCTACAGAAATGTTCTTTCAGAAGTGTCAAATAAATAAATAAATAAAAATTCTGAAAGTTTTGAAACATTCTTCTACAGATCAGAAGATCAGAAAATCAAAACAGACTGATTAGTCACAACCTGTGGGGCGGGACTGATCTCTGGGACTCCTTATCCGGCATGAGTGTCGCTGTGAACTTACCAGATGCTGTTGAGAATGAAGAAGAGTTGAATGAAGATGCAGCCAAAGGGCAGAATGCCGCCCATGACGATGCCAGGGACGGGCTTGGTGAAGAATGACTGCTCGGGAATCTGACGGGGGATCTGGTTGGTTCGCACTGGCTGCTCTATGGCCTGTGAAAGGACCCAAGAAAGAGAGATGTACTACTCAGTAACACAACAGAAGATAGTGGGATAGAGGTAGTCCGACTGATTCCAGATTTCAGGATATTTTGACAAAAAGCGCAACATTTTCTAATCTCAATAAAAAAAAGACCTTTTGATAACAAAATAAACACATGAACTGAACTTTATTTTATTTAACCACTTAAGCCCTATTCAAACATTTAAAATGAAAATGTTCAGCTACAGTACAACTTATCGGCTGCATAACTGCCAATACCGATATCCTGAAAAAAGTAAAGGTCGATTTATCTAGCTAGCTCCAGGAAGAGGGTGATGAATTTGAGTAGCATAATTCAATGATATATTTGTTCAAACTTGACCAAACTGGTCATTATGTCTAGTGTGTTCGAACAAGACTCTGCTCTACATGCTTGGAGGCCAAACTTACTGGTTTCTTGAATCCAAAGTAGGCACCGATGAAGGTGAGGGGCACAGAGATTCCAAACCATAGGGCCAAAATGGCCACAAGAGTGCCAAAGGGGATGGCTGCTGAGGAGCCCTCCACCCAGAGGATCAGGTTCATCAGGAAGAAGTCAGCAAAAACAATACTTTGGGGGAGAAAAAGGAGACATGGGAGAGAAGGGGCGTAATCAGAGAGGGAAAAGAAAAGTCCAGTACTCCGGGCAAGTAACTGATGGGTGTAGTATCCATCTGTGATGACTTAAAAAGGGGTAAATCCACCCTAAAACTAAATGCACATTGTGCTATTGCATTGATCTTGGACAGTTATGTCAACATCTACAAATTACTGTCTACCTATGCTGGAAATCAGAGCATTAAGACCTGAATTTATGTCACCACTGACGTTGCCGTTTGGAGTTGTTCCATTGAATTAGTGACCAATTTGTGGGCTCATAGAATATTTTGTTAGAGATATTGCATCCAAATGAGTTTTATTTGAATGTAGGCCTTACAACTCTGAATCAGAAAATTCACCGACAGTATATACACACAATATAAAATGACCATTGGTTCTGTCTTAGGACTTGTTCCATTATTCACTGTGTATGAAGCAGCCCCAGGATTTGTCACCTGATGATGACATCATAAGTGCCTTTTCCACTGGAGTACCAGTACATTTCTGGGTAAAAGATTAACATAAATAGCCAGCATAGGCTCTCCACGGGTCATGCCCAGATTGCCCACACTGGCCTCCTTAGTGGTTAAGTATCATAATGTGCACTACATCTCATGCTCAAGTAAATCTCTAACACCAACATCGTTTTTATAAAGTATTCGTTTCATAGAACTAACATCTCTTATGTAAGCATTGTCATGTAACGGTAGACAGATGCTTTTCATTCACACGCTAGTTGTGTGAATGCAATGCAGGTAATCTGCAACGGTAGGCAGATGTGAGATTGGCGATACAAAATATATCGGCATTCAAAATCGGCGCCTGTTCCCGTAGCATGCCAGAATTAAACATACCAGTAATTTACAGGAATTTCATGTCAGTGAGGAAGGGGTAATTAAGTCGAGTTTGATGCTCTGAATTCCAGCGGAGGAGACAAGTTCATATTAGGGTTGTCCGATATTGGCTTTTTTACCGATAACCGATATACCGATATTGTCCAACTCTTAATTACCGATACCGATATCAACCGATACCGATATATGCGGGGATTATTGTGATTAGGGTAAGCTCAAATTTCATATCACACACACCATATACAGTAAGAACTCCTGTAACTTATTTATAAAGCCAAAAAAAAAAAAAAAAAAAAATTCAAAAACCGATACCGATATTTTTCCGATATCAATTTTTATGCTAATATCGGCCGATAATATCGGGAGGCCGATAATATCGGACATCCCTAGTTCATATCGTTGGAATCGCACAACCTAAATTCTGCGTACAGGTGGACTTTCCCTTTAATGTTATCTAATCAAGTATGGACAGCTAACCTACCCAGGACACAAGAGTGCAGTCAACAGGACGTTGGTCTTCCATTTTTCACCTCCAAATGCTGAGGAGAGAAAGTGGCTCAGAGAATTACAATGGCTCAGAACACCAAGTTGAGAGTCAGGTTGCAGGCAGCTATGTTCTGTCAGTCAGTAGTACTCACTTTTGTATAGGCGTGCAGACACATAGCCAGCGGGGGTTCCCAGCAGAACCCAGAGGACCACAGCACAAGTCATTAGAGCTCCCCTGTTGGCTGGGGATAGGAAGCCCAGACAGGCCAGGACTGCAATGCAGGACATTAATGTGTCATTAGTGCCATCGCTGAGGTACAACATCGCTATTACTTAGGGTGCATTCATGTATTAGCTACAGGGTGCTGGATTGTGGCTTGTTTGGCTACCTAGACAGTGTTATCAAGCAAGTATATAATTCATATACACTGTTTTTAGAAAATGCAACATTGGCCAAAGTAACTAGTAACTTATTTCTGTTGGCCATCTTGACACTCTGGCAAAGTTCAAATTAATTCTGCACTCTGCCACACTCGGAGGAGAGTGATCCGATCCCACACCACAGCATCAGAGTGGATCCATGAACACACCCTCAGTGATATGATTTTTCTCTTTTATATACCACCCCTGGAAATTACTTTCAGATGTTCAACATTATTAGCCTTATCCCTATGAAATATCTGCAGCACATGGTAGTTTTAGGATGTCAGGCCAATATTACCAGAGTTATATTTCTGACTGCTTAACATATTATATGAGCCAGAATGCAGCCTGGAGTTCTTCTTTAAACTCTCTATAAGTTTCTTCGTTCATCTGTTGCATTGTTGTAGCTAAAACCTTACAATTATTCATTTTTTGTTTATTTTACTTTGTTAGCTGACCAATACGTTTTCTTCCTTGATTGTGAAGCACTTCGTAACCTGATTTTGCATTGTAGAGCAATCTTTACTCAAACCAACCGCCTTTCGCTCTGTATTTGGGTGCAGGGCGTGTACAGAAGACGCCACTTCATAAGCATGCTACTGTGCAGTTATCAAACAGAACCAACTGTAAAAGAGTCCTTACAGAGGGTGATGAAAGTCATGATGAAGATTTGGGTGCCTTGTCCCAGGAACACAGACAGCAACATGCCCTTCCTCGGAGGGCGGAACACATCTCCATGCACCTGTTTCCACCCAGACTCCTCCTGAGCATCCTCCTATTGTTGGGAGGGGGGGAGACGAGACAAAATCAGGGAAGCTCTTGACATTTAATCACTTAAACCCTCTGGACTTAGTAAATTAATACCGAGTTGGCCGGGGTCCCCCAGGGCAGCTTCTTTTTCTTCTTACCACTACTCCAACTCTCTTCACTGAAGATAGCAGATGTACAAGCTCACAGCTCGTTGCGGCGGTGCATTGTGAGCTTGTAGATCGGCTATTTTTTAGCGAATGTTTCCCGCAGAATAGGGTGAATATAGGGATGCTAGGGTTAAACCAGACCCATAGACAGGGGTGCACATAACTTTTTTGGTCTAGTTCTCAGGGGAGCACCTGGATATGTTACTTGGTGCGCACCAAATAAATAAATACATTTTGCCGCGACACGTCTCGCAGGATGGATAAAAGAGGGATACATGGATAACTTGCCTGCTCCTGTTATCAATTGTTTGCACTATGTTGATGTGCTCTTTGCTTTTCTCATGCTTATCAAAAGCTGGGTGACTGAAATTGTTTGTCCCTGTATAAAAGGCGCTGCTTTTATCCGCCAGATTGGGATGTTCACGGCATATTTTGCACCACATCACGGTGCGTTCATCATCGGTGACGAGTGCCTGTAACGCAGCCAGCAGCTTGCTGTGTGCGACTGACTGTGTCAGGATTCGAAGGCCACACTCACACATTCACGACACGTGTAGCATGCGTCCCCTCCCCCTCCGCCCCATGGGTGTGTATGGGGCGCGTATGGGGCGGACGCGGGCTTCACCGTGAATGTGTGAGAGTGGCTTCAGGAAGTAAATTCCTGTGCCAGCGGTCCCAGCTGTTGGTACGCGAGAGCGCCTCCCTTCGCTTGATATGCCGCGCAGCATGCATTTTGACGACGCATGCGCACTTGCGCACCAGTTATGTGCACCCCTGCCCATAGAGAGTTATGACACGCTTTGATCTCGGAGCAAAGCGGGCCGATTTGGGCTATAGTTCCAAACATTGGAACAATCTCATTGACATAGAACGAGCAATTCCGCATTCCATTCTTACATTGGGAGTCAACACTAGTGTCGTCACTCTCATATTAGATCACACTGGGTTAAACGACATAACTAAGAAATAGGTCAGCCAATCACCAGACAGTGATTACAGTGGTCAGCCAATCACCAAGCAGTGCTTATTTACAAGTGAAACGAATACAATCTGACACACACTGGCATAGCGGTGCAAGTCAGAACACTGCTTTGCCGAAGGCTGCAAAATATGGTGTGAATAACAATTACCGCTGGTCATGATGATTTTTTTTTTGATTTTTTTACTGTCCAGCAAATGAGGAAAGCAAGGTGACCCACACCATATTTTACCATGTGCCATCCATCCAGAAATCATCCACACATAAGTCGACCAAAACACCACAACGGGTTGTGAACAAAATGTCTTTCAACAAGATTACAGTACATACGTAGGGCACAGAGGTTTTTCCTGGTGGTGATGGAAGTTTTATAATGTCTCCCTGTGAAGTGTTAGCAAAGGTTTACAAGTATTCTCACTATTCTGCATAGAAATGGCTATCTAAACTGCCTATGTTGCCACCTACTTGCAACATAGGGTAACTGAGTATCCTTTTTTCCATTGCATTGCCATTCTTCCCTTAGATATTCACAGATTTAAAAAGAAAAATCAGATTTCAGTTGCACATATTTTTTCATTTCAAAGTAGGCTAACTCTTTATAAGAGCACCTTCAACACATCTTTACTAATGTAATGGGGTAATCTGCCATTACCTGGTCCATTTGATTATATCTGGCAATGTCCTTATGCAGGGTCCTTAGCATGATCATGGCCACCATGCCAGACAAGAAGAGGACAATCACCAGGGAGTTCATGATGCTGAAATACAAACAAACCAAAACAAACCATACCATTAGCCAATGAGAATAAGGACCCAAAAGGGCTCAACAACCATCCAGAATTTCCTTAAGACCTCTACACACTGTACGATATTTGAAATGGTCGGCGAGTGAACATATCGTTAAGCATTTCACATTGCACGAGTTTCTCTCTTTAAATAGGGCTAAATATATCGTACATATATATTTGTTTTTATTCCAAAGCTCCCGTGATATATGCGCGAGACCGAGACAGGACGCTAATGATTGACATTAAATAATTCTCAATTTCTCTGTATTTCTCTCTCTCTCTGAAACAAACGTTTCAAAAGTCAGCCAGTTCAGCTCAGCAGCAGTGTTGCCGTGTCCGGGTCAACTGAGTACATAGGGTTTAAGTAACCTCGCGTCACCAGTCTTTCCACCTCGGACGAAAGCCTGGTATGCGTTACTAAAGACCCATATGATCCGGTCTAGGCCACGCCTACTGAAAAAAAAATGAAATAAGAATCCTCTTTCCGGATTGTCGCGATCCGGTTTTGCGGTGCCGCTTTGTTTTGGTTCCCCAATCCCTATTTAAATGGAATAGAATTTCCCCATGGTATAATATGGATAATACAGACGCTAAATAGTCTCCGGAAAGTACACTCACATTTATATTTAAAAAATAAGCTAAACTACGCCGCATCAAGGATTTTATTAGGACGGACCTATTTTGGGGTGAGACGTCTTTCCGGTTTGTCGCGATCCGGTCGCTGATGACATGGATGACGGGCCCGGTGACGTAGGGCTACTTCCGCTCCCGACCGGATCATATACCCGAAAAGGAATGCTGCCCAGGCTAGGGTTTAAGTGGTTAACGGAATGGGAATAAAGAACGACTCATACTGTTAGAAAGGCTCCAAGCAGTATTATAAGTTGACTATCATTTATCTCTTTGGTTCCACCTTAAGAGTAATATGCACCTGCCCACCTTAAGTGCGCGATGCATTCTGGGGCGTTTTCATTCATTCAGCAGCGTGTAGCAGAGAGGTGAAATCCACGTTCACCTCACTGCAAACATACTACATTTGTACAGCACTGCAGTGCCTATATGCGTCATTGATTATAGTAAGTTCATTATTTAGTTCTATAATGTCTGCAGTTGTCATCTACCATGATTATCTGAGTGACTGATGGTTTTGTACGTTTATTTGGGCTCCTGTACTGGTTTGAGTGACAGCTATTGATTGTATCATTCTTTCTTATGATGCCCCACATTGTGTGCTTAAACCTTCCTTTACGTTTATATTAACATGTAATGCAAGAGAGTGTATTTGGGTCTGGGTGCACGTTTATATGTTTAGGCGCTTTGCAGCGCTTCAGGTCTGGGAAATGTTTGGTTGTGTGAATCTGACGAGCGCAGTCATTAGCGCAACGTCCCGCAGCTGCGGTTGGCCCAATCAAGCCCCTTTAGCCAAGCCACTTTAGCGCAGTCCAGGGCTGCGGTGATTATCACCATAATTGGCTGTTTGATGTTAGCAGCTCATGAAAGGTGTATTGTTAGAGGTGTATGGTGTAGTCAATTCACTACTGTAGATCAGTGGTATTATGCATATCTCACAACTGTGCACCGTCTGTAAATGCATACTATATACTATTTTAGGATAGTATCATATATGATATGACTGTGATATATTGGAGGCCTATGTGTGGGTTTTGTATTCATTATTGTTATCTGTGTGTTTATTGCAGAACCATATTCAATAAGTCGCACTCAGTGCCTGTACCATCCTTCATTATCTATCCCATGCCTGTATCACCTGTGCCTACAACAACAGTAAAGCGGTCATAAACCTACCATCAAATCTCCTTGTCAATTGTGTCCTGATCGACGCCCCGGGGGCGAATGAAGCAGAAACCCATAGAACCAGTCCCCCATATACAGTCCTTTTATAAACCCTCATTAACATTTGGTCCCTCGAGCCGGACGTTTCATTTACCCCTGGACAATATGGAGTTTGAAGACCACCAAGCATGGCGTCAGACATGCCCACCAAGCCACTCCAATAACTACCAAGTTATCTACTTAATGTGGCACAGGCAGCGAAACAGGCATGGGCAAGAGTGGCCATCTCACGAGGAGGGAGCGGCCAAGATGACCCCCCTCTACTCCACCCCCACTCCCTACATCGATCACCACGGGCGGGATGCTGTCCTACAAGAGGCGGACCTGTACTACCGGGAGCGGCAGAGGTACAGTCCGGAAACCCAGCTAGCCCACCTACGGTATCCAGAGAGTGAGCCTAGGGAGGAAATTAGAGAACCACCTTCACTCCATCATGCACCCCAGCAACGCACCTTGAGAGATGACATCAGGAACGTACAGGAAGAGCACATCATGCTACAGCAGACGCAGCAGGTCATGCACGGTGATGTGGCTAGACTCACTCATGAAGTTCAAGCTGAGATGAGGAGGCTAACCAACACAGTAGTCAGCCCTCAGCATGCTACGCCACACTCCGTCAGCCACTGTGACCCCCATCCTGTCCGCATGGAGGACGAAGAGGACTGGTCAGACCCCCCGCCATGGCCAGACATAGCGGACCTCGAAGAGCCGTCAGCTCAACCGATCGAGGACAGAGTAGATCAGCTGATGGTGGAACTACAGCTGATGAAGAGCCCAGCCATGTCAGCCAGCTGCTGCAAACAGTCACCGGCAAAGGGCGGCAGTCAACCACTGCACCGCCAACCCCGGCAGCTAAGCAGAGAGCCCTATCCTCCCCACATGGCTTCCTCCTTCACCGCGCCTCGGCGCCATCAGGAGGATCCTACCTCACAGCCTCCACTACACAGAGCTTCGACCTACACAGCAGGTTATCCACCTCAGCAGCCTCTACACCACTTTCAGCCTGCCGTGCAGCCTCCACCCCTGAGGCCTACACACTACATGGCAGTGTCGACGCCGCAGCAGCCCCCGTACCATTACCAGCCTGCGGCCCAGCCTCTACCCATCAAAGCTACGCCCTACGCAGCCGCTTATGCCCCTCAGCAGCCTCTAAACCACCACCAGCCGGTGTATGCACAATCTCTACCTCCAAGAGCCCTGTCCTATGCAGCAACCTATAAACTCCAACAGCCTGAGCACCTTCCAGTCTCCATGACACAAGCCTCATGGATGCAGGGACGGGGCCAGCAGATTTCTGTTCCACTGCGCCGTGACACAGCAGCCACAGCAGAACAGACCTACAGGGGCCCACGCCCGACCGTATCCAACTTAAGCCACCGGGACCCACGTGAGTTTGCACAAAGTCAAGACCACGCAGCGGTAGCCCTGCTGGAAGAGAAGACCCTCCACATGGAGGTAGCAGGGGTCCTGCGTTACGACACGCCCCTTCCGCACAAGGGAGACATGCCTCTCCTTCATGCCCCCAAAGAAGCCATCATGCCGAATCTGTGGACCACAGAACAACAACTGGCTGAAGATCCAGAGCGTGCCAAAGCCTACAGCACAGAGATCCAGAAGCTGGAGGATGCAGGCTCCGTCACCAAGCTAAATCATGAGGACAGTCGAGGCCAAGTCCTTCTGCCCTTCCCCCTGCCCCAGTCCAGAGTTGCACCCAAGCGACTCCTCTCCCCACCCAGATTCGAGCTGTGTAGAACTGTCACTGGAGCCCAACTGGCTAAGCTCACAGAGAATGAGCTCACGTCGAAGTTCGATCAGACTGTCCTGTGGACAGACTCCACAGCGGTGCTGATGTGGCTGCAGTCAGAGTCCTGCCGCTTCAACATCTTCCTCGCCACCAGAGTGGCAGAAATACAGCAACTAACCAGCCCACATGCCTGGCGATCTGTAGAGTCAGGAAGGAACCCCACTGACGATATCACAAGGGACAAGACCCTGCAAGACCTTGTGAAGCCCAACAGTTGGAGCCAAGGGCCTCCGTTCCTCCTTCAACCCGTAGATAGGTGGACTGTCGAGCCCAATGTCAAACACGACAACGACGCCTCTGAGCTGCGGAAGTCAACCTTCTGTGGTGTCACCTCGACCACACCCAGCTCACTAGACACAGAGGCAAAGCAGTATGACACCTGTAACGAGCTGTTAGAAGCTACAGCGCAGATGCTGCATGGGGCGGCAGATCAGAGCAGCAGCTGTACTGCTGAAGATTACCGCAATGCAGAGGTCCTCATACTCAAGGAAGCCCAGCGTGAGAGCTCCCCAGATGAGCTGCGGCTCCTGAAAGCAGGCAAGCCTGTCCCATCCAGTAGCAGACTGCTCACCTTGTCACCTGAGGTGGATGAAGAGGAGAGGCTCATTCGTGTCTGCGGCAGACTCTGTCGTGCCGAAGATCTCGACCATCCAATTGTGTGGGATCCTGGCCGACTCATCACTCAAGACTTCGACAGTCATCTGCACCATTCTAAGCCGCTGAGGTACGTCTCGTCCTGCCCCACCGACCTCGATCCCGTGACACCCAATGTCTTGTTGACGGGGCGGCCGGATGGATCCGTACCCCAGATCTTGTATCCAGAGACCGAGCTACTGAACCGACGTCGCTGGAGGCACCCCCAAGTTCCGCCAGATAGCTTCTGGTACAGTTTCCTCTGTAACTATCTGCCCAGCCGGCAGACTCGCCAGAAGTGGCACTCTACACCAGCCGACCTCACAGAGGGCTCTGTCGTGATGCTGATGGACCCTCAGCTTCCACAGACTCTGTGGCCCATCGGCCATGTCACCAAGTTCCACCCCAGCACTGATGCCCAAGTCCACTCAGCAGAGGAGAGGCTCAGATATCGCAACTACACCAGACCAGTAGCCAGGCTGGTCCCCCTGCCAGCTGTCCTGACCGGCGAACAGGAGGACAGCGCTACCGTCACCGCCACCCCCTCGTAGTACATTAGAGACTATCGCCTTTCTGTGGAGCGAATGTACCCGGTACATTCGGGGGCGGCTGTTAGAAAGGCTCCAAGCAGTATTATAAGTTGACTATCATTTATCTCTTTGGTTCCACCTTAAGAGTAATATGCACCTGCCCACCTTAAGTGCGCGATGCATTCTGGGGCGTTTTCATTCATTCAGCAGCGTGTAGCAGAGAGGTGAAATCCACGTTCACCTCACTGCAAACATACTACATTTGTACAGCACTGCAGTGCCTATATGCGTCATTGATTATAGTAAGTTCATTATTTAGTTCTATAATGTCTGCAGTTGTCATCTACCATGATTATCTGAGTGACTGATGGTTTTGTACGTTTATTTGGGCTCCTGTACTGGTTTGAGTGACAGCTATTGATTGTATCATTCTTTCTTATGATGCCCCACATTGTGTGCTTAAACCTTCCTTTACGTTTATATTAACATGTAATGCAAGAGAGTGTATTTGGGTCTGGGTGCACGTTTATATGTTTAGGCGCTTTGCAGCGCTTCAGGTCTGGGAAATGTTTGGTTGTGTGAATCTGACGAGCGCAGTCATTAGCGCAACGTCCCGCAGCTGCGGTTGGCCCAATCAAGCCCCTTTAGCCAAGCCACTTTAGCGCAGTCCAGGGCTGCGGTGATTATCACCATAATTGGCTGTTTGATGTTAGCAGCTCATGAAAGGTGTATTGTTAGAGGTGTATGGTGTAGTCAATTCACTACTGTAGATCAGTGGTATTATGCATATCTCACAACTGTGCACCGTCTGTAAATGCATACTATATACTATTTTAGGATAGTATCATATATGATATGACTGTGATATATTGGAGGCCTATGTGTGGGTTTTGTATTCATTATTGTTATCTGTGTGTTTATTGCAGAACCATATTCAATAAGTCGCACTCAGTGCCTGTACCATCCTTCATTATCTATCCCATGCCTGTATCACCTGTGCCTACAACAACAGTAAAGCGGTCATAAACCTACCATCAAATCTCCTTGTCAATTGTGTCCTGATCGACGCCCCGGGGGCGAATGAAGCAGAAACCCATAGAACCAGTCCCCCATATACAGTCCTTTTATAAACCCTCATTAACACATACCTAAACCACTGGATGTTGGTGTGTGGCATGGAGACCAAGATGTAATCCCACCGAGAGGCCCACTTGATGGCATTGTTTTCCTGTAAAAGAGAGGATGTCAAATACTGCAATAAAATATGTAATTGAGCCGAGACTACATTGTTCCTATATGTCAGGAAAAACATATCCGCTCGTAGTAATCCATTGCATAGTTGTGGCCAGTTGAATGTGCCTTGTTTTTGCCGTAAAGCAAGAGGAACTGAGATATAGGCATTTTAACACAGGAAATAAACAGGAAGTAAACAATCTTTTATTCTTTTCAATGACGTCAATTCAGGGTCTGTCGTCATCTGGCAGTGAAATCATTCATAGGGTAGCAACAACGCCATCTGGTGGAAATCCACTGAAAACTCCAAACTCGTCTTTGGCACTGTGGACCAAGTGCCAAATGACGAGTTTACTCGTCCTTGGCAGTCAAAGAGTTAATGATCTATCAATCGATTGTGTTCCGGCTTGGATCAATGGAACTAACAAAGTATAGTTTAAGTACAAATGTATCTTCACAATAAAAAGTCATTTTTACAAGGTTTTAAAGAAGAAAAAAATCACGACATTTTTTAACATTATGTTTTAAATATTCCTGTTATTTTATCATTAAAGTCTTAGTTTTTTTGCAAATTATTTGGGGGCCCATTTGCAATGTCCTCTCGGCCTACCAGTGGGCCCCGGACCACATGTTGAGAATTGCTGGTCTAGTAAGACATGTTATTTCCATCTTCGTTGGAGGCCTACCTCAAAGGAGACAGAGTACGTGTACGTTATCTGCACATCACTGTCAAATTCCCCAGGGAGCTCTGTGGGAGGGCCTCCATCACATGTGAGGCTTTTCGGATCCTTATGTTGGATGCTGTTAACACAGAATGCATGGAACACTTAAGAAGAAGTTGTTGAGTGCTGTCCGTCCAAAAGCAACACGATAAAGCAGAAAAGCTCTAAAGCGCTCTCACTGTATGGTAGCACATGATTATAACATCATCGCTGTCGGGTGGAAACCTTGTATGTCCCAAAAAAACATTACTTTTCAGGAAATGGAAAAAACGAACCAATGTTCCAATGGATCCAGTGTAGGTATGATTTAGTCACAAGGTCTTGTTAAAACTTTTCATTGGTTCAATATGTACAAAACCCACAGACACTTCATAAATTCTAATAGAACGAGCGAGTATAGCAGCAGATCAACGACGCATTGCAAGGCTATTTCCGCTACTTCTGTGCAACACAGTCGAACTAGGACATTCATTTGTGGAAAACCATAAAATGTTGAAACATGGACGTTTCTGCCCGAGAGCAACGACATGATATAGGACCATCATGATCAATATTACTAACCTCTTTGGCTCCAGAGTGGCGGCTACAAGCCGAGCCCCTGTCCATCCCTCAGTTGCTCCACTGTGGTATGTGATCTTGATGTCTATGTGGTTGAAGACGTAGAATGTGTTCTTCTTATTGAACTCAGACTGAAAAACACAACATATACAGGTTAATTAAATCTCCACTACACTGGTAATGCAGACTCCATTGGTATGTAAACTACGGTACACTTAATTTCACGCCCTATTTTACTTTATTGAAAATAGCGGAACCACAAGCTCATAGCTATGACCTGGTGGATCTGCAATTGCAGCTCTACTAGAAGGTCAGGCCGCTACGCGGCCCTCCCGTCTAGTAGCCTGGCCTGCACATCGGAGACAGAGACAGTGGAGCGTGTAGATGTTCATTGCAACACCGGTGCTTGTTTCTCACACATGGTTTGCCAACGCACAAACCGAAAGCGAAACCTAACTGCAGCATGCAAACCGAAAGCGAAACCTAACATGCACATTTTTTTTTGGAACAAACCGTGCATGCCAATTGTATTATAAGATTTGAAATGTTTTGAAAATGTTTACATACATATATAATATATTTATGGTTGATTTTTTATTTATTTTTACATTTTTGCCTATAATGATATGTCCATAATAAGGACACCAGGGCCAATTACCATCATGTTAAATTAATTAAACCACAGGTTGGTCTGAAATCCAGTTTCCCAAAAGGTGAAGAGCCGAATGCGAGTTTATGAGTGACAGAGGAAATTGGACTCACGTTGATGACGCAGGCATCTTTAGCACGGCCATCTGTAGTGACAAGACAGCCAATGGGGAACCCGGGATTGCAGTACTTCTGACCGTCCTCCACGTCATAGCACCATGTCACCGGCATGTTGTCAACAATCCTGAAATTGAAGCCGTCAGGCTGGTCTGAATTCTTTTCTTGCGAATTACCTTGTTGAACTTGATGTCTCCCTGGGATCCAAACTAGTGAACATAGCTTATCTACAAGCTCACTTGAATGAATGCCTGCATGTCAGCAGCCCATAACACTTGTGAGCTTGCAGATCTGCTATTTTCTCTACGTCTTATTTTTTATGGAATTTATTTGATTTTACGTTGGATTTCTTTCAAAGTTCTTTTGAAAAATGTTTGATTGACTGAAAATTATTTTGTATTTTTTGTAATCCTTTGAAATACTGAAAAAAGGTTAGGAAAAAAAGCTAAATGCCTGAATTATAAATAGCACTTGTGACGGTGATACTAGTATGACCGGCTTCAGAAAATGACAATGCCATTTGAATAAATATTCCATGCCAGGACACCCACGCACACATCCCACACCCAAAGTAAATAACAGAAACTTGCCAGTGGTGCTGGTAATTCAACTGCATTCCTCTCTTGAGAAATTCAAGCTTGGTCGCATCCTCCTGGTTACCCTTCTTGTACGATTTTGTGCACACCTCCTTGCATGTCACTGGTTCATTGAAGTTGAACTGAAAAATATGGAAGGAATATTGAATACACAAGAGACAGTCAAAAACATTCAAAAGACAGTAACAACAACTGGAAACCTAAGAAATAAAAAATAAACACTACAGACAAAATTAGTAACATATTCCAGCATGATTCTCACCTTGTATGGTGAAGTCTCGATTCTTTCGCCAAATAGCACCTGCCCGAGGTTCTCTGACGGTCTCTTCTCTTTGTCATCTTTGCAAAAGTCAAACCTTTAAAAATATACAAGAACTCAAGTGTTATGGGCTGCTGACATGCTGGCATTCATACACGTAAAAAAAACTATCAGATTAGATCAGCTTCTGTTACTTACACGTCATACTCGTAAGGCAGGACTGATTCCACCGAGTCCAAGCGATTTACAAACAGCTGGATTGAAGTCTGTAAAGGGGGGGGGGGAAATCAAATGAGTTTCCATTTACGTTATTTGTATCATGCAATAGCCTATTGGTTATTGTATGGTACAAATAACCATTTTGTTATATGTATTAGTGAGCTCTATCTGGTCTAGCCAGGACCATAACCCATGTTGCAGATCCATTCATACACATCATTTTAGTGACCTAGCCCTAGATATAAAAGTATTGGCAGGTCTTAAGCACTCTACTTCCGTGTTCAGTCACCCATTTAACCGGGGGACAGGATGATGCTTACTGCTATGGATACCATACAAAATGCATCTTCATATGGAACGTGAAAGTGTATTGTTTACTTCCCTTTCCGTGATACCCACATAATCATAATCACAGCTTTGTTTTGAATGGAAATCCACGTTCAAGACATATGACCCAGCTTAGGACCTGTCTAATCAAAAAAAGAGCCAGAATCAACTCAAAACGCCATTAGATTCCAGCTGTTTGCTGTATTAGATCTCTATTCTACACCGACTGACGTAACATTAGCGCCCTGAGCATTGTGCCGATACTGTTGCATGTTATCTGATGCCCAAGTTGTTGGACAAGAAGTAGACCAGCTAATATAATTCTCCGATCCAGTCGGATCGGGGCCTAAAGGGAAACGTTAACGTCAAGCTAACACTAAAGGCTGATAAAGAATGCCAAAAATAAAACACAAAACATGAATATGTTAATTCTGCCCACACATAAATTCACAAGTAAAGTACTAAGAAAAGGTATCCCCCCCCCCCCCCCTCGGTTCCTTGTTTACCTGGCAGTCATCACCTCCTTCAGGTTTCACTGTACAGAAGCTCACCGGGGCTAAACCCGGAAGATAGAACGCCGAACACACACTGAACAACGCACATAACAACAACAGGAATATAAACACTAAATCCGATTCTATCCGCCTCTTCATTGTGTCTCGGGAAGGAACGGAACGCTTTTTCGGGGCTCCGTGGTCTTTATAACTGCGACTTTTTCCTCCTCGGAACTAGAAGAAAACAACGTTTGTTCTGCTGTGTGGCTACTACTACAAGCCTCCTCCTTCTTACTGCTGCTGCTCTCTGATGACCTGGCTCCACTCATGACTGACACAGCCGGCGTTGCCAGATTCTTGCGAGACAAATAAGCAACCCACGTCTATGAGCGCAAGGCCACCGATTCTTCGATGCCATGGCAGCACTTGGTTCTCAAAAAACGGCATTATTTTAGGGGGTCCCCAGATGATTAGCTTAATGTGCAACATTGTTTTCTCACTCAACAGTAAAAAAAAAAAAAACATACAGCATAAGTGTACAGGGTACAGGCACATTTCTAAGATGACAAAATGTAAACGACTTTTAAGACCCTTTTACCAAATTGTCAATTATTACGTAAGAAAGAGGCAAACATTGTGAAAATAGCAGATCTACAAGCAGTTTGTAGTTTGGCTATTTTCACAATAAAATATGTAGAACCGAGTCAAATGTAGTGCCTACAATTCCAAGTGCTGGGTACAAGTTCAAATATGATTATTTTTGGGGGTGGCGGCCAGAAAAGTTTTTCGATTGATCGATTGAATACTTTATTTATAAGTTTGCACATGAAAGTACAGTTTAAATACAAGGTCAACTAAATAGCATAAAACCCATGAAAGCCTAATGGCTTGTTTCAAATGGGGTCCTTTTGTACTCAATGCATAGTGACATTACATGACAGACAGATATACACTACTATGCAGAACATCATATAAACAGTTTAGAAATGAAAAATAAGAAAAACAACAAATATGTATGTCTACAGTAAAAAGTTCAAAGAGGGGGTGGGGTTAGTTTATGACTATTAGGGGCCAGTTTCGAATTGCAGCCACCTTAATCTTTTATGGCAGTTTTGAAGGAGAGTAGGGTTTTACACTCCTTCACTACTTTTGGTAGGGCATTCCACATTTTTGTTGCATAGTAGGAGAACGAATTCAACCCCCTGTTTGTGCCAAATCTGGGTTGGACGTGATCAGTGGAGCTACCTCTGGTGTTGTGATTGTGGACTTCATTTATGTTTTTGAAGTACTTTGACAGGTACATGGGTATCTTAACGTTGTGGTGTCTTGTACTGTAGACCAGGCCCATGGCAAGTTGCTGTACTCTGTCCTCTATCCTGAGCCATCCGACAATAGCAAAGTGAGGGGTTAGATGAGTTGTAGGTTTAAGGTCAAGGAGTAGCCTTACCAGTTTGTTATGGCATGTCTGGAGCCTTGTTTTTAAGGCCTGAGTGGTGGTACCATGAGGTGCATGCATAGTCGAAGTGACCTTGGCCCCTGTTAGAATCCTCAAAGTGTTCTTACTGACTAGAGAGGAAATCCTATACAAAAAACGTGTTCTTTGGTTGACTTTTTTGATGATAACATTATCACCCACTTTGATTGTGAACAAGCTGTCGGCCTTGCTGAGGTTAAAACTAGACCCAAAGAGAATGGATTCAGTTTTCCCAGGTGTAATGATAGTTTGTTATCAGTTTGGCAACCCAACATTGCTCATGTTGTGGCCTAGTGCCCTAGTAGTCGATTGCACTGGTGCCCTGCACTGCTATTTCTAATTCTAGAAAAAAGTGAAAAATGGTCTGTGGACAAATAAATATTCATTTGGGGGTCCACATGAAAATATTTTGAGAACCACTGGGTTTAGCCATGGATCACACGACTGTCGTCTCGTCTGTCATGTGTCAGGGCTACACTGGGTTAAACAACATTAGAAAGCAAGGCCAAATAAGCAGCTACACTTTAGAAATAAGCCCAAAACCGCAACCAAGCAACTTTACAAACAAGCCCAAAATCGCTTATAATAAGCAGACATGGCAACACTGGTCACATCGAAAAGGAGATACGAGGCCTGCGCGGGGTAGCCTACATCCCCTTGCCTGCCTGCCCTGGAGCCCTGGTTTGCATATCCGATCTAGAGCGGATACGGAAACCGTCTCTTGTTTGCATGTATTTTTCTCTGAAACTTTACAGATACAGTAGGCGGGCCTTAGACCTGTGTTGTACAGAACAGAAGATAGAAACCAGTCCTTCCGATTTACTCCCATGGATGTTTCACTTCTGAACAGTAGATGGCAACAATGCGCCTATACTGTCTGCCAGAAATAAACGAAGAGGATGAAGATCCGCATTCAGAATGGACCTTATCAGTGAAATATTTATGATAATGTAATGGTAAATAAAGGCATGCAACACGTTTCTTGTGGGTTCCGGCTCGTGGTGTGGAGGGAAATGAGCAGATGGATATTCTGGCCAATCAAACACTAAGAATTAAGCAGATAGACTGACATATGTACATTAAGCAGAAGTGAACCACTTATTATGACTCATACACATTCAGGTAAAACATCATTAACACTGTCAGGTCTCTTAGGAAAAGCAACAGGCAAAACAAAAAGTTGTTAGTTGTATCTTCTGTATTTGTATCTTAGAGGCCAACGTCTCAAATGAAAAAATGGCAACAAAAGTAATCAGAAAAGTCAACCAAAGAACAAGTTTTTTATTCAGGATCTCCTAGTGGTCAGTAGGAACACACTGTGACACTAGCAGGGATCCTCAACCTTGACAAGAAAACACATGACAGCCGGTGTTTGCGGTATGTTTTTAGTTTTTGTGTCAATTAAAACAAATCTCAGTTACAGTTGATCACATCAAGAAACAAATACCAGAGTTCTACTAACTGTCCGGGGCAGGGATACCCATACCCATGTACCTGTATAATGAATAGACTACTTCAATAGCGTAAAAGACACACAAAAGGCACAACACCAGAAGGAACCCTACTGATCTAACTGAACCCAGTTTCGGCTAAGAAATGGGGTCAAATTCGTTCTACTGTTATGCCACCAGAATGTGGAATGCTCTGCCAACAGGAATACAAAAGTGTGACTCCTCTATACTCTCCTTCAAAACCGCTCTAAGAGCACATATCGGTGGCTGCAAATTGTAACTGGCCCCTGTAAAAGGTCTAAGGTCTAAGCTCATCACCGGAAATGACCCCCCCCCCCCAACTGTCTACTGTACATATCTTTCTTTCATATGATGTTTTTTTTTGCAAATTATTGTATATTGTTTGTCTTTAAATATCTCTCGATGAATTGAATACACAGGACCTTAATGGAAACAAGCACTGAGGGCTTATCTGGATTGATTGATTGATTGAAATTTTTATTAGGCAAAAGAATGTAAAACAACACAGTTACATTTATAATGCTTTTGTCTAAAAGGTCCGGCCAAAAAAGTCCTTGCGGGCTTGTTTCCATTGGGGTCTTTGAATTAATTTCATAGACATATATAGTAGCAACCAAACAGTTCAAAAATCAACATAAGAATACAGAGGGGAAAAAATATATATATATATATACCATTATGTACAAAAAAGGTCATGGGAAAATAATGAAATATATACAAAACAAAACATGATCAAAATAAAATAAAAAGTATGTACAAAAAAGGGGGAGGAGGGGGGGGGGTCGTCTGTCTACAGGGAAACTGGTACTAGCTCCTCTTTAGGCCTCCAGAAAGATGAGTTTTTAGGGCTGTTTTGAATGAGCCCAGCGAACTGCATTTTTTGAGGGATGGGGTTAGACTATTCCATTCCTTGGTGGCAGTGCTATAGGATCATCCTTTTAGCATTATTTTGTATAAATCTGCACCACCGTGCCTTGTTTTTGCAAACTGTTAATAATAATTCAATCAATCAATCAAATATTTCATGATCTCTCTTTCCACACTCGTCCAGTTGGTGGCGGTAATGCGCCTAATACCTGGTTTGCTAATCCACCAATAAACATTACAGAAGAAGAAGAAGGAGGCAGCGTTGCCATGTCGGCTTATTATAAGCGACTTTGGGCTTCTTTTTCTGTAAAAATGCTTGTAAAAAATGGTACAGTAGTTGCGTTTTTTGGGGCTTGTTTCTACAGTGTAGTTGATTATTTAGGCTTGCTCCGCAATTTTTTAATTATTTTATATATATATATATATATATATATATATATACATATATATATATATATATATATATATATATATATATATATATATATATATATATATATATATATATATATATATATATATATATAGCAGATATAAGCTCGTAGCTTGTAGATTGGATTTTTTTCAAATAGAAGATGAATTTAGATTTGAATTGCTCATGTGTATGTCTTGTCTTCATTTGTATGCTCATTGCTCATTTGTATGTCTTAAATGTCATCAAGGGCTAGATTTGAGTGCACGGGTCGGGGATCTCATTTTAAATAAGCCAAGTGCTTTTATGAGCGATCCAGTTTAGAGGACCTTGTATTGTGCTTCCATGTACTGTTTCCATGTGATGTCTTTCTAAATAAAGTATTCAATCAATCATGTGGCCGCTTCTTTTAGTCGCTTCTTTTTGGGCTTGTTTTCATAGACCTGCATAGTTGCTTATTTCTCTCGCAAAACATGGCAACACTAAAGGGCAGTGCAGAAGGAGGAAAGGGAGGCATCATCTGAGCAGCATTTTGTCTTCTGGCCGCCAATTCATTTTAACTTGTGTTGGAAACGTTTCGGTTCGCACAGGTATAATATATGATGTGCATGATAACTACAATACACCCGTATTCTTATATATAGTAATTGTGAACAAATTGCAAGTGCAAACCTTTTGATACAGGCTCGCGTTTTCCAGCTGTTGTTGTCCTGGTCGTATCAGCTTGAGCTAAAAACTAGCTAACAAGCTAGGCAGCTACAAACACATTGTATCGCCATCTTGCCCATTCAGAAGTGCAGGACTTTATAACGGTAATGTTGGTAATTTAACACAGGCAAGGCAGTTCGACGACAGTGTTTTTATGTGTTACCATTTTAACCAGTGCTTCTCAAATATTTGCTCAAATGTTTTGTGTCGAGGGGAGCATTTGTTAGAATGTTTAAAAAAATATATATATTCCACATTTTATTGCAAGAGTTTTTGAAAATAGCAGATCTACAAGCTCTCGACGCGTCGAGATCATGTAGATCGGCTATTTTAAATAGCCGATGTAGGTATAGATGGGTATAGTTAAATATATAGGTTTAAAGTGCTCATGTGGCCTATAAGTTGCTTCTTTTGGGCTTGTTTTCCTAGATCTGGTTGCTTATTTTTCTCACAAAATATGGCACCACTGTTCGACGAGCATAATATAGTTGATGTTTATTGTGAATCCTCTTTCCTTTGTTCAGATGGCAGAGGCAGACCGACCAGGAAAGCTCTTCATCGGCGGCTTGAACACTGAGACCAACGAGAAGGCCCTGGAGCAGTATTTCAGCAAATATGGAAGAATCGTGGAGGGTATGGATGGACAAATGCGATAAGCGAAACGTTTAGATTGATTGAATACTTTATTAACAGTTTGCAAAAAAAACAGAGTACAGTTCAATACAAGGTCTGCTAAAAGGATTAAAACCCAAGAAAGCACTATGGCTTGTTTACATTGGGGTCCATGTGTAATTCAATTAATTGCAACATTTAACTCATTGAGACCTGAAGCCGATTCTACATGTCTCCTAAATCTCAACAGTATTCTGAATGAAAAACTTATGTTTCTATATCAGTGGTGCTCAATCTTTTTCATGTCAAGGACCCCCAAAATGATATGTATTTGGCCGCGGACCCCCATCAAAATAGTTTGTTCCAGGGACCCCCAGAAGCAAAGATTTGAGTTAAAAATGTTCGCTTTAAAAATATATATATTCAAAGATTTGCACACATTTTCACACATTTTCAAAAATAGCAGATCTACAAGCTCGTAGCGCGGCACTCGGTGCCGCGCTACGAGCTTGTATATCTGCTATTTTTGAATAGCCCAAAGTGTAAAATAATGCTTTTTAGCTCAAATCTAAAAATGACACAGTTCCAGGTCTTAATGGGTTAATGACAGTCTGTAGTAGTGTTTATAGCAGCGTTTTGTAATTTCAGTTCTTCTGATGAAAGACCGAGAAACAAACAAGTCAAGAGGCTTTGCCTTTGTTACCTTTGAGAGCCCCGCAGACGCAAAGGACGCAGCACGTGAAATGAATGGAAAGGTAAAGGGCAATATGCACAATCGATGTCATCAGACATAGCGCCATTGCCATCGGTATGGATTTGTCTCTATAATGGCTGAATTATGTTGTTTACAGTCCCTTGATGGTAAGCCGATCAAGGTGGAGCAAGCTACCAAGCCTCAGTTTGAAACGGCAGGGAGGCGAGGACCACCATCATTCTCTTCCCGCAGTCGTGGTCCACCCAGAGGGCCCAGGGGGTCCTCCAGGGGAGGCCCACCATCCAGAGGCCCACCATCCAGAGGTATTTGAGCAAACTGAATTTGCCATTGGAAAGATGACAAAAATCCACTTTGAACTGTTGAATTATCTCTTTTGTCTTCATAGTGTTAATGAGCGTATTCTTTTGATGCCCACGTTTCTTGTCTGTCGAAAGACTACTATGATAACGTAGGGAATGTAGAACCCTTCTTTAAAGGGATGTCATCCCGAGGTCCACCACCAATGAAAAGAGGACCCCCAATCCGCAACGGAGGTCCCCCAGCCAAGAGGTCAGCCCCTTCTGGTCCCATGAGCAGAGGTAAGTTACGCACTAGAACTAGATCATACGTAAAGAGGAAGAGAAACACTTTGATAGGTTTTTGTTTAACTGGTGTTGTGATGGTGGCGGCTCCTGGCGAATCTTTCAGGGAGTGTGAAATGTATATATATATTTTTTATTTTTGTATTTTCTAATGTAATGTGCATACTACGTGTGTTAGGTCTCCGAATCAATACAATTGGTATCCCAACCTAAAAATATAAACCCCTGTCATTGAACAAACAATGATCTACTAACAAAGCCCAACCAACGTTGCATCGTGGCCATGTTGTCATGTCTGTTGTTAAAAGTTGGCATTTAGTTCACAAGCAGTCGGCCAATGTCTTAGAGCTGGCAGAAGTGGCCTGCAAGATTTTTTCCAGTGTTGCCAGGTCTGCTTAGTATAAGCGACTGGGCTTGTTTTCCTGTAAAGTCGCTTGTAAATATACATAGTTGCATGTTGCTATTGTTTGGGCTTTTTTTTAAAGTGTAGTTGCTTATTTGGGCTGGCTTTCAAAATTATTTTTGAAAATGGCTGATATATAATAGGGCTCAAGTGGTGAAACTGGTCGCTTCTTTTGGGCTTGTTTTTAGACCTGGTCGCTTGTTTTCCTCACAGAATCTGGCAACAAATCACTCAACAAAACACACATAGCATTCTCCACCAGCCCAGGGCTAACTACGGGCTCTAGTCTGGACCAACCGACCAAGTTCGGTTTCGCATCGTTGGGTCGATAGATGACCCGACGGAACGGCGCTATCCGACAACAATTTGTAGGGCAGCAGATGCTTTCCAATGCCTCCCAACGCTGAGTCGGACCCAAATCGGTGCTATGGAGAGCTGCCATAGGACTACAGTTCTAACACGCAACGCTACTGTACCAACAGATATGCTGTGCACATCCAGTAGGCACCGGTGCAAGACAAATGGAGAAAAGATGTCGGCCATGGCAAAAACATTGTGTCTGATAATTGCACAGTAAGCGTTTTATTGGAGATGTCTTTCATCTACCGCAACATTACTTTAGCCAGCATGAGCCAGATGAAATGAACTACTCGCCTAATGCTGCAGAGGTTCAAAGAGTTTAATGAACTGGTGAAATGAAAAATACGTTTTTCACATTTTTTGTCGGAGCATATCAGTGGTCATAATATACACGCCTAACAATAGATGCCATTTTTTGGGGGGCATTTCTATATCAAAAGTCCATGACAGCTTGGTTTCAACAGAAATCTGCCTTCCTCTAAAAATGGCGGATTTCAAAATAAATAAGAGCCACTTTGGTTTACGCTGGTTTATTTTTTTAAGTCTACTTACAGGAAGTAGATAGACATTTGAGGTACGTGACACACCAGAGTTAGTAACTGTCTGACTCTATAAATAAGATGTTGGTACAGGTATGCAAGAATGCTTTTCGTTTGATCTAACACGCAACATTTGTTATGACCACGCATGCCCTCCAGTTATGTGCACCCCGTCCCCCTTGTTATGATTTACCCTCCTTTTGTAGAAACCTCCCTTGTGTTTAACTTTTGTGTGGGTGGTCCTAATTTAAGAGCCAACTTATACAGGGGGTTACTATAGGGGAGGAGTTGTTCTGAAAGGGGGTTTAGGTCAACTAAAAGGGGGTTTAGGGGGTGGGTGACAAATGAGACCACCTAGTGCATATCAAGTTTTTAAGGTGAGCGGGCCTACGGCTACACAGGACTATTGACACTGATTGGATTGTGACATTCGGTAGGTAGTTTGAAAGGCACCTCTTTTGGTGTAACACTATACAATGGCCAGTCGCAGCGTTTAGAGTTCCACTGTAAATAAACCCTTTTCTTTTTCCCATTTCGCACATATAGACGAGCCGTCACTAAGTTGGATCATACGTGAAAGTATTCTTACCGCTTAGATTGGTGATTGTTAAACTCTTGTTATGGTATTGTGAACACATTCAAACGTCAAATCTTTATCATTCAAAAATGTACAACTGAAAATGCTAACAGGCATACAGAGCAACTGGTTGCAATGGGGCAGTTAGTGGTCTTTACAGGTACGATGATGAAACTGTGTTAATCTAGGGCATTTGTTGGTTACTTTTTTTGTTATAGCGCCCATGTCCAGGGACAGAGATCCCTACGGTCCACCCCCCCCTCGCAGAGACTCAATGAGGAGGGACGACTATCCATCACCAAGAGATGAACATTACAGCTCAAAGGACAGGTATGTAGGACAAGTAATATTAACCGTCGTCACATATCTAATATGAAACCATAATACAGCTTGGGGTCATTTTGAAATGGTTCCGGTTGTTTTTTTATTTATATTTTAAGTATTCAATTCCTAATGAAGAGTGAATAAAAAAAATCAATTGCCGATTTTGGAAAACTAAGGTTTTACAACATTTTTGAATGGGCAATTTAAAAGTAAAAGCAAATTAACATACTTTTTACCCCATGACTTTTCTATTAAAATCTTTAAATTCTATTAGAGCACTAATCGAAAATCTTCTAGCTTTATATTTAAGTAAAATATCACCAATATTGTGAAACCGATATATTTGAAAAATATCATGTTAATTTTGACATTGTTGCCTGACCTTATTTCAAACTTTAAAGTCCTAATGTAGAACTTCTTTTATAGTTACTCCAGCCGTGACTACAACTCCAGGGAATCACGAGATTATGCTGCGCCCCCTCCCAGGGAATACTCCTATCGAGAATACTCCAATTCCACTTCGAGAGAGGATTATAGTTCAATGTCCAGAGGATATAGGTAGGTTTGTGGTGTTATTTAAGATGACGTGTGATTGGAGATGATATGCTACCTATGGAAAGTAACAATTGGCACTTGTATGTAGTGACCGTGAGGGCTATGGAGGAGGAGGAGGAGGAGGCCGGGAACCCAGAACCTATATTGACCGTCCAAGTGGTGGTGGTGGTGGTGGTGGTGGCGCCTCCTATCGAGACTCCTATGATGGTTATGGTAAGATTGGACCACAGTGAAATGAGGAGAGATACTACTGTGATGAGAACTAGGGCTGCACAATTAATTCTGAAAGCTACTGAACGCACACTACTACTGCAAACCCAAAATCACAAGAGGCTGCTTTTTTCTCCCACCTGACGAAAAGGTGTTTCAGGCAGCCTCTTAAATGATGCCCTAAGATGTTTTGCAGAATCCCTGACCTACAATGAAGTATATTGGAGAGTTCTTTTTCATTGCATTTAACCTTAAGTTTCGTGGAAAAATAGAAAAACCCATGTGAGAATATATCCCAATTCGTGTGGCAATCAGTATTCATTGAAATTCAACAACAGATCAAAAGAGTTGCAGTTTCTTGTCACTGTCATGCAATCCTAATGCACGCTACCTAATGTGCCCTTGGAAGTGGGCAACCATAAAGGAATCTCAAAAAGTCCTTGGAAACATCTCTGACCACTCGAAACCACAGGGTTTGTACTCCCTCAAGGAGTAACCTTCACAAAACCACCAAGACCTCTGAAATCCACGTATGGTTCTAACATGGAGCTCTAAAAGGAAAAATGGCTACTCAAATCAATGGCATGCTGAAACGGGTTGTATTGCCATAGTAGGCTTGGATAAATTACTGCCCATATCTCACCTAAACTTCCCACTTTGAATTTCAGTCAGATCGTTGGCATGATGGAAGGCTTCATTTCAGTAGTTTTTTAGCAGCATAAATTATCACATTGGCAAACAAGAAATGGGCACTTAACAGTGCAATAAATTGTGTAAATTGAAACTTTCCAATTACCTGACCCATTGACCCTGCAGGTAACTCTCGCAGCGCCCCACCTTCAAGGGGCCCCCCACCATCCTATGGTGGGAGCAGTGGAAGCAGTCGTTATGACGAATATGGAAGCAGTTCCCGGGATGGCTATGGCAGCCGTGACAGTTACCCCAGCAGTCGGAGTGATCCATATCCACCTAGCCGTGGTGATCGAATGGGCAGGCAGGAGAGGGGGCCAGCTCCCCCTGTCGAGAGAGGCTACCCTCCTCGTGATTCGTACAGCAGCTCAAGTCGTGGAGCACCTCGCGGGGGCCGCGGGGGAAATCGAGTTGATCGAGGAATGGCTCGCAGCAGATACTGAAATGGACATGGGAATCACGTCAAAGCAAGCGTTAATGCCTTCGAGCTCAGTAAACACGTGTAATGTGGGAAGAAAAGTTGAAAAGATGACAAAGTAGCCATGTCTAATTATGTGGATCTATGGAGCTTTTTTTTTTTAGCTGTTTATCCTAATTTTTCCAGTTTCTTAAAGTGTAAAAGTACAGGGTTGTATCTTGTTTTTTAATTTGATTTATCCTGCCCGTGTAATGGTGTCGTTTTCAACGTGTAAGTTTTTGTACCTTTAGTGCTGTTGAAACATGCTATGCCCTACGTCCTGGTTTCCTACATTAATAAAAGTTTTTAGGCAGATCTTGAGCACCGTTGATCAATATACAAAACATCACACCAAAGACGATGACATGAATGTAAAGTATTCATTCCTAAGTATACAAACTTTTATACCAAGTTTTATATCGATCCCAATTGAGAGTCATCAATGACCAACTGACCTAAAGTAATTGATAACACCACTGTGCTTCCCTATGGTCCCTACTGTTACTTGGGGTTTAGGCAAATGTCACTGTTAAAACTTTCCAATCATGTAGTTTCCTTGGAAATGGACCCATCAGCAGCATAAAGTCAAAGTATGATGGATTGCAACGGCAAAACCAAAGACCACAACAACCAAATGCAAGAGTCTTTTCAGCTCAACTGATAGTCAACAGCTGGTAAGCAAAGCAAACCTCTTTGTTTCTCGTCTGTAAATGAGTTTCTCATTGTCCTGTATTGCAATCTCCACCCAAAAGCTGCTGTTCAAGACAACTTGTGCTTCAGGGGACCAAAAAAAAAAATCGGGTCAACTGATTTTGGCTTTTTCACTAAACATGGCATCAATTGTCAGTATCTGCAACTACCTCAGAAGTGACCTCCCAAGTCAACAATGAAAATTGTACAACCTTTTTGTCATCGCTGAAGATTCTTTTTGCCTACCTTCCCCAACTTTTATAAAGAATAATTGGCAACAATGTTTTTTTATTGTAGGAAAAGGCCTTAAAGGGTCATTTATAAGGAATTTGCCAGTTTTGTACGTTTAAAAAATAAATATATAAATATATATATATTTAAAAGCAAATTCTCAGTGTGCGAACCGTTTCCTCAAGCATGCCAATTCTGATAATGGAGACCTCTGGAAGAACATCATCCAACCAGCCAAACTGGAAACTGAATCATTGAAGCGCAAAAAACAAAAAGCGCAGTCGGACCAAGGATTACAGGATTTCTTTTTCATATTTTGAAAGTACCTAACCAAGAGCGAGACATCATATTAACATTGGTGTCCTTGTTACAGGATGAGGATGGCTGCTGTGGTGATAACCCCTAGCAACATACCGAACATGTCTTCACAATGCTCCAATGACCAATGGAGGCTCATTCGAGGCTACCTAAGAGGTATGTCTTCCTGTACAATTGCATCATACTTGCAAAAAACGATAATATATGCCAGAATGTGGTCAGGTGGACATATGCCAGACGGCAATTGTACATATCAATGCTGAAATGTGAAATACCCGTATAATTAAGTAACACTAATAAAATCATTGCTGCTTGACATTCACATTCTCCATTAAAGATTATATATGGCAGTTTGATATTGTAAGTTTTCTCACAAAATGCCACAATCGCTTTAGGACTTGGGAGTATTGAACAACAGTGTTGGCAGATGGGAAATGTTAAATTATCGTACCGGAGCCTCAAAATGATAGTATTTGAAATAAAACTATTGTACACAGCCAAAAAAGAGCTCACAGGTATAAATATGAAATTTCACCAAAAATTGCATATTTATTGTAAGAAACAACCTTGTTTGAGACTCTACGAGACAAAAACGCATGACATATGCTGCGTGGAATCGGACAACTTCCTGGACCTTACACAAATAAAAGCCTGAAACTGGACTGGAAAGACGCGGCCGGTGTTCTTAATGCCTCCAAGCAAGCACATATCTAGGGTCAGATTTACCGACTTATTTTGAAAGGCCAAACCGGATCCTGAATCAGCAGCCAGGGAATTTCGTAAATTCTCACTTTTTTTGTGATATGGCAAAATGATCTTTCATTTGGGCATTTTTGATCGTAGAGAGGGTAAAGTTATACAAATACGATAATCGTACATCTGGCAACACTGTTGAACAATGTTTTTTTTTTCTTACTGTAGATGTTGGAATTAAACTGTTTGTTTTTTGTCCTTCAGATCCTGGTATAGGTCTCTGTTCGTACTGGTGGAGCTTGAGAGGCTATGGACAGAACACAGGCTGAGGAGTGACTTCTGTTCACAGGAATTTATGGTCTTTTGAATAAAGATAAATATATATATACTTTTAAATCCAAGACATCATTTGTTGTTGTGAATGACATTGTTCTCTACGTCAGCATGGTGAATATTTTCTGTGCAGAAAATATTAAATGTTGCACTTGGATTTGCCCAGATAATGGTTATAATCGGCAGCTTATCTAAATGTATTTGAGGTGCAGAACATTTTCTCAAGCAATGCTGGGCACATCAATCCTTATTGCAAAAGTTATTTTCAATTAACCACATGGAGTGGTTTTCATTGCCACTTTATTTTATCAGTGATTTAATGTCCACGGCGAATAACCAAGAATACTTTTTTATTTGTATTATAGATTAACCATCCAGACAATGATGGTGTTTTTGATTGTGCAAATGAATGTCAATGAATTGCGAATTAGTGTTTTAGCGCCTCAGTGCATTGCTGAATTGGTTGGATTATATTTTAAGGAGCTTTGGATACTGATGTCGGATATCTGATAAGCTGCCCCAAGCTAACTTTGAAAATTATATTTGACATTAATGTAGTCAATTCAATATTGGCAGTACTGCCCAGATGAGTGGATATTTTAAGTTATCTAAAATGGGTGGATGCCACTGGCATTATGTGTCACATTATGTAGAGGTTCAGATACATAAACATTCATATATTTATGCTGGGGATGAATATCTGAACTGGTATGAAGAAACTTAAACGAATTACTTTATGAACTGTACTTATTTATCTAGATCATTCATTCAGTGGTTCTCAAAGTTGGGTCCTGTGATTCAGGGTTCCTTGAGGGGCTTCTAAATGGGCCCCTACAATTGTGTAACTCTGACAGTGTACAAATGACTGGTCCATTTGGTTCCATTTGTATACTGTCAGAGTTAAGCTGGGTCCCTGAAATTTAAAAGTTTGAGAACCACTGATCTAGATGAATAATCCTATCTATATTGTTAAGGTGCCTGGTAGCCAGTAGGGGTGATCATCCGTGTCTCGTCTAGAACCGCGCCGTGTTTTTTTTTTTTTTTGCAGAAGTGCGGATGTGAGTTTCATTGCATATTGACACGGAACAAGGCCGTCTGTAATGTTTTGAAATGGATGTTTAGGTTAGGAAATGAGAATTATCAGGAGCAATGAATCCAGAGGAGCAGACGGTAACGTGGCTGATATCATTAGGAGTACTCGGCTCGCCCAAAAAGAACATAGCCGATCCGGAGGACTTTCTGAAAACCTCCCTTAAGGATGGGGTCGTGTTGTGCAAGCTTATGGAGCGGCTTGTACCTGGGTTTGTCCCAAAGGTAAGTGGATCAATGTTAACTAGTGAAAGTTATCAATAGGCAACACATTTGCCACGAACATCCTAGCCACTTAAAAAAACAGCATCGGTGTCGTGGGGAAAGCTTTTGCTGAAAATAGCAGATCGACAAGCTCAGACGCGTTGTGAGCTTGTCGATCGGCTATTTTCAGCAAAAGCTTTACCCGACATTAACAGAAAACGGTAAGAAGACACTAGTATTGAGCCTGGGGTTACCCATATGGTTACCCATATGGGCTGTAAGTGGTTAATGTTCGACGCCCGTTCGTAGGAGGGGAGGGGGTTTGGTGAAAAGATACCAACTTTTTAATCATCTACAACAAACCGAACAGGCCTACGTTTCACAACGCCTCTCAATTTGAATAGGTTTTCATTATGTGTGCGAACAAGGCGTTAGAAATAACGCGCTGTCGCACGTGGTGAAATATATATCCATTTTTTTTCTATCGTGAAGATAATGTTTCCTGTACTTCTTCTGAGCGAATAAAATGTTCCGCATTCTTGACATGTGTGAACAGTAACACGCCGTCCTCAAATATAGAGGAAATTCTGTGCATATTCGCTCCGTTATAAGCAGAATAAAGATATCTTGGTGCAGAGATTCACACACTTAACATTGATTTGAAGCAACTCAAGTGATGAGCGTTGTTTTTGTTGTTTTTTTGTACATCGAGTTTGCAGGCAAATTTGCTTTGAAGAAGTTGAGTGATAAATAACTCATGGTCCAGATTCTATAGGCCAGAAGGACACTCGCACCGTTGATTGGCTAGTTGGTTGCCAGGCAACGCCAGCGACATAGGGCCCTGTCTCAGTATTAAGGCCAGTCCACACCAAATGCAACTCCTTGCAACATACAACTGCTTGCAACCAGTGGTGGAAAGTAACTAATTACATTTATTTAAGTACTGAACAATTTTGAGGTACTTGAGTATTTCCAATTTTCAATACTTGACTTCCACTGCTACATCTCAGAGGCAATTCAGGCAAATGTTGTACTTTTACTCCACTACAATTATTTGAAAACTTTAGTTACTACAGTAGCTACTTTGTAGATTTATTGATTATTATTAAAAAAAACATACATTAACCACTTCAGCCCTATATACATTTCGGTTATTTGAAAATAGCCAATCTACAAGCTGTAGATCTGCTATTTTCAAAATAATTTTATTCATTTTATACAGCTGAAAACTTAAGTACATTTTGATACCAATACTTTTTTATTGTGTTCTTTTTACTCATGTAAATGTTGAATTCCGGACTTTTACGTGTAACAGAGTATTTCTACATTGCAGTATTGATACTTTTAATTAAGTAAAAACATTTGAGTACTTTTTCCACCACTGGTGTGGACTGGTTTTGTTGCAAGGAGTTGGTTGCATTGGTGCGGTCTGGCCTTTAGGAAGCTTCCTATCTAGGCCTGTCACCTAGACACCTAGATCCTTATTAGGTCTGTTTTGTCTAAAAGGTTTCATGAATGGAGACATCTTAGAGAGGAATAGCGTCATATGAGATGCAGCTTGGGTGCCTCTGGTTTCTATGGTAATCAAGCCTCTAACGCACCTGTCAGTGTCAACCACCCCTCTTGTCTTGTCCCAACACACCAGTGATGGAAGAAGTACTCACATGATGTTTTACTTAAGTAAAAGTATCAATACTGCAATGTAGATACACTCTGTTACAAGTAGAAGTCCTGTATTCAAAATGTACTTGAGTAAAAGTACAAAAGTAATTGGCATCAAAATATACTTTGCATTGTGAGCTTGTAGATCTGCTATTTTCAAATGGCCGAGATATATATAGGGCTGAAGTGGTTAGTGTGTTTTGTAATAAAACAAAACAAAATCTACAAAGTAACTAGTAACTAAAGCTTTCGTATAATTGTAGTGGAGTAAAAGTACAATATTTGTCTCTGAGATGTAGTGGGGTAAAGGTATTGAAAATTGTAAATACTGAAGGAAGTTACGGTACAGTACTTGAGTACATGCACTTAATTACTTTCCGCCACTGCATAGACGTTGTAAAACAGTCATTATTTAGAATAAATCCAATACATACAAACAAACAGAACGGCAACTGACATAGCTTAGACCTAACTGCTCACATTACTTGTAGTCTTTTTAAATAACAATGTGTGGAGATAATATAAAACTCTGTCATTGTACAATTTTGACAGCGTTATCTCTCCGCGTCAACGGTTGCCTGCCAACCAACGAACCAATCACAAGTGTGACCGTCCTTTCGGGCTATGGGTTCTATCAGCCTATCATAACAGTTGACGGTACGCATGTACGCATGCTCGTCACTTCCTCCTGAGAGCCTGTCTTCTCCGTGCGACCGCCCCCTCCTGTTATCAGCGTTGCCATGTCCGCTTATTATAAGCCACTTTGGGCTTATTTTTCTGTAAAGTTGCTTGTAAATATTGGTAGTTGCGGGTTGCGTTTGTCTGGGCTTGTTTTAAAGTGTAATTATTGTGTAAATTTGTTTTCATTATTGTTTAAACTAGTTCTCAAACATGTGCATGTCAAGGACGCCCAAATGAATGTATTTCTCTGCAGATCCCCATCTGAGAAACATTGTAACTTTCAAATTATATTCCAAATATTTCACTTTTTCTTTTCAAGATCTTTTTGAAAATAGCAAATTCGCGACACGTTGTGAGCTTGTAGATCTTCTATTTTCAAATAGCCAATAAATAAAGTGCTCATGTGCTGCTCACCAGTCACCAGTGGCTTCTTTTGGGCTTGTTTTCCTAGACCCGGTTGCTTGTATCTCTCTCAAAACCTGGCAACACTGCCCCCTCCTGTTAGTGGTCTAATGTATGCAATGAAGAAGACGCAGGAGGAATCCACACTTATACTTGGTAAACTGTAGGTTACTTAACCCTCGGAACGATACCATTCCAAACTTGATGCCATTTATTTTTACTGTATAAATACTGAAATAGCAATCGTATTCGGCATAGACCGGGGAGCGTTTGATGAGTATTGATTTGCCTAAAATGACTATCTGGCACAGTATGTTTATTATTTATTTCATCTCCTTGTGTTTGTTCAGTACTGTCAGGACCCGAGAGCCGAAGCCGACTGCATTGCCAATATAAGAGAGTTTCTACGAGGATGCACGTCCTTGAAAGTAGAGGTAAGTTGTCACAACAACTCGTCAAAACGATGGGTCTTTATTCCATGATACAGTCGTGTGTTGATCTTGACTTTTGATGCATGAGCTGACCTTCATAATCCGTTATTATCCATACAGATTATGAGCTCCTTAACTTGACTACCTGACTACTAAGTTAAACACTCTAGCCCAGGGGTCTTCAACGTTTTTCAGCCCAAGGACCCCTTAGCTGAGAGAGAGATAAAGTAGGGACCACCTTTACATATTGTATAAAACTGTGTTCTAGATTAAACTTTTTCATAGTTTTCATAGATAGTTGGATTCATGCAAATGTATATTTGACAACTTGACAACCCTTAATATTTAGTCAACTTTACCTTTTGGCTCTGTACTTGGTCTGCTCTTTTCCCTCTGCACCAACTCTCAGAAAATAGCCGGTTGTGAGCTTGTTGATCTGCTGTTTTTGGCTAATGTTCCCCATCATACAAAGATTTGGCGGACCCCCTGTAGTATCTCTTGAGGACCCCCTAGGGGGTCCCGGACCCCCTGTTGAAGACCCCTGCTCTAGCCTATGTTGTGATCAGACAGGCGCCCCCTCCCCGTTCAGTAGTAGTGACATATGTTTCTGTCACACCTCCATGTGGAGTGGGCTAGTCTTCATAAACAGGCATGCTGTCAGTCACCCCCTCCGAACAGACAGAAAGGGAACTGTTGGTCCGTATGACTAGTGCCTCTGTTTTCACAACAGCCCATAGACTTAGAGAATGTTATGTTCTCCCTTCTGCACTCATTTTGTCTCATATGGACCTTCAAAGACACATTTTAGATGGAGCTTTACGCCGCAAATTACGAGTGACTAAATTCAGTTCTGTTCTTTGTACCAGTATGCCTGTGGCTGCTGCACTGGACATTCACTCCACAAGCTTTATAAATAGACCCTTTTTTTTGGGTTCTTGAATCACATCAGTTGGTTTCTCTAAATGGCTAATTGAGTCAACCAGGCTGGCCAGCTGCAAGTCAAGTGGTTCAGTAGTTCTGCCTGGCTGGCTGTTAATGTTTGGGAGGTCCCCGTTGCTTTTTATCCACCATCCATCCCCTAGTCCATAATTAGGCTTTTTTTTTGTGGCAGTGCAGTAGCTTGTGGGGCAGAAGAAGGCTTTTGGAGAGCCACCACTGTCAATGATTTCATCCAGGGGTTTGCTGTGGCACTGCACTCAGCCCTGCCCATCCTTTGGTCAGCAGTGATGTGATCATCATGGTTAGAAGACTTTTTTTCTTTCCCCTCTCCTTTTAGCCACAGCCAAATTATGCACATAGTGCCTGTCCGTCGTCATGTGACTGCACAAAGAAAGCAGTCATGATACTGCTTTCACTTCTGTGCTGGAAAGGGGAAGCAGCAGCAACGGTCTCGGCTTTTTGGACATGTCATAAATTATACAGGAATATATACTATATGTGAGTGTGCTGCTGCTCGGTTGTTTTTTTTATAGATAACTATAGAGTCAGTGAGGTACTGTAACAACACAGTGTGAGTCATTGCAACTGTAAGCCTTGGCCCACGGTTTAGAACATCTGTAGTGGCTGTTCCTTATCCAAGTTAATTATAGTGACGTTTTGGCCTGTTAAACCCATGGGTTGAGTTTGTTGATGGAATGGTTTTCCTCCTGCACGATGCTGCTGACCAGTGACCACCATGATACCAAGTGTACATAAACACATGTCCATACTTTTACACAAATGATTTGCATACATTTTGTTAATATGGTTATTTGGTAGGCTAAAGCTAAACATTTTTCTCTTGAAAATCTGTTATTTTCGATGAGCGATGACCTTTATGACAAAGTATAAATTGGGCTCAAATATGTGTTAATGGCCATAGAAAAAGTGAGCCTGATCACATCCCCAGTCAGTGTGCTAATGGTCACAGTAGCATACAGCTCTGGTTCTCAATCATTTTCATGCCAAGGACCCCCAAAATGATATGGATTTTGCGGCGAACCCCCATTTAAAGATTTTGTGTCCCATAACAGAAGATTTGTGAAAGTCTTTTGAAAAAAGCAGATTTACAAGGTCACAACACGTTGCAATGTGATGCTTTTAGAAAATAAAGACTCAACTGTTCCGCATTTTGCTGGGGACCCCTTGGAACCGCCTCAAGGACCCCTGGGGGTCCCAGCCCGGACCCCACTCTGAGAACCACTGGCATACAGAACGCATGAGTAATACTTTACTACTCAAACTCAAATTTAAGATGTTTTATTTAAAATGTGAAACCTTATCTACAGGCAGAAAGAGGATAGCTGTCTTTGAGACACAGTGAGCAAGCTGTGTGTGTGTGTGTGTGTGTATGGGGGGGGGGGGGGGGCAAGGGAGAGACACAGGCAACAAGGTATGTTGGCTTGGTGTGTGCATCACATCGCAAATGAGTAGGAAACTGTTTTCATTGCTGAACCACTATTTTGAAAATCATCTTTTAACTCTGTCGTGTGTGTGTGTGTGTGTGTGTGTGTGTGTGTGTGTGTGTGTGTGTGTGTGTGTGTGTGTGTGTGTGTGTGTGTGTGTGTGTGTGTGTGTGTGTGTGTGTGTGTGTGTGTGTGTGTGTGTGTGTGTGTGTGTGTGTGTGTGTGTGTGTGTGTGTGTGTCTCAATACATCTGCTTCTGCTCTGGTTGCAGCATCATTGCTTATTGGTACTATCAGTAGAAATAGTGAATTTTGACCTAATTGTTTTTTATCGGTTGTGTGTCAGGTTGGGCTCAAGTTGGAATCCAACTCCAGGTGGATTTTAAGTTTGTCTTGCTTTTATTTTCCAGGGGTTTGAACCAGAGTGCTTGTACACTGGGGAGAATTTTGGCAAGGTCCTGACCACTTTGCTGGCTGTCAACTTTGCCACTCAAGGTAGGAGAAACGGTCTCGCTCTCTCTTTCTTGTCTCTCTCTCATTATCTGACTGCAGCCCCAGGGCTCTCATTCTGAACGAGTCGGTCAGTCACGTTACCGACAGAAAGGAATGCTGGAAAGAATTTTTCTTCCAAGCTACGACTACAGCATTTTAATAGACTATACATACTACGTTCTGTGTTTCAAACCCTTCAACCCCCTGCTGTCAGTGGTTGTAACTGCTTTAATAAACGAGCTGTGATAATTTCACAGACTTAAAACCTGAAACCTCTACTGCTGGCATTGTAGATTAAAGTGCTGCTCACTGCCCATAGCATGTGTGTGTGTGTGTGTGTGTGTGTGTGTGTGTCTGTGCACATGTCCAGGCATGCATGTGTGTGCATGATCCTGTCATTTTTCACTGGCTGGCTCGGCTCTTGGAACCCCTGTGAATTTCAACAGTCTGTGTGCTGCTCAAGGGCAGCTGGCGTGGCAGTGTGTGTTGGTGTCAAGCCGTTTTCCATGTTTACACACGGTCGAAAACGTGTGTTTACACACGGTTAATAGAGCATCCAGTGTCCGCACAATTCATATCCAGTACCCTAAGCTTCGGCATTTACGGTACGTGTTCATGTTAGTTAACCGCTTTAAGGTTATGACTAGGCAAAGTTATTACACAATTAAGTCAAAGTGAAACCTCACCGATTATCATCAGGCGTACATTCCGTATGATCGATAACGTGAAACAACCTGTTTGGCGTCATTGTTATGTGACGTCAACATTTCACAGAGAAACACACAGAGGCATAGGTTATTTCTTTACTACCCTGTATTATTGTCTCCGTCAGGCCGAAGGCGTGGCCGAAACGATGTTTTCGCCCCTGTCCGTCCGCGTGTCCGTTCGTCTGTGAGCAGCTAATCTCCGGCACAGTTGGACCGATCAGCATGGAACTTTGCATGCACACTCCCTGGAGGCACAGGAAAAACCTCTGCCCAAAATCTTTCACATCAGCCTGTTATAGCGCCACCAGGAGGCCGATTCTTGCTAAACACTGTTTTTGAAATTGCTCCAACAGATTTTGTCCAAACATCATGCAAATCAGTACGCATTATCGCTATAGCCATGTGAAAAAAAATGCCACCTTACATTTTTCAAATTGGCCTCATGATGGTGCTATAATAGGCCACTTCACATTCACACAACTTATAGAGCACCGAAGTCTGACGTAATTGACTCATCCTACCTGGGTTGCGGTTTATTTCCCCCATTCAGAATTCCCATAGACTTGTTTAATATCGTGTCAAATAAGAACTGTGTTCCAAAAATAAACAAATGACCACGGCGGTTTGACTCATATGGATATGAAGCATCAACTGACGGTGAGAAAACGCTAATGTTACTGCGGCCAAATTAGTTACATTTTCGCCAGAAATAGACTTTATCAAATATGAGTGACTGACTATCATAAACGATGCAGCGACACCTCCCTGACAATATCGCCGGGACGGTTTGTTTATTTTTGGACCACAATTCTTATATGAGACGATTCTAAGATGACCCAATGTTATTCTCCATAGAGAAATTACTTCCGCAACTCAGGGGATTAACGAGTGACGTCAGGACTTCAGTACTCTATAGGCCCAGTTTGTGCCAGATTATACTTCCTGTCATTGTGCGTTTTTTTCACAACACACTTTTTCCTACTACTACAGATTTTGTCCAAAACTCACACACATCGGTACACATTATCTCTGGGGTCATGTGATCAAGATGTATCAGTCAGATCTTTCAGATCCCATTCCGATTGGCCATGACTGCCTTCCAAAGTTTACGGGCCCGGTAAGCAACCCGGCCTGGGCGGAGACCTGTGCTCCAAGGAGCACACTATAGGTGATCTTCTCACATCAGAACAATGCGATTTAGGTGGAAAACTGGCAAGATTTTCCTTTTACTGGCCTTGTTGCTCTGCATATTCCCTGTCAGAAACATCATGGCATGGTGTAGTGCAATCAGAGCAGTTGAGACACTTTGGCAGTGTTGTGGGCATCAAATACAAATAGCTGATACCTTTCCCCTCCAGTCCTTACCTCACAGTAGCAGTACAGTAGCAATATAGCAGTACCATCCAGCAGACCCTAGGAAATAAATGAATCAACACCCTTCCAGTCATTAGGCAGCCCGCTCCACCTTCAGGCTTGTCACTGCATGTTTGATATACTGCTGGAGATGACACGTTATAATGCATTTCCTTCGTCTAAAAAAAAAACGGGTTCCCCATTAACCACTACATAATGCCAAAACTACTATAAATGCTTGTTAAATTTACGTAATGTGTCTTCTATGCCTTTGTAAAATAACATTTCTTTATGTAGACACCGACAGCCTAGCCTATATCTTAAGTCTGTTTGAAGTAGAGGTTGCATTCCACTGCTTGTGAAGTGGACCCAAATGGCCTCTGCTTTGCAAGTCTAATGTAGCTGCAGATATCCTGAAGCTCCTGAAGTGTTTCAAAATTAAGTGGCCCCAGGTTAAAGTTAACTAATTTGATCACTGACAACGATGTGCGTGACTGTGTGTTTTACTCGTGATACTCTGGCAGGATCATCTTCGGTATCACTCTTATGTGTGTGACTATGTGTTTATGTGCATGACTGCATGTATTCAACTTTGTGAGTGGCTGCTGTCAGGTTTTTACAGTTTAAACGCATGTGCATATCTGTGTATGTTTTCAATTGCAGCTGCAGAAACCTGCATTGGCCACAGAGCTGGCGGAAAGTGTTTTGTTTTTGGATTCTCTGGGGAGTAGCATGTCGAAACATTGAGCTTTCCTTGCAGAGCATGCAGGCAAACGGTCCCCCTGCCTACTGTGTCCTTGACTGCATTGTAAAAGTAATCATTCCTTAGTGTCAAGACTCTTGACTGTGTCTAGTTAGTCCTACTCTCCAGATGGTAGGGCAGCTGTACCATTTTTCAGTTGCAGCAGTTTACTTAAGAAAGCATGGTGAAGGGTCAAATCCTGATGTTTGCATTCTGGTCTGTCTGAATATTATGACAGATTTAGTCATTTCATTTCTCAGACATGTAAGGAGGCCAGGGTCGGATTTTAGACAAAGATGTTAAGTTAATTTGCATGTCAATATTTAGACAACAGATTTGTAAATCTTTTTTTTTCTTATTGTTATTATTTTTTATATAGTCCTGTAATTAGCATTACAGTGTACATATACTTATATGCAGCGTCATGACTGAGTGTGTTCAGCTCAGGGTTTGCGAGTGAGTGCTGGTAACAAATATTGATCCAACAGTCATCGCATCTGCAGACCTGCCATTGCAGCACCTGGCCCTACATACATACTCAGTTTACTTACAGTACATACATCCCCCTCTGCTACAGTGGCCAAGTGTTAGCACTCCCCACGGGCTCAGATATTGGTACGGCAGATTTCATGTCAAATGTTCTATGAATGAGAGTGTCTCCCCGCAGAGCCACTGAACAGCAATTCAGGTGAGAGGCGTAGGGTCGAGTGAGTTTCTTAAACGGAGCCATTTCAAGTAGTTGGAAATTAGAATGGGTCTTTTTATTAGCCCTCTGCTTTAAGTCCATGGCATATCTTTTAATTTCACCAATTTGTAGGTTTATGGGCATTCGACCACTGGTCCTTGGTTTTCTACTACTGGCCCTCCCCTGGCACAGAGCAGTATTCAATGGATGTTAGTTAATGCGATTTTTGTCATGCTGTCTAGGTCATTGATTTTCAAAGTTGGGTCCGGGGACCCCCAGGGTCCTTGAGGGGGTTCCAGAGGGTCCCTGGCAAAAGTAGTTAACATAGCATCACAATAATTTTAACCACTTTATCCATTTATATGATTTTTTTTTTAAATGTGTTTGAAAGATTTTACACAAATCTTCTCTTCTGCGGGTCCCTGGCACAAAACCTTTTCAGATGGGGGTCCGCTGCCAAATGCATATCAATCTGGGGGTCCTTGGCACGAAAGAGTTTGAGAACTACTGTGTTAGATGATGCGATTTTTGTCATGCTGTCTAGGTGTGTGTGTGTGTGTGTGTGTGCCAGCCCATAATGCTCCCACTGTCCCTGGGGCTGAGCAGAACAGCAGCTCATCCGCAGATGAACGGCCATCAAGCTGTTGGCCTCATAAAACATTATGCAACTGCTTCAAATCTTGTGTGTACAGCAGGGGTTCTCAAAGTGGGGTCCCGGGTCCTTGGGTGGGTTCCAGGGGGTCCCCAGCATAATAAGTTAATATAGCATCACAATCATTTTAACCATTTTCACCATATTTTATACTTTGGCTATTCAAAAATAGCAGATATACAAGCTCATAGCGCATCACTATGCCGCATTATGATATCGTACGTAGATTTGCAAGTGAGAATTTTTAACACAAATCTTCTGGGGGTCATATAATTGCATATAGTTTTGGGGGTCCTTTGACATGAAAAGGCTTGAGAACCCCAGGTGTGCAGTACATGTGTGTCTGTCTCACAGTAGTGGTGTCTCCCTGAGAGGAACACGTCAGAGATTCACAAGCCAAATACCAGTCAAATATCATTGTGTGTGTGTCTGTGTGTCCACAGATTGTGGTACTGAGAGATCATGTCCGCAGTCCGGTGCCTCATCTCCTAGTCACTCCATCTCCTCACACACGCTGTCCTCTGCCAAGTCCAAAGGCTCTCTGCGCAGACAATCTAAGCCAGCGGTACGTTCTCTCACACAAACAGCACATGCACATTTTGATCTATTTCTCTCTCTCTCTCTCTTGGGCTGTAAATTATCTCTCTCTCTGTGTGATTTTTCTTTTTAAAAAAATCGATGAATAATCTATCCCTATTTTGGGCATGTCTTTATAGGCAAAAATGTTCATAGAAAACCTTCGAAAATTGCAGATCTGCAGGCTATGTTGTGATGTGTTGTGAGCATATGTAGAGCTGCTATTTTCATCCCGACACGACAAGACGAAGTGTCTTTAGTTTTTGTCTTTGCACTATATTTACATGACCATTTACGCTGTTGTTTGTTGACAAGGGTTCACGCCATTTACTCTGATCTTGCACTTCGTAAGTTACTCTGGTAAGGGCCCTCATTAAACTCACCCTCTGTGCCCTCTGCCCTGACAGGAGATGTGTGAGAACGGCAGTGGTGGCAGTGGTGGGCAGGTGATGGTGAAGGCGCGCTTCAACTTCAAGCAGAACAACGAGGACGAGTTGTCGTTCAACAAGGCCGACCTGATCGTGGTGACACGGCAGGAGGAGGGAGGCTGGTGGGAGGGCTCGCTCGGCGGCAAGACCGGCTGGTTCCCCAGCAACTATGTCCGCGAGATCAAGCCCTGCGGTGAGTGGGGCATTAAGGGAGCGGTGACACTTGTCATTTCATTTTCATTCAAGTGTGACCGCTTTAGACCTCTACATCACTTGTTTCCCAATTAACAGTGGGACACAATTGTATGGGTTTCGAGTAAATATCCCCCTTTTTTTTGTATTTCATAAATAAAATAAAAAAACAAACACATTTCCATGAATAAAAACATTTAAGAAATAGTGAAAATAGCAGATCTATAAGCTCACAATGTGGCAGCGACACGTTTTGAGCTTTTAGATCACTATTTTCACTAGTTTGGGTCCCGGGCAAATGTCTAATTTCTCTTGCACCAATGCTCTACATAACTTGTGTGCCTCCAGTCCACATCTGTCCCTGACAACTCAACGGGTGTAAGTTCTTCACTCGGGACGTTTTGCTTTCCACAGGAATATGTTGATCTAGAACAGTGATAATGATCCGTTCATAGTATCGATTGATGCATTTATATTGTCTGTAAGGTTTTTTATGATGTTTAATTGCTGGTGCTGTGAAAAACCTTGTTCCTCTCTTGGCCCTGCAGACAAACCAGTGTCTCCCAAAGGAACTCCGCTCACCAAGAACTACTACAGTGTGGTGAGTAGGCATTATGCAGGACACTTATAATGGAGATATTATTTCTAGATGCCAACATGTCCTGCAGGAATCCCAAAATGTTCAAATTTTTGCTTTTTTTGTGGACTCAATGAAAGCCTCACTATTGTTTTTTTATGAATAAAATATATTTTTGTCCAGTCTGTACGGTATGTTAACATTACCTGCCAGTCACGAGTATAACCGTGATTGCGGGGGGGGAATCTTTTTTTTTTTTTTTTTTCAATTTTCAATGTATCCACACAGAACCAGAGATATAGCCATCCAAAGATGTCTAGCTCCATTCACTCCTTGGTTAACTTATTACTTTAAAATCCTGTATCTCGGCTCCTGTGTTTTTTTTTTTTAACATTGGCAGTGGGGGAAGTAAAACAAAAAAAGACCTCTGGAATGTGTTAATACAATGCAACTTATACAATTGGGGTGGTTGTATTTTGTCTCCCTGCTCTTCTATTGAGACATTTACAGTAAATTGTGTCAAATGTCATGTGAGACATGACCTAGACACAGGATCTGACTCGAATTTTGACCTGATGGTCAAGATTCAATGTATGAGCAAGCAGGGCGGCTCTATTAGCTCAATGGTAAAAATGTCAGCACCTGCACAGGAAACCAGGTTCAAATCCGGGGTAGAAGAGGAAAGTTACATAGTGCTGCTTTAACATATCACTGAATGGTCACCCTATTTCTGTTCTTTTGAAACCCCATGTTTTTAAATAAATGTTTGGCAAAGCATTAAAGAATTTACCAATTCTGCTTCTGACTGTGTCATATTTATTCCTACACTGTAGGTGGTACAGGACATCTTGGAACACGAGCGGGAGTTCGTCAAAGAACTACAGACGGTGCTGAATTGTTACCTACGACCCCTGCAAGGCAGCGACAAGTAAGGGTCACATGACAAGGAGGAGACGCAGAGTCCTCATTACGCAAATCATATACAGCAAAATGTTAACGCATGCATCACTTTATGTTGTACATAACACAGTTGTGCTTTGTCAGTAGTCTTACATTAAGCATTTAATGTTGGGTTGTGTCGCTTAGCCGCATGCCAAATCACCTCGTACTTGACAATAAAGTGATTATATGATTTGAATGAATTACAGCAGCTCTGTGGCTAGCAATCAGCTTGTTTGGTCTTGCTTTGTGTGCAGGCTGAGCAGTGCAGACAGCAGCAGTCTGTGTGGGAATCTAGAGGAGATCCTCACCTTCCAACAGGGCCTGTGCGTGGCGCTGGAAGAATGCACCAAGTATGTCCAATTGAACCCGCACCTTCTATTCATTTGCATACGGTTACGTCCTGTACAACGGGAATGTTTACAGATCTCTCTGTTGTGGTTGCTGAGCAAATGATAATGGCATTGAGCATTTCAGTCAGATGTTATTCCAAGCATCTACATTCTAACGAACTGAATGCAGTTTGAATCACAGCAGCGTCGAGACTTTACTGTTCAAGTCATTTTCACTCTCTACTACAGTGGTTCTCAACCTGTGGGTCCTGACATGATTTTGGGGGGTCCTCAAAAGATTTTCTTAATGTGCAACATTGTTTTCTCACTCAACAGTAAACAAGCCAACATACAGTATAAGTGTATACAGGGTATCTGCACATTTCTAAAGTGGCAATAGAAGGACTTTTAAGACCTTTTTAATACCTCTGAAATGAATGCTATACTATACAAACTATACTATAAAAATGGTCAAACATTGACCACGGTAACATTTTGAAAATAGCTGATCTACATGCTCACAACGCCTCGCGTTGTGAGCAAACATCCATATGTTGCACTCCATCTTTTTCACTCTCTGACTCTCTCTATCTCTCTCTCTTTGTGTATGGTATTGCAGAGTTCCAGAGGGCCAGCAACGTGTGGCAGGCTGCTATCTCAACCTCATTTGTCAGATCCGAACTCTGTACTTATCGTACTGCTCCAGCCACCCTTCCGCCGTCTGCATCCTCACTGATCACAGGTCAGCCCTCGTACAGTTAAGAAATCAATTCACATCTGTATTTTTGACGGTTAGATAAGATTTTATTTTTGCTTCGTTACGATGGGACAAAACCGGTGGGATAAAATACGACACAGGACCTGAGCTGGGAGTTGAATACAGGATGTTGTTGACATGGGGCGGCTATAGCTGAATGGGTAGCTCACCCAGTCTTAGTGTCCCTGAGCAAGACACTTATCCCCTAACTGCCTCCCGGGCATAATAGTTAAGATGGATAAATGCAGAGGACAAATGTCATGTTCTGTATGCTAATGTGCAGTGACAACAAACAATACCCTAAAGTACATTTTTTTTATGTTGAGACCTTAAAGGTAGGGTAAGTGATATTTTTGGGTTAAAACAAAAAGTATTTTGTTAAAAGGTTAAAGCACTATATTCTGATAGTAATCATTGCTATAGAGTGTTTGTTCAGTAACAGGAGTCTCCATGTCTCTCCAGCTCTTTAATAAACAAAAAATACATTTTTCGGTAGGTGTCAAAATCTCATTTTTAAGCTTAATTTGTATAGTGTTCCAGTTCCAATTTTGTCTGCTCATGTCTTAGTGTCATCACTTCCAATTTCACTTGTTTAATCTGTATCCTGATTGAGTTCTCTATCCTGGTTGGATAAAATTGGAAATGAAACGGAAATGCATTTTCTGTTTAATAAAGAGGTGGAGAGACAAGGAGACTCCTAATACTGGACAAACACTCTATAGCAATAGAGTATTTAATATAGAGCTATTTAACACTTATTTTAACCAATGCAAATCACTTACCCTACCTTTAATTAGTTGAATAGCCGGTGATGCTCGAAACGTCTCGTCCAAATGGTGGAAACCAATGCATTTTAAACTTTGGAGCATGATCCAGTGTGCAGACTTTATTCTTTTTGGATTCTGACTTCTGCCCGGCACCTGGAACTTAAGTGGGTGGATGTTTGTGCTTTTTGTTTGTTACTGTGACATTAGTTAGTTGACTTAATACTGCATCTTACAATTAGTGCAAGCGTTAAAAAAAAAAGCTTTATTTTCTAGATCACCAACATTACAGGCAACCTGAAATACTAGTCTAGACACCTACTGCTTATAGAAATGTTCCTTTTGATCCTAGAGGATCAGATAAGGAGGAAGTACCAGTATAACAATTGGAATCAGGGCTACGAGAAGAGATCGAGCCGTAGCCGATAGTGAGTTGAGGAAATCTGATAAGGCTCTCCCCTTATCACACAGTACAGCCATGCACTGTTGAGTCAAAGAAACAGCTAGCAGTTGAATTTCTAAAGATTTTCTCAAAAATATGGATGGTATTGGAAACGGAGTGTCAGTGCATAGGTGGATTTGTCCAGAATTTAAAGTGATTTCCAAGAAGACTTTCTCAGCATATAAATGACCACAAAATCCTAAAATTCAAGAACTAAGAAATGATATTTTTTTTTAGCAATGCATTTGTACAATGTGACAAGTTGACATGTAGGCTAGACAGAATTAGGAAATAGCCTCATTAGACTCTATACAGTTTTGTCCATTAAAAAATTGCATTTGATGATGGTGTAGTTCTTCATTGAGCCACTAGGTGACAGGCTTTCTCTCTGTAAATGGCAAGTAGCAACTTAAGCTCAACTTTTGTTTCAGAAGAATAGTGGCAGGCCCTTCAGTGAGAGAAGCTTAAATTCCATTGGTGGGTACACATGTGGATTTTGCCATGGAAAGAGGAGTGCAAAAAAAGATTTGTTTCCGCATTGGATTGTATACATAGAATGAGATTGAAAGAAAGGCACAAATGCAAATCTGTACTCTCTTTATGAGTATAAACTCTGGAAATTGTCCAGGGAATCCGGTCCGGGACATAAGCCCTTTCACACATGTGGCATGCAAGAGGAGGTTGTCCATTTCAGTTCAGACGCCTTCGCACATAGCTGTAAAGAGTAATTTTGATCAGGCAAGAGGCTGTGCAATGGTAATTGTTGCATTTACAGACAGCAATGGCTAAGGAGGTAAAGCGGCCGTTTTGGAATCTGAAAGTTCAATCCCCAGCTCCTCCTGGCTGCATGTCGAAGTGCATAGGTGGACATAAATCTAGACATGCATTTTGTTAGCATGTTATTTTTCACTTTACAAGACATTCTCACATTAGTAAATAGTAGATAAACAAAGGCTTCACTTCAGGGGCTTCTCCAGTGTAATTTAGATAAACCAAAGTGCCTTGCTTCTATTGAAAATAGCAGATCTGCAAGCTTCTACCAAAAATGGCAGATCTACAAGCTGTAACGCATTGAGAGCTCGTAAATCGTCTATTTTCGGTGTGCGACACCCACGCACAACTAGATACAACTCTGGCTTTAGTGTCGAGTGCTGTAATAGGTCTCAGTAATAGGGAAACAAAGTAACTGTAAGGCAGTAAGGCACTGTGCCATTGAAACAATGTGCTCTCTTGTAGTATTGCAGAGGCAGTTTGGCAGTTGTCAGGGTAAATAATGGTGCTACAGTTTAAAATGGAACTCCACACACAGGAAGCTGTCTGTTGACAGGATATGTATTGTTGTGGTTAAGTTGACAGGCAGATCTGATAATCACATTAAGCTTGTGTTCATCTTTTGTGTGCAGGAGCCTTTCCCTTCACATTACGTTTTGGCAAATGATACGTATTTGACAATTCAGATCATGGAAACGTACATGGGTGTCATTATTACCTAGCAAAATCCAGAGTGTTAGCCACGTTCAACCTGGCTCCCTATATTGGGCATGTCAATATAGGCGAACATTTTTGCCTATAAAGTAGTGATGCAATGATGTGTTGCGAGCTATTTCACCATTGACTCTTACACCATCGTACAACGGCGTATAAAATAGGGCCCACGTCGTTGGAAATTTTCATTTCAAATTCTAAAACCTTTTCAGAGTTAAATGAACACTATGGACCTATTTAAAATCAACACCATTACGTGGGAATTGAGCACGATTTAAACTAAACTGCCCTACTCACTTGTTTTGGTCTGAACTTCCTTCCTGTATATCATTACCGCTGTGTTTTCTCTCATGCACTTGTGGTTGAACTATACTGTGGTGTCCTAATTGTAAATGAAAAAAGTGTTTGTTTTACAACAACTGTTTCCCACACTACATTAGGAGAAGGGGAACTAAGGGTAGGGTTCAGACAGATTTACAATTTTAATTAGACAGATATTTTGTTTTAAAACTGCATTCGAGAAGCTTTTTTTGTTTTGAAAAAACTGGTTATTTTGACCAATCTGTATGGTAGAGTATGTTCATACAATAACTAGCACAACTGGGGTGGTTGTATTGTCTACTTGCTCTTCTAGTGATAAATGTATATCCTCTGGTCGGATAGGACCACTACTGGTTGACAAGAGGTATTGCATGTAACTCCAAGTGTAATAGCTCCCCCAGCTCAAACAGGCTTTCCGTCTTAACGCAGCAGTAGTAATGTCAGATCTTGCGCGGGAGACCCGGGTACCAATTCCCGAGTAGGACATTAAATCTTATGGAATGCAACTTTATGGTTAGGAAATGCATGCAAGTCAATGGCATGTGCCAAACAAGCAGTACATCGTGTGTGTGTGTGTGTGTGTGCGCGTGTGTGTGTGTGTGCGCGTGTGTGTGTGTGTGTGCGTGTGTGTGTGTGTGTGCGTGTGTGTGTGAACAGCGAGGAGCTGGACAAGTTCATGGAGAGCCAGGGTGCCAGTGTTCCGGGGATCCTGACACTGACAACAAGTCTCAGCAAACCCTTCATGAGGCTGGACAAATACCCCACTCTGCTGCAGGAGCTGGAGAGACACGTGGAGGTACATCCCCTTCTCCTCTGTGTTCTTGTTCTAATGACCACTTGTTTTTGTTGCTGAACATATTAGAGGTCATATAGGCCAGTAGTTCTCAACCTTTTTCAGGCCGTGACCCCCCCCAAAATAATCATATTTGAACTGAGGACCCCCCACCCTGACAAGCACTTGGAATTGTAGGATTTGAGGCATTCAATTATGTTTGACTATATGATCAATATTGTGAAAATAGACAATCTAATATTATTTGACAATTTGGCTAATGTTTCACCAGTTTTTATAGTATAGTTTGTTGATTACCTTTTGATGCAGTAATGGCATTTTTCTTTTCTTTTTTGAGGTATTAAAAAGGTCCCCCCCCCCCCCCCCCCCGGGTCCCGACCCACAGGTTGAGAACCACTGATATAGGCTGTTATGTATAAAATATGAGCTGATGCATTGTCTTGTTTATGTCTACTGCAGGAGGCCCATCCAGACTACACTGACATAGTAAAGGCGACAGCAGTGTTTAAGAGCCTTGTGGTAGGTCTGATACCACACACTGAATCAGCTCTGTGCATTTCTTTCTATTTTTTAACCCATTAAGACCTGAGTCCGAGTCTACAAATGACTTCTAAACCAGTAGTTCTCAAACCTTTTCTTGTCAAGGACTCCCAAAATGATATGTATTTGGCCGCGGACCCCCATAACAAAAAAGGTGCCAGGGACCCCCCAACAGAAGAGATGATTTGTGTAAAAAAAACAATATTCAAAAAGACAAAAAATAGCAGATGTTCAAGATCACAGCGTGGCTCGAAGTGAGCTTCTAGATCTGCTGTTTTTGAGAACCACTGTTCTAAATCCTAATAGATTTGTTTTTTTAAACTAGCTATATACAGTATATATAGCTAAAATCTAAAATGACACAGATTCTTTCCCGGTTTTAATGGGTTAAAGATATTTTGGGGGCATTTTCAAGGCTTTATTTGATAGTCACAGTGGAGAGAGACTGGAAATGGCAGGAGTGAGAGATGATGAAATGACATGCAGCAATGACATTTTTTGATGAATTGCCTTCTCTATTTTGTCTTTGTAAAAGTGGAAAATGTTATCTTAATTGAACCATAACAGCATATTGCACGATCCCCTCAAGAGATGCTCTTCACGTGACCAGTAAAGTGTTTCGAGGGTAGATTAACTGATAAACACCCACACTCAATAGTCTCGAGTGAGTAATGAGCTAAAAAAACTGCCTTCTTATTGGGTTTTTATTATAATATGGTCTTTGTGGGAAACGCTACACATTTTCAGATGGCCTGGTTGGAAAACCTTCAGTGAATATATTAAATTGCCCTGTTTCTCTCTGTATCCCTGGTGATTATGTAGTTCCAATTGTGGGTGTGATTAAATGGCAGCAGCCTGGAACAATCGGGTTTCAAAAAGAAAACGTATACTGACCCTGGAACCCCAGACACACCTATAATGTTTCTGTAGTGCATCATCATCTGCATAAGTTCCTACAGTGCACGGTTTGATGGAACATGCCATTGTTACTTTGTCTTTTCATTCATTCATTTCATTTCATTTTTTTTGAAAAGGGAAAACCCCCACCTGGTACCTGAGAGGTGTTCTGTCTAACCATAGCATGTTTCATCTCTCATATATTTCTGAGTAAAAAAAGAAGAAAAAGAAAACCGAAATGGAAGTTTTGTGTAACACAGTTCACACCTAGTGTAACTTGCACACCTAGTAACTTCCTAAACATATTGATTGTACAGGGAAGCTGCAATGTTATTAGAACAATGTTATTAGCCTCTTGTTTTACTCAACCAGTTCTTGTAGCATCCAGGCTCTTTGGGCACAACAGTTGAAATGGCAAATAAAGCCTATTCATGCGTTCAGTACCTAGAAAACTTGGTTTGGATATCTGTATTTCTATCGCAGCTCATATAGTAGGTTATCCAAGCTACAAGCTAGCTATCTTCTGTATCTTGATGAGAGCTGGTCACCTTCTAGAGGTGTGTGCATGTAAAAAATAATGCATTCTTACATATTTTGCATTGACCAGACCAAAATTACATAAGTGTGTAATTGAAATATAATGGAAAGTGGACATTTTGTTTTGAATTGAGGAACCCTGCTTTCTGTTCTACAACAACAGCCTCAATATGTGATTTTAATGTCTTGAATATGCATTGACAGTGTGTGTAGTGTAACAGTTTCTCCATGCGTGCTTTACTGTGCGTGTGTGTGTGTGTGTGTGTGTGTGTGTGTGTGTGTGCACACAGACTCAGTGCCAGGACCTGAGGAAGCGCAAGAATCTGGAGCTGCAGATCTTGTTAGAGCCAGTGAGGGGATGGGAGGGAGACGGCATGAAGAGCCTGGGCCTTGTGGCCTACATGTCCCAGGTCCACATGCAGAACGGAGCCAGTGAGGTGAGAGACCGCCAATAGCATGACAGTAATGACATAGCAAGGGCCTGGATCTCCGAGTAGTGCTGCTCAATAGAGATGTACCGATACCATTTTTTCCTTCCCGATACCGATTCCGATTAAAAGGTTTGAGAACCACTGATCAAGGAATAAATAAAAAATCCATTAATAATTGTTAATGTGCTAGTTAGTCAGTAGAATTATAATGTAAGTACTACAGTAAGAGTATAAAACAGTCGTGCAACATCAACTGAAGTCAAAATATGACTGTAAATGAATGATCATCATGTGATAAATTACGTGATATCGGAATGGCATAGACTGGCATACTCGCCGATACCGATACCAGCATTTTTGGCAGTATCGGCAGCTTTTCCGATGCTGGTATCGGTATCGGAACAAGTCTACTGCGAGGGTTGATGATGCAGGATGTAATTATTAACACATTGACTGCCAGAGTTTATTCATAATGTACTCACCCCCTTGCCAGCGATTAGCGTGTTTTTCTTTTTTTGTTATTAAATGCATTTAAGTTTCTCTGGACATGGTTTTAAACACATACGAGGATAGACCACCAGAGAGCAGCAAAATGACACCTTGATGACTCGCTGACTCACCCCCCCCCCCAACAGGCTCAAACAGTCAAATACGTCATAAACCGGATGTGACGTTTTCGACAATCGCTGATCGGGCTTAAATACGATGTGATACACGACGCCGATGACTGTTCGTCACCCAGACTAAAGAAAACAGAAGTGGAGCTCTCCCGTTTGTTTTTTTATACCGTGTGAAAAAACGTGTTTTGGCCGCATTAGCGCATTTTTCAAGCTAAAACCGGAAACGGAAATCGCTGAAATTGCTTCCGGGTGAAGCGGATGTGACTGGGAAGCGAAAATGATCTCGGAATGTAAATAAAACAGCGTGATTGTCTATTAACCAAATTAAACATTAGGATGCAGATCTGCGTCCTAGATTACTCTGGCAGCCCACGGTTTTATCTAATAGGACGCAGATCTGCGTCCAAGTTAGATGGGCTTCTTAGAATGCATTACATGATGTGTAGAAATTAATTTAATCGAATTGGGACTCCTCATTATAATTTATAATTAAGGCATTTACAGTAACAGGTTCTCATCCAGAGCGATTTACAAAGTGCAAAGATTAAAGTAACTGAAGTGAACCCTAGTCAACAAACGATAGTGTAAATGGTCATGTAAGTAGAGTGTAAGATTAAATTAAGTGCATAAAGTAACTAGCATACCAGGTACATTTCACACCTATTTTCTGTCTAAATAACATGCTATCTAAATAACATTATTAGTATTTGTGGTCAAGCAAACAGTATACCTTGGAAAGAATTGAAGTTCTCCATTTTATAATGAGGACAACCAACAGCTATGCAACATGTTGTTATATAATGTTTTTTAATTACAATTGTGGGTGGATCTTGCTGCTATTTGCTGGCCAACATATTACAGTACTGTATATCATGGCTAGAGGCAACCACATCCGTAGCCGTGAAATGTTCAACAATATACCATGGCCTCTTGTGTATTATTCATTGATTGAAACCTTTATTTATTCTCGAAAAGAGCATTGAGGTTTACCCTCATTTGCAACTCTGTTGAGATTACACACACAAAAATCTATGACACACACAGATATAAAACACAGAAACAACAAAATAAGACTAAAATGGAAAACTAGTAAGTTAAAAACAGTTACATAGTGAGGTAGGTAGATTTGAGAGCAGGTCATTAAAGTGTCCATAGGATATTGGGGCATTAAGTTTTAACGCGAGTTGTAGATTGTTATATGAAACTGGAGCGTCATAGTAGAAAGCAGATTTTGGAACCCTAAGTGTAAGCCAGTTGTTTGAGCGGGTCTGCTAAGTTCTGTTTTTCCACAGCAGTGTGATATATGGTGGTAATTTCCCATCAATAGCCTTCAAAATAAACTGGTACCAGTGCCAGATTAAGCACATCATTTGCCAGAAAATTGGTTCAGACTAGGATATTTTTTATTTCCGGTGCAGGAAAGTTACATCAGTGAAAGTGTGCGTGGTTTCTCATTCAGTCATGCGCAAAATCACAAAGGAAAAGTAGGAAAAAGATGAATTGTCCCTGCTGTTAGACCAACAATGTTGGTCTAATTTAGACAGCTGCAACAAATAGCGTTATACATGTAAGGATTACACAGATTATCAGGAAGTTCCACGTTACATTTCCTGGTTGTTGAGGTTCACATTCACATCAGGCCTGACGTTATTATTATTTTGAGCGTTGATATTTGACATTCGACATCGGTTTGCCTGAGAAGCTTGCAGCTTACTCAAAGAAACCAAGAAGTATACAGGGAAGGCTTGATCTTACCACATCGGGTGGTCTACTTTCAGTTTCACTGCAATGTGGTGGTCTTTCAAGTGTGTTTTGTTTTACCAATCTCTTCACTATTTTGTTGTGTGTTTGTGAATTTGAGTTAGCATATTGCGAACCGCAGCACCAGGTTTTGTTGGTGGCAGTGATAATATGCATGACATAAACTCAGCTCACAGGAAAAAACAGACAAAGGTTCAGCTGTCGCCTCACCGACACACACATCTGGCAGGTCCAAGCTTCTTGAAATTGGCCAAGTTACAGTTCATAGATCATGAATAACATGCAGGTGGCGTGTGTGCGTGCGTTTTCGTTCCTGACATACTGTAAGCCACATTTTCGGACTGCTGTCTGATAATGTTAGGATTTGGCATCTTTTGTGGTTAGGGTTAGATTGGTGAAGGTTAGGGTAAGTAAGGATATATGGACTTGAATCAAACTCCCCAAAAGTTAGCAAAACCAACTTTGTGTGTGTGTACGTTTCCTACAGGAAAAGGAGGAGCGCTACTTAATGCTTTTCCCCAGTGTGCTGGTGATGCTGTCTGCCAGTCCCAGGATGAGTGGCTTCATCTATCAGGTGAGCTTCAACAGAGAGCACCTGGCCCAGTTCTTTTCTTTTTTTAACAGAATATATTTGCCCTGCTTTTATCGCTGCCATGGCACTCCTCAAACCTCACATGGCTTACATTATACATTACAGATATGTAATGACAATAACTAAAATGTGGCGTCACATTTTGTCACCAATAAGCAGATTCAGTGGGTGACAGACACCCATGACCAAATATCTAGACAATGCCTTAGAATTTTGCTTGTTTTATGAAATACTAATATATACATTGGAACGGTTAAATGTTATGAACTATTACACACTATTGTCCTACAATTTTTTTTATGTTTTTAAGCCTACTGATACATTTTCAGACATGAAATATTAGAAAATGATTTTTTACGCTTGGTGTAGTAAGAGTTAGACCATGCCAATTTCTAATTTCAGCTCTATTGCCTATAGACAAATCCACAGAGCGTCTGCCTGTGGCTGCGGTGTCAGACTCCTGCTGCGGTGTGCATTCTGACACCGCAGTTATGATTGCGCCAGGCGAGCGCTCTGTGGATTCGTCTATATACAATAATAACACACAAAAAATACATATATATGATATCATCGATTCCATTTACAATTTAACCTGGACTGTATTATAGTTGAGTATATAATTTCATTATATGCAGGAAAGGCAAGCTCCGCCGCTGGTGCCTCCTCAGTTTCACCTCATATCCTAAAGCAATTACAAGATCTGAGTGTCTTATTTCTATGTCGCGTCTCACATTTCTCCTCTTTTCATTGTGTGTTTCCTCAGGGAAGACTGCCTTTGACAGGCGCCACTGTAACCAGGCAAGCAGAGGACGTGGAGAACAGCCACTATGCCTTTGACATCACAGGTTTGACTCATCACACAATACACTGAAGTAGACCTGGGAAAGGCTTCTTTTGATGACTCTGTGTCAGGAAATTGATTGATGTTGATGATATTACTTAGATGGTGATTAGATAATAAGGCAAGTGACAACCGCATGCACAGGACCAAAGGCTCATTTCCTAACACTTCAGTGTTAGGAAAGTGATTGATATTGATATTACTTAAGTGGTGATTAGGTAATACGGCAAGCGACAAGTGACTGAGATAACTCATACTGGAGCAATTCTATCAATGAGTATCACCTTAAAGACTACAGTCATTCTGTGCTTTTATTTACGGCTCCTTAACGCTTGCTCATAATTTCCAACACTTCTCGTTTTTACGGCCTTGTGTGGTTTGTTTGTTTGATTGATTGATTGAATTTTATATTAGGCACAAGAATGTAAAACAACACAGTTACATTTATAATACTTTTGTCTAAAAGGTCTGACCAAAAAAGTCCTTGCGGACTTGTTTCCGTTGGGGTCCTTGAATTAATTTCAAACACATCACGTGCTGGTCACATGCTGGTGCGATGGTCACATGCTGATGCGGAGGTGGCATGTTGGGTGACATATTTATGACTTTGACCGTGTGGCAACCCTTACACACTGATTCAGGGTTCATTTTGAAAAAATAATTTTGAAAAATGTGGGAAATTCCCCCCTTATATGCTTCACATGGGGGGGGGGTTGGGCTCACTACTTGTGAGCTAAAGGTCTTAACGTTGTCTTATTCTTACCTCTTACTCTTGTCTCTGTGCTCTATTATTTTATTCAGTGTCCGTTGCTTCATGTCTTTCCGTTTAACGAGTTTGTTAAAACCAAAATTTTAATTTTATTTTAGAAAAAAAAAGATAATCAAACTGCTGCTGACATGACAGCAGTCTCCATGGATGTACTTCTGACAGGCTAAAACCTGCCATTTGGCTGCTAGACATTTGCCACCAGTGGCGGTGGGCAGATTATGCAAGCATTATGAGAGCCACATTTGCGGGAGTCAATTAAAATACATGCAATCCCCACAATCCCGTGCCAAAAGTCAGGCCGTGCTGAGTATAAATGTCTGGTCTAGTAATGGTTTCCCTGAGGAATAACCTCTTATGTAAAGTGTAGTTTGCACTGGCAGTGAAATTAGCCAGTCAGGGCCAGCAGCCCAATGAATACCGATCTGCAAAGACCCACCGAAAAGTGTGAAGGAGGAATGGAAAGTGCGTAGGACGGTGAACTAGCGTTGAAGTAAGCGTGTGTGTGTGTGTGTGTGTGTGTGTTTCGCAGGAACCATGATCGACCGTATCACTGTGTTCTGCAGTAACCCCCAGGAGTTACAGGAGTGGTTGGAACATCTTCAGCCATTTACCAAAGGAGGAAGCCCTGTGGGCACCATCTTAAAGGTTAAAGATAAACACACGCACGTCAAAACACCCTTATACTGTAACACAGTGATTCGCAAACAGTGTACCTTGAGATTGTGTGACAACCGCACATTATTATATATTTAATTTACTATATCAGTATTTTGTGTGCACTCATTTCCCATTACAGAGGCAAATTCTATAACCTAAGAAATATAATGTACAATACATATTATAGGCTCTTTTGCAAGGATACAGGTGTGCCTTGAGATTTTGTCTTGCCCTTTTGTGTGCCTTGGACACCAAAGGTTTTAAAAACTGCTGTAAACTAACTGCTGTAAACTGATAATGAACTGTGCACTTGGACATGGTTAAGTGTGAGGAGTCTTTTCACAGATTTCACACCCTGCAGTGTCAAAACCGTGGGCGGATGTTGCGAAAGACCCATCTCTGATTAGCGCACACTTCTCATGTCTTCTCTGTCTGTGCGTGTGTGTGTGTGTGTGTGTGTGTCTGTGCACGCCCTGTGCAGCCTTCAGAGGGCAAGCCTCTGAGCATGGTTGGCGCCCCCTCTCACCTGTCCCATCTGGGCAGCTTCAGCGCTGTGAGCCGCGGCCCCCTGGAGCCACCCAAGATCAGCAAGCCTTGGTCCCTCAGCTGCCTGCGTCCCGCACCTCCCCTCAAACCGTCTGCTGCGCTGGGATACAAAGAGGTACGGGGTCCAGACAGACAGACAAGCGTACAATACGCTAGGGCTGGGCAATTATTGCAGACTCGAGGTCCATCATTGTCATCTGTTAGATCATCAGATGCAATGTCCAAGGTACTTAATCTCACTGCACACCAGAAGAATGTTACTACTCAGAATTAAATGAGGAAATACTTTTTATCCTCTTTACTTCGCACAATCATGATGCTACTCTTCTTGGCGTTTTACTTAATGTTAAAATAAATACTGTATACCGTATTAAATAATCGAGAAGCAGTTTAAATATTAACACTTTTTTAGATTTTTTTGGGGGCTTTTATATGCCTTTATTATAGATAGGCTCTATAATACGCTATCTCAGCATTACTCTCACTCATAAGCACAGACGCTCATAGCCACCGGTGAGTCAGAACGCAACCTGGAGACAAGCCACAATAAGCCCCACCACCCTTCTCTATCTTTCTCCTTCAATCTGCAGCAGCTCAAACCCACAGAGTCATCTGAGCAGCAATGTCCACAAATAGAATGATTACTCAAGAGAAGTTTCCAAGTTACTGTCTTGGAATTATTCAAAAAGAAAATTATTTTCTCAACACAAAGAACATGCTGGTTCAAACAGAGAATCACAGAGAATAAAGGGTTTTTATGCACGAGTGGGGGGGTTGTTAAATGAGCGCAATGCTTGAGTTGTTCCAGTTGCAGTATATCCCTCAGTCCCTCACGCTGCCTTGTCATTACGATGGAAAACGCACCTAAAGGCAGCATCCTTGCAGCGGTCGGCTGATGTCCTCTGATCAGTACAGTAGGCTCTCCCAGCTGTGGTCAGTTGCACCAGATAGAAAGTTTAACCTCGCTCTGGCATTGTGTAACCCCCCCCCCCCCCCCCCCCCCCCACACACAAAACAAAAACAAAAAAGCATGGTTCACAGAATGAGCACCTAGTCGTTAGCCGCTGAGGACTCCCACGACACATTAGCATGCTGCGGCATTCACAAACATGTAGGTCAGGGTCATGAGTCATAGTTGCCCTTTAGCAACAGTTATCCAAAAAGGCTGCATCTCTGTTGCCCTTTTTCCACCTAATACGCATTTTTCTGTGTCCAAAAACTCATTCCAGTACCTGCATGAGAATATAGGTGCCACCCAAGGGTCTATTCTATAGAGTTCATCTGGGTTCTTTTTTTGACTATGCATGCATTTTTTTTTCTTTTCTTTTTTTAAACCATCTCTCCATCGTATACTTAATTTCTTTGTTCTATAGGAATTTATCTCCCTATTCTGTATCACTAAACAAGGATTGGCGTGGGTGTGTGTGCGGGAGAAATAAATCACCATTCAAATTGTCACATCTCTTTCACATCATATATTTCTCATGCACATCTTCCCTCTCTTTTCTCTCTGTCTCTCTCTTCCTCCGTTCTGTCTTCTGTAGAGGATGTCTTATATCATGAAGGTAAGGTTAGAACAACTCTCTTCCTCTCTGTGTGTGGGAAGGGGAAAGCGTGAATGTGCGTGTGTGTTGTACTGTATGTGTAAGTGGCATGCTGCTGCTCGTTCTGCTTTTTTCTCTGTTTCCTGTTCTGTACTCTGTACTTTTTTCATCCACTACACTCAGAGCCTGTCAGTGTTGCATTCAGCAGAAAGTAGTTTATTATTATCCTTAGTTATTGAGAAAGAGGACACAGTTATAAGGCGGGATGGAACGGCGGCAATAGCCAATCTACAGGGTCACAGCGCTGCACATAGCGATGCCTTGTGAGCTTGTAGATCGCCTGCCTTCGTTTTATGATGGTGTCAGGCTTAGGTGGATAAAGGACCACTTCACCCATTTTCAACCCATCTTCTTACAATTGGGCCTCACTAATGCTCATTATAAGATAGCACCATTTCTGTTTACTCGCTCTGTGTCTCAGTGGAGGCCTGCCTACCGTTGACATTGGTAGGCAGGTTTGGCTATTTCAAACTAAATCAAACTTGTTTGTTTTTTTGTTTGTTTTTTATTAATGCAAGAACAATGGCTAACTTTCCAGGAAGAGAAAGGCTGTAGTTTGTATTAGCTTGGAATCCACATCGATAATGTCATTGGTAGGCAGGACCATAACCATCAATGATACGCAAAGTGAGTAGACGGAATTGGTGCCATCTTATAATTAGCATTAGTGAAGACCAATTATATGAAGATAACGTTGAAAATGGGTAAAGTGCTCTGTTTAATTTAGTACATGTAGCATCTGCGTGTGACTTTATGACAGTTATTGAACAAAAGCTACATGGATGGGTTTGCTGATTGCTGCTTATTTGTTTGTGCAAGCTTGCCTTGTCCCTTTGCCAGCCATGGAAACATCCCAACCTCCAGTACTGTTGTTGTCAGTATGTGGCGTTCACAAGCGAATGCGATTTACTAAAAGCACATCATTGTCATCAGTGCATGTTTGAGTCTTACCACCTGAAATTCATCGGATGAAGCAAAACCACAAACGGCATCACAGAACATATCCCTCATTTATCTAGTCTCTCAGGTCAGATGTTGACTCACACAATTCCCGAATGCTTTCACCTAACTGTCTGTACTTCGGAAGCTCTGAAAATTAGTAGAAAATAAAAGTGGATGTCAAATAATTCCTACTGGAAACTAAATTAGTTGAAGCCTAACGTAGCTAGCTGCTTTAGCAGAAATGGAAATTCCAAAAGATAATTTCGTTAACGCTGTAGTCGTGATTGGTCGAATACCCATCCGGTCTGAAGAGCAGGTGGTAGCTTCCTGTTCTCAACTTTTACCGGAGCGTACTTAGTGACTATAGCGTTCGAAGATTATGGAAGAGGTAGTCTGGCTTGAGACGCTAATGGGAGAGCACCTGGATGCCTTTAGGGATATTAAACATTTTGAATGAGATTCACATTCACATTACTTGCATCCATTGCATTTCAGGAGAGTTGTATCTCTAAATTATGATTCGTATTATATATTTTTATTTCCTGTCTAAAATGTTGTCAGTGGTACATAAGCAGACATATATGGTTACATTATAGTTCTGTAACATTACCCATTAAACACAATAGGGTAAAGAATGACATGTCACATCAATTTATCACTGCAAATACATTGGGGCGGCCATAGCTGAGTGGTTAGTGAGCCCGCCTAGGGAGCCAGAGGCCCTGGTTGCCCCAGGTTCGTTTCCAGGCCAGGCCAGCATGTGTCGATGAAATGAAATTTGTCCCTGAGTAAGACTCTTAACCCCTAATTGCTCACAGGTTCTCATTGGAAACAAGACCGCAAGGACTTTCATGAACGACCTGTTAAAAGGAATTATCCTTACACATGATACATTCATATCATCTACGGTCTACATACATTTTGCCCACAATAAAGAAGTGGTTTTGATTGGAAATTGAGTCATATGTCATACCACAAACTTACATAAAGGAAAGACCTGTTTTTTCACATGCAGTACCAAATGCCCGGTCGCCTTGGTTACCGCCATCACACATGCTTCGTGCCTCCTTGTTTGTGTACTTTAAAAAAATATATATATATATTTTGTTTGTTTGTTTATGGGGGGGTTGCAGTACTGCTCGGTTTGGTGCTGCAGCGTAGTGGTTAGCCATGTGCTCTTACACTCTCTGTCACACTCTTCCAGGACTCCAGCAAGAGCCCGCGGCCCATGAAGAAGTTCCTGCCCGGAAACAGAAAGAAAGAGCGGAAGCCGTCTGACGACGACGCTCTTCTCAGGAAAAGTAGGTTGTATGGCGGTGATGCGTCATGTATGATGAGGATCATGAGTAAATGTGAAACAAGATTACAAATCTCACTACGGTGAACTCTGCTATTTCTAATATATATATATAGTATTAGAAGTTGTGTTCTCTGTTCATTTTAACTTTGAATGTAAAAACATTCAAAGTTATGTAAATTTTACTCACTCACATCTAGCAAAATGGAGTTGAGCATAACTTGAACAACTGAAGTAGATGTATGGCCATACTGTAGATATAGGTATATGAATTAAATATTTTTGTGTCTTGTCCCAAGACACAACCCATCGTTTATGGGATTATAAATCACCAATAATACAATTGCACAAATTTACATTAAATACAACATTACCATGTTGTAATGTTGATGTTTTTGCTTGACAGTTAAAGTCATGGCCTCTGTGTGTGTGTGGGGGTGGGTGTGTGGGTGGTTGGGTGGGGCGGTATGTAGGAATCTGTGGATATGTAGGAATCTGGGTCATCTCATTTGCGGTCAGTAGAATGGAACTACCACATAAAACGCAACAAAACATTATGAATCTTTCATGCTAGCTCCTACTTCCCCCCAAAGCCCCTAGGTGTATATGTGTGGGTGTGTGTGGCCAAGGTGGGCAGATGAAGGATAACCTCTGGCTTCTGTTTGGCTGTGGTCCACAGGCACCGCCGCTCTGGAGGAAGACGCACAAATCCTCAAAGTGATTGAGGCATACTGCACGGGTGCCAGTCTACACCAGACTACCGCAGGTAGCCCTGCACATGTTTGTGTGTGTGTACCCGTGTATGTCTTGTGTACAACAGTGGTTCTCAAACTTTTTCATGTCAAGGACCCCCAAATGTATGTGTTTGGCCGCGGACCCCCATCTGAAAGTCTGTCATGCCAGGGACCCCAGAAGAGAAGATTTGTGTTAAACAAAATATAGTTTTTTTGATTTTTCCAAAAGTGCTTGTCGATCTGCAATTTTTAACTCTTTTATTGCCAAAAACGGGAATTCCCGTCCGATGGAAATGACGAAATTATAAAAAAAAAAAAACATTTTTTATTTAAATTTCTTTTTTTAAAAATATATATATATATATTTTTTAGTCTTGTTTTTTTTTGTTTATCTCAAAGGAACTAGGAGATAACGCTATCCCAAAAAATGCTGCTCCATTCACTTCAATGTTAAAAATGAAACGGAAGAAAAAATGCACATTTTTCGTGGCACTGGGACGACACAGTCTGAAATAAGTGTGGCAATGAAAGAGTTAATAGCCAACGAAATGGATAAAGGTGTTAAAATTATTGTGATGCTGTTTTAACACATTTTGCTGGGGACCCCCTGGAAGCCACTTTGAGAACCACTGGTGTATAATGCACGTTTTAATTAGTTATCTTTTCTTTATTTTTCTATTTATTGTATTGCACTTTGAGCTGCATTCTTGTATGAAAAGTGCTATGTAAATACTGTTGAATGATTATCATCATTATTGTTTTTAACAGCCCATGGATAGGAAGCCATAGCCATGAATCAAACTAACTAGTTTTACACTCTAAATTAAGCTAACCTGTGTGTGTGTGTGTGTGTGTGTGTGTGTGTGTGTGTGTGTGTGTGTGTGTGTGTGCGTGTGCGTGTGTGTGTAGCAGTGCGGAAAGAGTGCGTCCCTCAGGTGCTGCTACCGGAGGAAGAGAAGATCATCGTGGAGGAGATGAAGAGCAATGGACAGACCGTGATTGAGGAAAAGTAAGGGGGTCGGCATTCACCTCGGAGAGAACGTGTGATTATGCTGATGGATGCAACATGCATGCGCCATTTGTGCTGATCCTGGATCAGTGTCTGTAATTAGATGCGCTCTGGTGCCCCATCATCAGAGTTATACACTTGTAGTATTGATCTGTTTACGGCGACGAGCAACATGAATCACCCTGCAGACACGACCTTGAGTCGCCTGTAGCTAGTGTTACAACAAAGTGCCCTATCATTTGATATCAACACTCTGTTCATCGGCTTGTTCCTGTCTAGGGTCCGACTCCTAACTACACGCACATCGAGCAGCAGCAAAAGCTTGGCTTACACATTTTTGTTAACCACGTGAACACCGAGCATCCCTATTCTGGCCATGTCATTATAGTAGAACATTCAGTGAACATAGCCGATCTGCAAGCATACAAAAACGTTGTGGTGAGCGTGTAGATTTTCTGCGAAGAGATTCAGTGTAGAGGGGGGAAAATGGGGCGAAGTATAGACCCCTGGGGGACACTGGTCAACAAAAGGGTTAAGTGGTTATCCACGGCTCCTGTTTTGGCCTTACTACGTCATCGATGCACTTGCTGATGGGATCAATGTTCTCCACCATTCCCAGAAAACATGCCAGTCTGTAGTATTAACCCATTAAGACCTGGAACTGTGTCATTTTTAGATTTGAGCTAAGAAGCATTATTTTACACTTTGGGCTATTCAAAAATAGCAGATCTACAATGTAGATCTGCTATTTTTGAAAATTCGTGAAAATGTGTGCAAATCTTTGAATATGTATATCTTTAAAGCGAACATTTTTAACTCAAATCTTTGCTTCTGGGGGGTCCCTGGAACAACATATTTTGATGGGGGTCCGCAGCCAAATACATATCCTTTTGGGGGTCCCTGACATGAAAAAGATTGAGCACCACTGATATAGAAACATACGTTTTTCAGAAAACTGTTGGGATTTAGGAGACATGTAAAATTGGCTTCAGGTCTCAATGTGTTAAGTCCTCACATTGAGCAGCTGATGTGTTGATGGCACCTCGGCAGTGCTTTGTGAAGATTTGCGTGGTTGAACTCATTAGCCACAAAAAAAGCAGCCTCCTTGGTGTGTTGTCTCCATCCTCCAGGGTTTACTCTTCTAACTCCTTTTCCCCCCTCATAGAAGTCTGGTTGATGCAGTGTACGCTTTAAAGGACGAGGTCCATGAATTGAAAAAGGTACGTCATAGGTCCTTATGACTCCTATAACATAGGAGTTTTATATATTCAGTTCAATGCCATTATTAGGGGGCGGGGGGATTACTGTGCAATACACCAGCACAAACAAGCAATTCACAATACACACTCTACACACATTGTTAAGATAAATGTTCTCACAGACCATGTTTTTCCACCTATTTCACCTTGTCCCTACTGTTCTCTATGAATAACAGATCCTAAAGATACAGCTTACAACCTGCTGGTATATTTAATAAGCATGTAGTCGAGTCTTTTGTCAATTGAAACCATGTGGGCACTCTGGTTCATGTGGTGGAGAATGTACTGTATATCGATATCTTGGTCTGGGGTGGGGTTCTGCCTTAACTTGCCAGGCCAGTTGGTCATTACTGGCAGTTTGTGGCATGCACAGCAGGAAGATGATGGGTGTGAGTCGTGTTGACTTGAGCCATGTCTTGTCAATGTTCATCCAATACAGGAAAACAAGTGGATGAAGCAGTTTCTGGAGGAGGAGCAGAAGTCTCGCAAGGAGCTGGAGAGGGTGGTCAGGAAACTGGCCAAACAGAAGAATGACTGTACCTGGGAGGACGGCGCACACTGAACACGCCTCCTACACTCAACGTTCTCCTTAATGTGGCCTGTTCTGTGTACGTATTGGGGATGTTTGTGTAAGCCAGCTTGTGAAGCGTGTGTGTGTGTGTGTGTGTGTGTGTGTGTGTGTGTGTGTGTGTGTGTACGTGCATGTCTTTCTGTGTGTGAGAGCCTGTGTTGTGTGTCCAACTGTCCATTCAGTCCCTTGACATACCAGAGTTGGATTCCCTTCAGCGCACTGCTTTGCAATTCCCTGGCTTCATATACTGGACCCTTTGTTCGACATAGTCACAAGATGTTAAATTTGTCTTCCTGATCTAACCTCACTGAAGGACATTGCGGTATTGACTCATGGTTCTTCCGTAAACGTCCCAGCAAAACAAGAGACCAATCAAACAGGACGTTTTCTAGCACATTTTCCTCCTGGCTACCAGGCACTGTGACTGCCCCTCAACCAACAGACCTGTCCTTAGATAAGGGAAAGCACTCCAGGGGCACTTCAATACGTTACTGTAGGATAAGCAAGAACAAGAGCGGCATGTAATACAACTCCAAACAAAAGGATACAAATAGATAAAATAGCATATGTTAACATAGTTGTCATACGAGATATTTATGGTACACTGGTGGTAATAATGATGAACTAAAGTGACTATGGTACACAATGTCCAGTAGTGATCTGGTGCAGGCAATTTTCATACAATAGGAAATGCAAAAGGAGATAAAAGCCATCTTAAGTCCTATAGGTGTTTCTGTTTGCATGCACTTGGTTTACCAAGGAACTTGGCTCTCGCCGGGGTTTCCCCTTCCTTCATGACTGTTACAGCATTTTTTGACGTTTCATGTGTTTCATCTGTTATTCAGAGGACCCACTGCTATCCATTTGGGAAACGGAGACATTTATCAAGCTTTTACCGAGCATGTGTTTGGCACTCGTTCTTTCTAGCATTGTAGACATCTCGAATCTCTAAGCTGTTTTCGTAGGCCTAGACACATTTCAAATGTAACCACTTTCAACCTGACGTCCCTATTTTGGGCATGTCATTACAGGTTAAAACCTGCAACAACAAAAAATAACTTTAAAAAATAGCGGAAATACCTGATCTACAAGCTCACAACGTGTTGCGAGGTTGTAGATTGTCTGTTTTTCGTTATTCATCTTACAATAAAATATAAGTGGTTAAATTGACTATCAAAATAGGCCAGCACAAATTTCATTGAGCTGATTTCAAAGCTGTTGTCCAGAGTTCAAAATGCAGCTCTCTGCTGTGTCCACCATCTGCATGAATGTACAGTATTTCTACAGTATAATATACTGCATTAGAAATGTGATAATCTAGCTATTAACTATCTATATACTGTATATATATATAGTCCAAAGCTATCAGGGATGCATAACAGACTAGAAAAGACTTAAAACTATGTGTATCATATGTAGTATAGAATACACAGAAATGAGGATGTTGCTTATACTTTTCATACTAAAATGTACACAAATAACATTTTAATATTTACTAATGGCATAGCTTTGCTCTACTTTGGTTTTTAAACAAGTATTGTTTATTTATTGTTCCTCCGAGCATTTCTTTGTGTTGAGTGTATAGATGTGTTTTGTTTTGTTTCCACTTTCTGGGATTCAGTTGAGCTCCACTGATTTTGTAGTCATCTGAGCAGTCATGTTGGCTTTGTGTAGAAAAAAAGAACAAATTCGCAAGTACAATATCCCAGTGGATCTAAGGACTAATTTATACCTCGTCGCGCAACGAAAATGACGTTTTTTTACGGAAAATGTATTTTAAAATGATTTTCGTTCGGCAAACGGGGCTGCTTGACAAGTATAATTAATTTTAGCCTTAACGAAGTGAGGCCGACTTGTATTCCACGCTCTGCGTTTTGAACACATGCCCCGTATGGTTTGTTGGCAGGATCCTATGTACAGTAGCTGATCCAGAGACGGATTTCTTTGTTTGTGCAAAGGAGAGGAAAATATTATTCAAGTGCCTCCTGATTGTTGACAAGCCTCACAAGAGATTAAGAATTAGAATAGATGTAAGATGTGTTATGTTGAAAGTTAAACTGGTGGTTCACTTTAATATTTCAGTGAAAATGACTAGATGATAATGGGAAAGGTTTCAGTAATAACGTCTAGATGCTATTGGGCATCTCTTGAGTTCCCGACTAACATTTCATAAGGCTTTATTGTTTTGTCACAATGCAACGTTTTTCACGGGGCACATATAGCGCTCTGTCTGCTAACAGGGTGTAGTGCATGCACTGTTAACTCTGATGTCAGCGCTCGCTGCACAGCACTAGCACGGGGCTGTTATCGACACGCAATAAGTGACTGCTTTGGTACCTGACCTATGTGTTGGTCAGACACAGTAGGCCGGATATTATGGGGGAAAAACACTTGCAATAATGTTATCTTGACAGTGGCGTGCACAGACATTTTGAGGGGCAGGTGCTCAAGTAAATTATACTTTCTTTTGTTTACTTGGTCTGCTCTTTTTTCCCTCTACACCTATACCTCTTTGCCAAAAATAGCCGATCTACAGCGCGAGGCGTTGTGGGCTTGTAGATCGGCTATTTTTGGCTAAAGTTCTCCTCAGAAAAGGGATGCTAGGTTTCGAGTGGTTATGGTAAAAAGAAAAATCATATCACATAAAGATTTGGCGGACCCCTGTAGTAACTCTGAGGACCCCCTAGGGGTCCCCGAACCCCCTGTTGAAGACCCCTGCTGTAAACTGAAAAAACAACAACTTTTTTTCAAAAGGGCACTTCTGGTCAAGAGGGCAAAGGGCAGGTGCTTCAGCACCACCTAGAGTCTATCTGTGCACGTCCCTGTATCTTGATTATAGTAACCCCCCCCCAACCAAAATAGGCCAGAGAGTGTAGTGTGGCCTCAGCATACGTACAGTAGGTAAGCTATCGGCTCTGCCCCCTTTGCCTTGTACTATAGGAGACTGATTAAAGATCAGTTATGCCCACATTGATTTAACCTCAAAGGTCAGGCTGATCCCTAATCAGTATTTACAAATGAGACACTTGGTCCTTGGAATCTTTCAGTTGCCAGGTCTATAGGAATATACCTACCGCTGTATTCATGATATGGTCATCAGCATTGTAGAAGCTCTGCATGTCATCTACCTGTACAGATGTATGTCATTGTCTCATTGGATATTTGTATTTACTTGAGATTACGATTGTTGCTGTTGCTCTTGAATTGTTTTTTTCATAAAGTGTCTTATTTTACTGTAGTTTTGAATGCCTGATGGCCTCATTGAGCACTTGTCAGTGAAATGAAGACAAAGGCCGTTTTCATCTTGTCTGTCAAAACTTGTGACTTCGGGCCATCGTGTGTTTTCATTTTTGAAATATTGTTCTATGCAATTGTATCATTGTTCTTATATTGTAATGCTTTTTTTTTCCTTTTCTAAACGCTGCAAACTTCCATGTTATGTTGACGACAATTCTTTTTAATAAAAAAAGTGTAATATTGTAAATTCTCCTGTAGCTGTAGTCTGACAGACGGCTTCGCGTTTTCAGCTAGAATCTGAGAATCCTGGGGTGCCCCCTATAAGAGCGCATGCCACATAAATAAGGCTTCTCGCAGCTGAACCTGACCCTCCTGCATGTCAGCACGCTCTCTCCGGCCTTTTCCGTCTCTGTTCACTGTCTTAGGATCAAAATGCCCCCATGCATGTCATCCCTCCCCTGCCTCCGCCTCCTTGTTCCTCTTTCATTGTCCCATCTCAACCCATTAAGACCGACCATTGAGGCCGATTCTACAAATGTCTTCTAAATCAGTAGTTCTCAAACTTTTTCATGTCAAGGACCCCCAAAATGTATTTGGCTGCACACCCCCCATCTGAAAATATTTTGTGCCAGGGACCCCAAGAAGAGAAGATTTGTGTTAAAAAATGTTTTTCTTCAAAAACAGCAGATGTACAAGCTCGCTGTGAGCTTGTAGATCTGCTATTTTTGAATAGCCAACACTAAAATCTATAATGACAAAGATGTTCTCCCGGTGTTAAAGGGTTTTAATAGTAGACCTTTACAAAAAATACCAGATGAAAATCTCACTATAATGTCAATTCCATAACACGGTTAACATGCACCTTCCACACAGCATTAGCATTACTGCGTTCACTTATTCTCACTGGGAAATCCACCGAGACCGTGTTTTCCACGTACTGTATGAGCAGGAACACATGCACACACAAGTAGAAGCTTATGGACTCGGTGGGTTATGCAGATTTTGGTAGCGAGAGGCTCTTGACAGGATGGAAGGAGTGAGTGAAACAGACATCCTGTGAGAGCGGGCATCCTCCTCCCAGCGCTATATTGTACATTAAACATTCACACTTTCCATGCTGTGACAATGGCTGCTGAAAGGCAGCAGTAGGCTGTGTGGCATCGGAGCATTTTGCATAGCACAGCATTTTGGAATGTGGTTTTTTAAACTTCATCTTAAGGCAATTAACATAACTGCCACTGCTTTGCACTCAATAGAACAGTGGTTCCCAAACCTCAGATGATTAGCTTAATGTGCAACATTGTTTTCTCACACAATAGTAAACAAACTAACATACAGTATAAGTTTTATGGGGAATCTGCACATTTTCTAAAGTTATTATCTAATGACTTAAGACCTTTTCAACATCAAATTGGCCAAATCGTCAAATATTACATAAGAAAGAGGCAAATTTTGTGAAAATGGCTGATCTACAAGCTCACAACCCCTCGCACTGGAGCTGAGTCACACTTAATGTAATGCCTACAACTGGCACTTTCAAAGTATAAAATTCATTTATTGGGGGCGGGGTCATGAAATAGGGACATACAAGGTTTGTTCCTGACAGCAACAATATATGTATATGTATTAATATTATTGGCTCTAGCTAGCTAGTTTGTTAGTTGTGGCTGTGAATTAAATATATCTATTCTAGCTCAGCAACAACTTGTGAAGATCATGGTTGGGCAAATGACTCGGGAGGCGTAATAGTTTTCTAGATACTTATTACTCTTTCAAAAAGCAATAACATTACATGACTTACATGACATTACTTGGTATCAAGTGTAATTACATTACAAGTTATATTACTATATTGCTTTTGCCCCCCAATGTGTTGACACCTTAGTTGTAGATCTGTTCTACGCACCTGACAACCTCTTACTATGGAATATAAATTATAGGCTTAATAATATATCTATCTCGGTCAAAAACGAATCGTGTTCAATAACTCAAAGTTACTTGGACCAATAACTAATATTACTGTTTTGGCAATTGTAATAAGTTACACTCCTAATTACTGGGGAAAGTAATAACATTACAGTATTAATTAATACATTCCCCAAAACTGGTGCTGATGACTCATTTGACATCACAGTGCATTGTTAAACATTTGGGCATTTATATTTCATTTATTTTCAATCAACAAAATTGCTGGAAGAAATTGCAAGATTGTCACCCATTAAAAAAAATCAAATTCACCAATCATTTTAAGGCCTACTAAGATCTAAATATTTGTTTTTATATCTATGAAATATTCAATAATCAATCAATCAAAAAAGGTCTGTGCTGTGCCTTCCTAATGTATATTAGCCTACACTTTTACTGTACATTGTTTTTGCTATTTGACTTATTTCAAAATAATAATGTATCTAGAAATAAGTATTTCAAAATCGCATCGCATAACGAGACAATCAAAATGATGACTTCGATTGAAATAATGATTTAGTATCTGAAAATAATGAGAAATGTGCCTCTAATTTGTTTTCACAGTTGGCTATTATTTTCCATAATAAATTAGTTATGATCTTTTTATATTTTGAGTCAAACATTTTCTAATAATTATGTCATAGGCCATACCTCCATAAGTTACACACACCCTTTCCCTATGTTTTCTTTCCCCCAAAAGGTTGTGCAACAGCAGGCATACAAAACTCTTGCTAGAGATTTGGCTACAGAGGTTAGTAGGCTAACTAGAGCATCAATCAATCCCTTTTCTAACACGTTTCTAACCACATTAAATGCAATAAGTTATTCACACTTAATTGCAATTTAGAAATATAGGCATAGTTTGCTTTACTAGTTGGCTAGTAGCAAGCACTCAGCTAGCCAATCCCTCGGATGTGTTATGGTAGTGAGCTGTCTTTGAATGTCAGATATCAGCAGAAACTTATTTTTTGTTTATTTTTTTCATAGGAAAGACCTACATGCCCCCTTCTCTAATTGATTTAGGGGGCCTTTTGGCTTGCATGATGCCCTTCAGTGTGCTTGACTGTCTATCTCTGAAACATCTGTGCAATTCCACTTGTGCTACACAAATCTAGTGAATAATTTAGAGTGTCGAGTGTCAACAATTTCATCTCCAATTTGTGTCTGTGTATCTCTGACAAAACTCTCAAAATAGAGTGACAGAAGTTTTAACATAGGAGAAGAAATAGAACATTGTTTTGGTTTAAATATTAAAAATCATTTTACTGCACATAGATTTAATTTAAATCAATAAATACAATCCAGCTGTAATAAATTAAAGTTCAACAATGTAGTCTCTTGACATCAAAGATGCAAAACCATCAAACTGCTCATTCCATAAGTCTCTTGGTTCTGTCCTATTTCAACGCATCCACAATGGCATTGAGTCCTCTCCATGATGGCTGAAGGTAACCCTCATATGACCTACATCCATCCACGGTACCGTATTGTATGTGTCCTATAGCTTGTACATCCAAAACGTTGTGGCTTCCTTCTCATAGTCCACCGAGGAGAGGTCTTGCACCCAGACAGCGAGCTGGTCCCCTGCCTTCAGAGTGATCAGCTGTTCCCCAGAGGCCGTACACATGTTAGTGATGTCGCTTCTCAGGCTGCAGTAGGCCTTCACTATGTCCTCCTCCTGGCCCTTTTCACCGTGCCTCAGCTTGATTCTGCTTGCCAGAGGGAGCCTGGACCCCTTGGAGAAGCCGACCCTGGCATAGACCATGTAGTCACCAGGCTGCTCCACCGTCACCCAGGTGGGGTGGGAGAAACCGACGTCCCTGAGGTTCGATCGGTCCATGTTCCACGGCAGGTATCCTGGCGCTATAGAGAGAGGAAAGGTACATTTATTCTGAAGTTCAATGTGCCACTCTTTTTGCTTCTTATCATTGGGGTGATTCATTCACAAGTATGACATATAGATTCTTACATTCGCTTGACGGTTGTGGCTGCTTCACTATCATGCTCGCCATGATAGGGTGAGAAGATGCTTCCATAGAGACAAAAGCAGCTGAAAGAGAGAACAGAAAAGTCAGACACTGTATCTGTGCAGAGCTTTCTCAGATGTTCTTGCAACATACTGCAAAAGATATGAGATGTAAGTAAATGTTTGCATACCTTTTGCGTTTGTGTCGTTTGCGTCCTTCTGTAAAAAGGAAAGAGAAAAAAAGGTGTTGCTTCCTCATAACTACAGGCACTTACAGTATAAATGTTTTTTTCTGGGTACATCACACCTTTTGTTTCTTTAGATGAATTGTTCTTTGAATGATAGCAAGGTGGTATTTTAACTGTCATTTAACTAACACATATCTAATTTTGGTAATAACATTGATATTTTAAGAGATCAGTCAAAAATGTATTAAAATATCCACATGTGTATTTCTATATTGAAATACACATCTTTTATGCAGAATTGTTACAGTAACTCTTGACTATTTAAATAACTGAGGTTAACTAACAATGAAATAGATTATCTTTAAGCGGTAGTTACAAATGATATGTCTAGGAAACAAGAATGTACTCAGTAGATTGTATTCAACTTTTATTCTGTCACTTTGGTTTCCAATAAAAAAGGCATTATAAAAATTATGATATCAACAATAATAATAATAAATCCTATTTATTGTTTTCCTAGATTCACTAAAATAAATGTCTTCATCCTTATTACCTGTGTAATCAGTACAAAAAGTATTTTATAACCAGAAAAAAAGTGATAATTACCTTCCTTCCAATGTGATACAACCAGATGAATCCTCCAGCAGACAGCAGCAAATGGAGCAATGCTACTCCAACCAGAAACCTAATGAGAGACTTGCTGTGTCCATATGATGGACCTGGAATAAGGTCCATCCTGCTCAGTCGTGGAGGAATGGGTGGAGGAGCCATGCTAGTGTGGTACGTGTTGATCATTTTACAGAGAGATGGTGAAACCCAGAGAGGCCTGGCAGCCGTAACATCCCATGTACCTCTGAACAACTGTGCTGCCCAGCAAGTCAGTTCTTCTCTTGTTACTTTCAGGAAGTTCTGACCGCTTTTATGTGCTGCTGTGTGACAGAGGTCACGAGGTGTGCTTGTGTACAGGCATGCACACATCTTGGTTTCGTAGGTGCTTCAGCTTTGCACCTTTTTTTTGTTCCTAGGGCAACAAAGGAACAGTTACTATGCAATGTAAGACTCACAGAATTATCCACCTGTTCACTTGGAAATAAGTGCTCAGGGTATGTTTGAGAGCAAAGAACCACAGCAAAGAAACCATATTTGATGAGAATGTTTAGAAATTTTCTAAATCTATTCTGCAAACTGTTACTGTCCACAACAAGCACTCTAACTGTAAGTATATTGTTATAACTATGACAGAGGTGAACAATATAGTTACAGTTAGTTAAGTATTGGCTGAACAGTCAAGCACAACTTTTTCTTTGTCAGTTGATCTTATAGGGAAAAAATGCATATTGTCTTCTTCACTTGCAATTAAAACATATATTCCCTGCTGCAAAAACATTATGTACCACTTTTTTTCTAATAGCGACATTTATAATGCCCATAGAGTGAGTGCCCCCCTTTTGAGGAAAAATGTGAATCGATCCAAATTCTGCATTCCCTTGTGAGCCAAAACGTTGTTTTTTTTTTTTTTTATAGACTTGGAGCAGGTCATAATTGTTTTTGTGTGTAATATTTGTATTCATGTCCCAACTTTCTTACAGAACATACAGTATTATTATATCTCCGTCAGTATCTTTTTTTTTGGGGGGGGGGGGGGGGGGGGTCTTTTTCTGCCTTTATTTTATAGTGATTAGTGGAGATGGACAGGAAACAGGGAGAGAGAGATGGGGAGAGACATGCAGCAAAGGTCGTCGGGAACGGGACTTGAACCCGCGATGTGCTGCCAGGCTACTTTAGAGCCTAGGTCCGGGACTTCGTCGGTATCTTGAGGAAAGCCTGACACAGCACTTGTACACTAAGTCTACACTGTAGTGTATAAGCCATGGTGGACTGTGTATTATGCTGGGAGTGGTTAATGTGGGTAGGAACTTCTTTTTTTGAATGAGGCCACTTTCAGTTTCCTGTGTTCAGGTATACCCACAGGTTCTGGTAAGACAACATAGTATTTTAAGTTGACGCGCTGGTCAGAGAGCAACAAGAATGCTTGTCGACGTAGCGGATGCAACCAAGGTGTGGTAGCCTTACTAGCCTACTTCTACTTACCTTGTTCTTGGTTGCACAATGAGTCAGTATCAACCAGTCTTTTGGCGGGCAAAGACGGTTTCCATGCAACTCTATTTTAAAGTGTGGTGAGAACCCTACCCACAATTACCATGACAGTGAGACATTTGGTAGACAGGAAGATTGCTGTGAATGGGGACACAGAGGATGAGATTAGGGGTGTAACAGTTAATTGAACTAATCGATTTAATTAATTATTTAAAAAGATAATGTAATAGAATAATACATTGGGGAGGTGGTTTCTTTCCTTACATTTTTTCAAATACAGTAGCATTAATGGACCGTTATGTGCAATGGTGCTGCCTGCAACAGTTAACCTGGCAGATCTACAAGCTGTGTTGACCAATGAGAATCAGCTGTACACTATCGCATAGTTATATATGTCACTTCCTTTTTGATGTATTCTAGTTTGAAACGCTGAGGAAGGCCGACGTGCCGAAACGCGTCTGTTTATCCAAATAGACTGTCTGCTGCGGCTGTTCATCTTTAAAAATAAATCAAGAATATAACTGAAGAGAGTGCGGATAATCCTTTATTGTATGTATTCTCAAGAATCTGCACCCAGTTAATCTCAAGAGACTACTTCTCAAGACTTCCCTTGAGTAGAGCACGCCTTCTCCTGACTATTATTCGGTAGGAGAGCTGCCTTCAAAGATTTAGGAAACAAATATTATAATTTAGTCCCCTTTAGTTGTTGTTGTAGGTGTGTTTGTCACTGTACATTTGCACATACTGTACCTTAAGTTTGTACTCTGCATTTACCATTAATAATACCGGGTGCTATGCAGCACAGGGGAGCAGGTTAAGTGTCTTGCTCAGGGACATTTCGACACATACTGTAGGTGACTTTCTGACTCCCACATAAAGAATATAAGGAACATCATACAAGAATTAGATGTAACTTTTATTGTCAAAATGTATTGACAAAATATGCAGGTGGTTGCAATGAAAATACGTAATGTAAATGAATTCATCTCCTACTAGGAAGCCATTGCTGGTGCTTCCTTTTGAGAAACACCTTTTAAAGCACATTTCCAAAAGAAGAAATTGTACAAAAATGCCTACATTGAGCTACAAAATGCTTCAGTTCTTTTTATATAAAAAAACCTGGCTACAACATCTGGGAAAATGTGAAACGATAACAAAAAATAACAATATGATAGTTTATACCCATACTGTACACATACAGACAAGACAATATTCATCAATTGCTTAAATAACTGCTAAAGCGACATGCAACATGTATTGTACATATATGTTCCTATAAATTGCACTGGATGTATATCATTTTCAATGGCTCATAGCTTCCCCTAGTGGTTTATTTGTAGTAGTAGTTGTGAGGGAATTTTTGTTTTAGCTACAGTTCAGTCTGTTGCCACAAAATGTGGCTCTTCAAATAGTTGTCCTATTTCCTACCTATTTCCTATGTCCTACTATAAGAGAGCCATGATTCAGTAATAGATTACAGTGCAAACAACATTAAAACCCAGAGTATCTGCACTTGTTGTCAAACAATGAATCATTCATTTGTAGACAATACATTTACAAACATTTTGCTCTAACAATAAAGTGCAATAAAAAGGCGCTATTCCCAAAGATCAATGTAAATTTTTTCACATTCTGTACTGGGTCTTCCCTATATTGTATTGTAGGAGACACTGATATATATTTATGCTTTTGGTTGACCATAGATAATGTCTGATGATATGGCCATTGATTTGTATAGCATTGTGTTGGTACATTTACTTTGAAAACTGGACGCCTCAACGCACCTTTGTTACTGAAGAGAACCGTATACGGGTGTTGCCATAATGTCATTCCCTGTCAGGCTTCCACTCCCTGTGCTTACTTTTTACAACTAGAATCAAATGCTCGTAGGGGTGGACTGTATAGTAGAGGCCTGAAAGTGACACCGGAGTGAAATTGATGTATATTCAAGCATGCATAAAAAATAGGAGGGTAAAAACAGACCATGTGCTTATTTTCCAACTTGCTTTTACCAACAGTTGCAACTACAGACAAGGATAGGCCTGAATAAGCCTGGCAGAGGGCAGAGTGAAGACACTGCACCCTAAGGGGGCACTGCAGCTGACATCAGAAAGAAATTAATATCTTTTAGTGGTTTGATTGTATCTGGTTAAAGATATGTTTTCACTTCAATTCATTTAAATCCAATGAATCTACTAACTTGTCATCATGTGTGGCACCCGGCTTTTAACTGGTGTTGGCATTAACAGTATGAAGGTGATACGCCATTACTGTTAACTTACCTTTGATTGATCAACATTTAAAAAACAAATACATAAAATATGTTTTTTCTAGGTAATACAATATATAAAATAATCAATAATAAATAATCAATCAAATATTTTTTTCATCAATGCCCTCCCCTTGTGCTCATGTAATGCTCTGCTTTTGGAAGGCAATAGAACATCTCTGAAGACAAAGATACTGACGGAAGTAAATCCAAAATAACTCAGTATATTCATATTATTAGGTTCTACTGGGATAAACCCATAGTTCAGCCCCAGAAACAACATGGCACTCATGGAGCATTAAGGGTTTGCAAACATTTAAAGGCTTTTTTTTACTTTACATTCATTTGCAAGATAAGTCTTGAGTAATACAGATAGAAGGCAAACATAGGTGCATGTAATGGTTTTTAAAGCATGGTTTTGAGAACCATCATGGAGTGTAGTGGACAACAAGGGACATCTTGTTTGCAGGGTTACTAAGGCTCCTGTGGGTTTGTAAGGAGTTGGGGGAGACATGTTTGTGGGCAATGCTGAGGCGAAAGGACTGTGTCCCTGGTGTCGGGTGTACCTCTCTGCTGCTCTGTTGGGTGTTAAAGCCATGGGCAGACTGGGGTTCCTCTCTGCACTTCCAGAAGGCCACAAAGCACCTATTAAACTAAGGAAAATACCAATCAATCACATACTCAGTACAGATAATGGACTTATGCATTAGACATTTGTGTGAAGTCATTTTCCACATACACTCACATACACATACATCTCTTATTATTACTTAATTATACTGCTTTGTTGAATACTCGACTCTGATTAGTCAATCAAGGCATTCCGCCGACTGTTATTTCCTGAAAGCAGGCCACTGTTCTGAATAACAGACCGCTGCTCTGCATCTGATTAGGTTACTATGGAAGATGAAGCTTGCAAGCTAATAAAAAAAGCCGTAGTAAATCCATACCTTGTGTGAAATTATTGATTTTGAAATAAATCCCTTCAGGGTAAAGCAGGACCTCATCGCATCGGTCCCGCATCACCCTGTCTGGATTTATTTTCCAATAATTTTTGGCTCATTGTACATTATCCCTCACATCGACCTGGCTCAATAGAGCTCTTGTTGTTGCCACATAAGTATGCCACCTTTGTCTTAAATACTGTATGCAGCATCTGGGGGACGGTGCTGAGGAGCACACAGAGAAGGACAAGATAATTACAAGTCTAGACAGGGTCCTTAATGTCACAGAAGCCCCAGTGTTATACCGTAGTCCTCCCGATTGTCCATGGACCAGACCCTTAATTTTTCGATATCATTACCATTAGATATGTGTTAGTCGCATGTTATAGATCAATGTCACGGTCATTTTGTATCACAAAGTAAATAAAAGGCCATATCTTGGCTATTACTTTTATGTTGACCTTGCCCTCAGTAATACATATTTTGTATCCAATAAACAACAGATAAGCTAATTTTTGCTAATATGACAATCATGAGAAATCATGTGTCCCCTTAATATCCTTACGCCACCAATTCATTGAAACAAATCCACTCAGAGTTCATAACAGCCCCCCGTGTTTGCCACAATAACTTCAAGGTTGAGCTAAAATCGAAAAACATTAAGGGGATATGAAAGAAAGAAATTGCACGAATCCTCATTAATTCAGTCCCGGTCAAAACAGTATGTAAACAGCGACGTTGCCTGTGCAAATCCTCACCCACTCCTCGACTGTGCGGACCCCCTCACCTGCTTATTAAGGAACACATAGATGACAGGGTTGACGACGGTGCTGAGCTTGGCCAGGATGGAGGGCACCACGCTGGCCATCGGGGTGACCAGGCCCGACCGACCAAAGGTGGCCAGCAGGGCAATGATGCCATAGGGCATCCAGCAGAGAAGGTAGCAGGACACCATGGACAGCACCATCAGCAGAATGTGCTGCTCCCGCCTCTGGGCCGACAGTAGGTTGACCTTACCCACCTGGACACAGGGAAGAGGAGAGGAGAAAGAAGCAAACATGGCCAAAACAACCACATCAGTCAGTCATTTTCAGGAGATGCTCTGATCAATGACACTATTCATTCATTTCAGTTTCATATAGTGTCACACAAAATGTTATTCTTTGACTGTGTGCAATCAGTTCAGGTTAGATTCCAGCTGTAGACATTTGTTGCATGTCCTTCCCTCTCACTCTGCCCTCGGTTTCCAAACTTTCCGGGCTATCTACCTAATGTCTTATGTCATCTCATGAGGAGAAAAGCCTGGAAAAGATCTACAGCCGAAAGTGTCTATAGGGCTAGGGGTGAGGCATGGGATTGGCTATTTTGGTACATTAAGGGTTTTTGTACTTCTGGTCCAGCCTGGTCCAGCCTAGTATATCTAACTAAAGCAGAAAAATAACCCTGTAGGCTTAGAGACAAAACATATCCAGCATTACGTATTCGTTATTTTACACGCCAATTACTTGGTGTTTTATGTGTGGTGGAGTTGAGCAGCAGGATACTACTGTAGGTGTTGAGGTTGGAGTTAAAATTAGCATGCAGGGCCCAGTGGTAGAGCTTTATCAGAGGACTGCCCTGTCATGATCCCAACGCCTCTGTCGGTCACCTCTTCTCATTTTTTGTCATTTTATTCTCAAATTGATATTTTTTTTACATTTACACAGGTTTACACAGTGGAATAAATACATAAAAAACAAGAAAGGTTTACTCTTCGTAGCACAGGTCTCCGCCAGGCCGGGTTGCGTACCCAGGGCCTGAAAACATTGGACGCTTTTGAACTTTGGTCAAAGCCACTTGGGATGGGATCTGAAAAATCTAACTTAATACATCTTGATCATCTTGGTTTGTGTGAGATTTGGACAAAATCTGAGTAGTAGCAAAAAGTGTGTTTTGAAGTGGTTGGAGCCTATTTAGTACAAATAAACTTAGGCAAAATATTGCTGTATTGTGTCTGGCATTTCAATATGCTGCTGACAGCCAGGAATAAAAAATAAAATAAAAACATGAAATCCAAGCTTGATCCGTAATGATACTAATTTGAATTTAAGTCACCTTTTAGACACCAGAGGTACTGTAGGCTGAGGTTGATGGCCCTGTTTGTTTCTAAGAAAATCCCTGAGGCAGGGTTCTCGGTTGGAAAGTGGCGGGTGGATGGCCGAGACGCATTCACCAGTACACTAATCAAGTCTGCAGAGATGCTCTCGTCTCCAAGAGAAAAGGCTTGTCACTTACATAATAGCGTGTAGCCAATAGAGACAAGACGGACTTCTCTTACAATCTAAAAATACCTCACAGGTGATTCATTCATGTGTACAGGTGACATCAAGGCGCACAGAGTGACTCGACCGCCAGTCCAGAGCTCCTAATGACCTATTCCCTGGGTGAATGCTCGGTTTATGTAATCCCTTCTGAGGTGCGGATGAGTCACTGATATCCAATAGGAGACGTTGCTTTCCTGGCCCCTGAACCCCCACCCGATTCTGAACTCGCTGGACAAATCAACAGGAGTAGCCACATACAGTGTTGGCCTCCCACAATATGATTGTCTAACTCTGTGCCCCGTATAACCTTTAAAACACATGTTTTGTTACAGATGTTAATGGGAGCCTGTGCAGACATAACTCACCCTGCAACCTGCTCTGTTGTCCCAAGCAGAGGAACTTGTCATCTCAACTTGCCACAGTGTTGCTGACATAATTAGGGCCATTGAGGCGTTGCCACTGAGTGGAATGATATATATAGGAGAAGGCAGTGGAAATGACATCTCTGTCTCTTAGGCATGTCTATTCATTTTTCTGGTTGTCCATTGTCAGGGAATGACTGTCACACGGTTGCCAATGGCATTGGAGATGCCGTCAATGATGGTAATAGAGATACAATACGATACTATATTCTTAATTAAGATAGGCATTTACAATTATCTATAATCTATGGTGTAATGACTTGAGGCATAGAACGAAAGGAACATGTGAGCCATCATTGTATGAAAAGGTGTATATCACAGCTTATACTATAAATACCTGACATTACTGAACATTTTGTGCAGTAAAAAGAAAAGGAAAGAAAAGTGGTGAAATATGTTCACAAAGTAGGATATTCATAAGAAGTAAATAAAAGTGAAGTACTCTCCAGTGGGTCTTGTGCAGAAAGTGTGTTAGCATGCACATAGATGCAGAACATAAACTTGAGTAGCATATGAGTGTATATTGCCTCATATTCAGAGAGTGCACACTTATATTCCTCCCATTCTCCCCTTCTTCTTTTTCAATCTCACCTACACCTTGTTGCACATGGCATCCTTTGAGATGTGAAGGACAGAAGGATCAATTCAAATTTAAATTGCCTTCTGTTCTGAGCGCACACTTATATTCCTCCAATTCTCTCCTTTTTCAGTCTCTCAGTATGTGAGGACACATGAAATATGCAAGGGATAATGTATGGGGAGGTGGTTATTATTGAGAATTAAAGCCAGACAGGGTGATTATCGCGGAGGTGGATAATCACCCTGAAGGGCTTTAATTTTCAATAATGACCACCTCCCATACATTATCCTGCTTATTACACGGCTACTTAAAAAAAAAAAAAAAAAATGGACCCAAAAGTAACAACAAAACAAAGTATTTCCTTGCTTACGGCATTGAAAGTATTCCATAAGTATTGGGCTGGGCGGAGAAGTCCACCTCGGAAAACAAATGACAGTATTCCATACGGTAACCCGAAGACTCGCCCCAAAACACACTCGCCACCATTCTATATAGTATATACCACCAGGTATATACTATATATGCCTATAATACAGCCGGATTTGCCCCGGGGCGACAGTGTTTTGGGGCGAGTGTTTTGATATTCTTGCGTTGGTGCGCCACGATAAACAAGGAAGTGTAGTGGATCAAATAAAATCACTTTTTGCATCATCTATTTCTCACTTGTTTTCAAAAAACATTCTTGAGAGCAACGTTTAGTTGTAAATGACATTGTTTGTTTTTTACATGGCTGTCATGTTGGATTACAGCATAAAACCAAACAGTGCAGGTTGACATGAGCAGGTGCTCTGAGTCTTTGATTAGACAGCGGTCTGTTATTGAGCTCATCGGTCATTATCAAGAAATAATGACCGATGATTGACCAATCAGAATCAAGCATTCAACCAAGCCGTGTAATAAGATGTAATAATGTACTGGGTTAGATTGGTGGATGGAACAGGGCCTGGGATGGGACTAGAGGAGATTGTTTAGTCAACAACAGATGGCACTGCTCCATCTGTACTGAAGAAGGAAAAATCCAATGTGCATACCCCTTGATATACTGTACTTTTAGCATTGTAGGGTGGGTGATGGCTGATTTTAGCAGTCACACCTGGCCTTGCTAAAACTAATTAGACTTTGTGCTGGGTATGAAAACACAGCTGTTGTGTATCAATCTAATCCAGGGGTTCTCCACTTTTTGGTGACCCCAAACTTGAATGTTTACTTTAGTGCAATTTCAAAGTTGAAATCTTACGCTAAATGTGCAAAATCTCTGTACCAGTACAGTATCTTCATGCACTGGAAATAGAATGAAATATGAGTCAATTAGGACCCTGTCAAAACTGTAAAAAAAAGAAATCAGCCAAACGTAGCGAAGCAGTCTGGTTCCTGCAGGCTAGTGTTGCCCTGTGTATTATCTTTCTTCCCTCATTGGTGTGTTTGGGTGGCTGATTGACTGCCAGTTGGTGTGAATGGTGACTGAGTGGTGTCTGAATGTGACTGGCTAACTATAGGTGGTGATTGGATCCTGTGTTGGTGGACTGCACTATAACGCTGACAGTCTCCTGTTTATCAGATGTCATCGTTCTAGCCAGCCTCCAAACACCAGCACTCTGTCCTGCTTTTAGAATTGCCGTTGCCATGGGTTAAAGTTCTGTGTGTGTAGGGGTGGGTGACCTCTCTTTTTGTTATTAATTGTCTCCGCCAGGACAAGGTGTGGCAGAGACTATGTTTTGCACCCTGTCCGTCCGTCCATGCGTACGTGTGTCTGTCTGCGAGCAGCTAATCTCTGGCACCGCTGGGCCGATCGCAGCGAAACTGTGCACACACACTTCCTGGATGCCAAAGCAGAACCTCTGCCCCAAAATGTTCAGATCGGCCTGTTATAGCGCCAGCAGGAGGTTGATTTTTTGCAAAACATTTTTTTTCGTATAAAAAAACGGCTCTTTCATGTTCCATTCTGATTGGCTAAGATTGGCTTCCAAAGTTTGCAGGAGTGCTCTGTTTTGAACAAAATGCCTCAAATAATTGAAACTTTTCAAATCAGCGTCATGGTGGTGCTATAACAGGCCGATTCGCGTTTTTAACTATAACTGCACCGACCTGCGTAAAACTTAGATGCCAGATCCCTAGATGCCAAGGAAAAACCTTTGCCCTGCCTTTTTCACATCTGCCTTTTATAGCGCCACCAGGAGGCCGACCTATGTAAAACACATTTTTTATATTACCCCTTCAAATTGTATCTAAATGTCACGCAAATCAGTACACATGATCTCTGTAGTCATGTGATCAAGAAGAATCTGTTTGATTTTTCATATTCCACCCTGATTGGCTAAGACTGACATCTAAAGTTTGCAGGAGTGGCTCGTTTTGAACAAAATGCCTCAAATCATGAATGCAACGTCCGATTGCGGTGAAACTTTGCACGCACATTCGCACTACATTGAGGAACAAATGCCACCCTTTTGACATTGCCCTATTATAGCGCCACCAGGGGGACGATTTTTCCCCAAAAAAAATGTTAAATTACTCCTACAGATTTTGTCCAAACATCATGCATATCGGTAGGCTACACATTATCTCTATAGTCATGTGATCAAGATGGATCTGTGCAATTCTTCATATTCCAACGATATTGCTGGCCCACAATAACCTACCTGACCTGGCGGAGACCTGTGCTCCGAGGAGCACTTTTTCTAGTATATTAGGTAAGATATCTGTATTTTTGGTTTCCTTTATGCTAGGTAAGAAAAGGTTTGTTTTGTATTTATGCTTATATGATCCCAACCTGAGGTAATGTGTACATTGCTTTTATATTAAAAATAAATCCTTAATTCTTGGGATTATAAACCTGCGTGGCCTGGCTGTTTGGGGACTGGGAAAGAGAGACTCAATTTTTTTATGTTACACCTACAGTAGTGACCCCTAGCCTGCGTTGTAACAAAGTAATTCTACTGGATGTGTGTCAACATTCCTGTTTACATTCAGATTGACACTATCCCCATAGACATTAGTCACCCAATACTGTCGTTCCTCCCACTTTAACAATCTGGTCACAGTTTAGCTCAGCTTTGATTGTCCATGTCCCATATACTGTACAGTATATAACGGCCATCAATTTCCCCCATCTAGATTGGATTCTACATTCTGTCTCTGTCGCAGGAAATTACCTTTCTGAGATATCGATGGTAGCAATGTCATTTTTAATGATGCTCATATGGTACAGTATCACCACTGCATCGGATCTCATATATCCCTAAACCAGTAAGACTCCCTAATCGGGAGATAAGCGACCGTAGGTCACATGTATACAGAAGAGGGCTGTAACGGCGATTGGTTCCTAGTTGTGTGGGCAATGTATAGTTTTGTTTGGTGGTGTAAGAAATGTGGTGGCAGGCATGTTGATGACATGAGTGTACACATACTGTGTAGTGTGTAGCAATTTGCGTGTTTTTAGGGGCAAAACTGTAGGAGTAGTGGGCAAAAATGTGTTGTGAAAAGCGGCCTGAAGGTGGCGCTAGAAGAGGGCCATGTGAGAAATTAGGGGTGGGGTGTCCGCGTTGCCTTGGCGGACGAATAGGTACCGGCCGCGGCTCTCCCGGACGCTCCTAGCCCGAGTTACGGCATTTTATGTGAGCTGCAGTGGCAGGGGGTCCTCCACTGGGGGCGCCACCACTTTTGCATCCGTTCTGGAGCACCAGGAGTGGGTGGTCCCCGGGAATGCCCCGTGAGCAGCCCCGTTGGGGTGGTCATTTGGTAATTTGTCCACATGTGCTCATTTTTTACACTTGGGGGTCCCCGAGGCAGCTGGGGGTCCCTGGAGGTCCGGGGGTCCTTGGAGGGTGTAGTTTGGCAGGTAAGGAGTGTGTGTGCAAAATCTGGCATGGATCGGGGCAACGGGTGCGGAGATATGAGCAGGGCAAAAGTGTGACGGGACGTGTGTGACGGAGGCAAAAGTGTGACGGGACGTGTGTGACGGAGGGACGGACGGACACCTGGAGCAGGTTTCTATAGTAAATGCGACCTACGGTCGCAATGAACACCCAGGTTTCAATACAGTAATTGGTCCCCATCTTTTTATTCTTTCACTCTCTGTGTGACAACCCAGACAAGAAGAGGAACTTGGGGAAATGCCAAATGAATGCTGGAATTGGGCCACTGGCAACTATAATTGTAGCACATCTTGTGTGTAGGGCACAATTCTGTGTCAATGCTGTGTTAAATGTATTGGTGTCAATGGCAATGTGACTGCTGTCTGTGCATTCCTGTGGGTGGGTATTCCAGTCACAGCAATCAGCAGTCCCAAACTAGTCACACCTTGGTAAAAGTAGTAGTGTCAGCCTGCAGTAGTGAGGTAAATGCTTCAGTACAGGAGCTGCTGCAGGTCGGTACTGAGACACATTTGCTTACATTCAGAATGTACCTTTGATGCATTATTGTATGTTCAAAAACAGCTGTTTTTTAAAATTTCCATTCCTTTTGCTGATTGCTGGTGTCAATTCATAACAATGTGACTGAAATCAGATTGGTGAGTGAAACATGATGACTTTAAACTTTAAATAACATTTCAAACATAAAACATTTCAATATTCAGTGTTTTTCTTGTAAAACTGTTTTGTTAAACTTGGTTGTCATTTAGTTCAAGCATTTTACATTGGCCTTTATGTTATATACAGGCCAGGTTTTTCGGAGACCATGAGCCGACAGAGGAGTTCTGATATGTTTGAGGATGATGGCGACATACCCCACTTGGAGTGATTCGAACCTGATCTTCAACACTACACTGGAGGCCCACAGCTTTCTTGGTCCTGCCAGGGCGGGTAGGACAATCTGCAACAGCCAACACACCATTGACCCAAACCCCTATCTCATACGCACACACACACACTGCCCCACACATGCCCCTCTGACTTGACACTGACTGCCTTACCTGGGCTTGGGGATTGGGGAGTGCAGGGTTAAAGACTGAGCTGGTTGCTTTATTGAAGGAGCCTTGTTTGGATCGTGTTGAATATATATAACTGTGAATGGCCATACTGTGTTTTTGTTTGTCTTTTTCTTGATTTTGTCTAAACCTTTCAATACATGGTACCTTTTTCCACTGCAATACAAGTTTGAGTTTTAAGTGTTGTCATCAGCGTAATTTGCCTCCGTTATCATACCTACCTTCTGATGCAGTAACTAGCCCAGTGTCAGCAAACTTGCCTCCAGTAAGCATATTATGCTACATGTGCACAAGCTACCGCATGCATTACTCCAAATTTGGACTTTCGAAATGGCAATAGAAGTTGCAAATCAGCCCCAAGAACCAAATGGAAAGATTCCTTTTCTATCTCTTTTAGCAAGCATGCAGAATAATCGTATTATACTGGAAGCCACCAGGCCCCCCTACTGCGCCTCTGTTGCTTAGCAATTTGGTGATATGTTTCAAATTAGATAAGATAAAAACAAATCAATCCACCCACCTGGAGCTGTATGATCCAATATTCTTATAATGTGAAAACCTTTCCTGGAGCCTCTTCATTTACTTATTCATTCCTTAGGTTTGGATCCCCTTTTCTTTTACTCAAATGTAAGTTGATATACGCCATAGGTGTAGATTCTACAGTACTGTATGATTTATTCATTGCCACCACTTTCAATTTGGTAGTGTGAGGTTTTAGTTCATGAGGGGAAACTGGTCATGGGATAGGGAATGTGATTCTATGATTTATAATTTCAAACAAATACCTGTGTTACTATGTGTATGCAGTCTGACCTTGTGACTCTTGAGTAAACAAGTAGTTCAACTAAGACCAATAATCATATGGATTTATATTCTAGTCATCTCTGGGTCTAATTTGTAAAGATGCACATTTTCACTTTCAACTGATTATATACTATGCTGTGCCAAACAAGGAATTCTTAGTGATCCCCGAGGTCTGCATTGATCCCGCAGTTGTAAATGTTAGCAACGTGGTGTTGTTGGCATATGCATTGAGAAGAAACTAAAATGTTACTTGCCGATACAACATTGCATCGTCATAAGTGCTGCACTTGAAAGGTGCAAACTCACCCTCCTGATGGTCTTCAGGATTTGGCTGTAGCAATACACCATAAGCAGAAGGGGAAGCAACAGGCAGAAGATGAACAGACACAGCACGTAAGAGACACTGGTAGCCGAGCGCACGTGCCACTGGACCGAACACGTGGTGCCGGGCCCCTCGGGCCCGTAGCTGCTCCAACCCAGGAGGGGCGGCAGGGTCCAGAAGAGCGAGTAGAGCCAGGAGATCCCCACACACAGCCACGCCTTCCTGAAGTTGGAGATGTCCACCTTGGTGGAGCACAGCACGGCAGTATAACGCTCGTAGGAAAGTATGGATAAGGACACCAGCGACACAATCCCTGGAAGCAAGAGAGCGTTGGAAAGGGACGCATGATCAACACGGGTTACACATTATTGCTGAGGTTAAGTTAATAATCTAGCATTATATATATATATAGCCATACAGTCAGTGGTGGGCAAAGTACAGTACTCAACCCCAGTACTTGAGTCAAAGTATACTGTAGATATTCCTGGTCAAATGTGACTCGACTACAAGTGAAAGTCGCTCAGTAAATTATTTGTTGAAATACTGAAGTACAAAGCATTGAATCGTAACGCTTTCTGAGCTTGTACTGTGGATCTATTATTTTCATTATACTAGTTCACACAAGTTTCACCGCCGTTCTAAACGATATGCCCATATATGGAGATCTCTGTATCGGTCAGTCCTCAGTCCTTAAAAGAGGGCATGCCCATATATGGGCATGCCCTCTTTTGTCCCCATATATGGAGTTTACAGCTGACTGATTTGTTTGATTCCATATTTGGGCGTACCTGCATTAGGAACTCCTTATTTGGTTATGGCTGAGTCATAGTGACATGAGCCTGATGACGTGGTCCGCCGGCTTGCTGGTCCTCCCATTAGCCAATTTTAATATAGGATGAAATAGGGCTTAAGTGGTTAATTGTACTTTTTCCCTTACTAGAAATGTAGTCAAAAGTACAATTATTTGTCTTTGAAATGTAGTGGAGTGAAAGTCATAAATATAAATTAATAAATATATTGTGTACAAAATATATTTAGTACACAAGTACTAAATACAAAGGCAGTACTCAAGTAAATGTACATTGTTACTGTCGTCCACTGCATACAATATATTCTTATGGCAGGACAGTGGGCACAACCTAAAAAGGTTATGTTCCACGTTCCAAAAGGAACTGTAAAATGTGTACCTATATTACACCCAAATATAGAGGGATCACCAACATAAGTGCAAATCTGTGTTGTTAGGCAATGGTTTCTGTTGTGTGTCACAAACCAGAGCTCGATCAGCGAGGGAGAGAGAGGGAGAGAGAGGGAGAGAGAGGGACAGGAAGTAGAAAGAGAGAGGGAGTGAGAGAGGAAGAGATGGAGGGAGGGAGAGAGAGCCTAGATATTTGGCTTTAACCCTAGCCCCAAGCGGGAACTCCTTACAATAACCCGTCGTGTTGTCAGCGCAGTAACCTCAGCAACATACAGTACAGCTGGCTTGCAAGCTAAATTGTTGTTGTTGGGGGTATTTGTCACTGTACTTTTGCCAATACATGAAATCTGTCCTGCATACTAACTACTAGGAGCAGTGGGTGCTAATACAGCACCCAGGGAGCAGTAAGGGGTTAAGTGTCTTGCTCAGGGACACTTTGACGCAGACAGGGTGGGCCGACGGATGAACCGACGATTCCCAGACTAACTCAGTCTCTACACACTCATCTATATGGCCACCTATTTTCGTCTTGTATTTCTATACATATGAGTTCTTCACATTATCCCATTAGCCAGCCAGATGACTCAGCTCCAGTGATATAAAGCCAGACATATAATCTGGGGCTACTTTGGGCCTGGCATAGCCGATGAATGCATTTAATTACCTGATGGAATAGAGGACTTGGGTCCCATTTTCTTGGTTTAATTGTGCATGCTTCCTTCCTACTTACACTCATGAATTATCCCCCAGTGTAGTAATTACCGCAATGAGCTTTTTAAAGTCTAGAACACATTGCTGTCAACGATCTCACTGATAACCAAGTGTCTCATTGCTTTTCATATTTGAGGAAGAGTGGGCGGTTCACTCCTCCAACTGTTTCTATTTCTGGTTCTTGAGATCCAATGAGTCAACACCGAGCTGGGAAGCAGTGCTTTTAGCTAGTGTGCTCCTATAGCATGGAATGAGTTTCAAGAGACTTTCAAAATGAAATAAAATCATTTTAAGTTGAGGAGGCAGAGAAGCAATCCAGGAGCTGGAATGTTCCCCGGCTCCTCCTGGCTGTGTGTTGTGTCCTAGTGCAGTGGTTCTCAGCCTGTGGGTCGGGACCTCCCGGGGGGGTCTCCACATTATTTTTGGGAGGTCTCCAGATGACGGTGAAGTGACAATTAGATTTTTTTTTAAAGAAAAATAAAGTAAAGAAAAAAGACCATTACTGCATCAAAAGTAACTAACAAACTATACTATAAAAAAAATGCCAAATTGTCAAATAATATAAGAAAGAGGCAAAAAATAAATAAATAGCCAATCTACAAGCTAACAACTAAATGTAATGCCTCAACTCCTACAATTCCAAGTGCTTGTCAGGGTGGGGGGTCTCCACTTCAAATATGATTATTTTGGGGTGTCGCTGCCTAAAAAGGTTGAGGACCACTGTCCTAGAGCAAGTGTTTCTGTCCTAGAGCAACTTTTCAGGCCGTGACCCGCCAAAATAATCATATTTAAACTGGTGACCCCCCACCCTGACAAGCACTTCCAATTGTAGGAGATGAGGCATTACATTTTGTTTGACTGGGTTCCACAGATAAATATTGTGAAAATAACGAACTATAAGCTCACAACGCCTCGCAATTGTGAGCTTGGAGATCGTCTATTTTCAAAATGTTTACCTCTTTCTTAGGTCATATTTGACAATTTGGCCAATGTTTGACAATTCTTTATAGTATAGTTTTTTGGTTACTTTTGGCATAGTAATGGTCATACTAGTTTATTTTTATTTTTTCATTTCGGAGGTATTTAAAGAGGTATTTCGTGTGTGTGTGTGTGTGTGTGTGTGTGTGTGTGTGTGTGTGTGTGTGTGTGTGTGTGTGTGTGTGTGTGTGTGTGTGTGTGTGTGTGTGTGTGTGTGTGTGTGTGTGTGTGTGTGTGTGTGTGTGTGTGTGTGTGTGTGTGTGTGTGTGTGTGTGTGTGTGTGCGCGTGTGTGTGTGTCGTTGTCTATTATTCCTATAATTGGTGCTTGGTGGTGATTTGTCACGTGCCCCAGGCTTCAACCGAAAATACACTTGGCTGTCATGGTCAAAACACTGCCTATTAGTTTTATTTTCAGCAACACAGCCTGATCCTACAGTACGAATTCCATCATCTTAATGCCCAAGAAAAGAAATCTAGCTTTAATAGAAGAAGACAATCTCCCAAATAATGTTATTTGGGCATTTTCATTTGACTCCAGAATGTTGTTCTTTCAACGCTTTTTCAGCAAATTACATTCAAATAAACAGTGCACGCATGTTGCTACACATTAGAAAAGGTAGAGGGCAAGTGAACAGACCTCCCGTGATCTTAGAATAATATGCGCCTGTTTCACTTACCAAAGAGTGAATTTGCGAAACCATACCACTTGCAGCCGTGCTCTCCAATGAGCCATCTTCCTTGCAGACTCGCAGCGAAACTGAAGGGGGTCCCGAAAACACACACGAGAACGTCGCTCACGCTGATGTTCAACAGGATCAGATTGATGGGCGTCCGCAGGGAGCGAAACTTTGCGAAGATCAGGAGAACGAGGCAATTGTTGAAGATGCCCAGCACCAGGATGAGCCCGAGGAATACTGCCACCACCGTGTGGCCAGTCCGGCTCAGCCCGGAGGAGCCTTGGAGCACCGAGGACGAGTCCAGAACACTGGCGGTGGCATCGGTGCTGAAGTTGGAGGCGCTGTCCGTGGTGCTGAAATTCCACCCTCGTGCGTGGACAACCATAACGTGGCACCCTCAGTACACAGGCAGTGATGAGGACTCTGGGCACAAGGGGAGCAAACGCTCTCTCCCATTCAAACTCCTCTCACAACCACGACGCAGCGCGCGCTCAGAGTGACAACCCATTTATGGACTTGCGTGCGGAGTTGCCCCAAACTACTTGGTATACACTTTATTCAACCATAAAATCTATCTACCCGCCCCCCGACACACACACACACACACACACACACACACACACACACACACACACACACACACACACACACACACACACACACACACACACACTTTTCTCTGTGTATTTCCTTAGCCATAGTCAAAAATGTAAAAGAAGAAGCCTTTAGAGGAATGGGCTGAACGTTAATTTATTGGGAAACAGATTCATTTTATTAGGTTTGCAAGAGTGATCAATAATATCCATCAAGCCTTGAGCTGATGTTCACTTGAGAAATGCAATTCATTCATTCATTCATTCATTCATTCATTCTCCCTCTATCTCTATCTCTCTCTCTCCTCTCTTCCTTTTCATCTCTGTCTCCCTACCTCAATCAGTCCCATTTGATGCTCCATGATGAGCTTTCAAAATTGTAAATTTAAAATGCAATATGCAGTTCTGTTTGTTTTGTTGAGTTATTGAGCCAAGCATAAAGTTCATCAACTTCTGTTGATTGTCATCGACTACCTCTCTGAATATATGGGGCAGATTTTGATTGGTCCAGATTAAGCACTTTCCGATAATCGAGAGGCTTTCCACTCAGTGAATGCATAATGTGTTTGGGTAGGATTTTGCTGATCTGCACTAAGTCACTTGTCTTATATGCTTTTTAGTGCAGATGCATTAGATGCAAAGTACTCACTTTCGTCCAAGCCAAAACTGTGTTACCAACAGAAAAAGCTTTCAACCTATTCAGCATTTTCTTCTACTACATATTTAAGCCAAACTGAATGGATTCTTACAAAACATTACATGTTACAATTCATTGAAGTTATTTAATTTATTGTGGCATATCTTCGTGTTTTCTCTAAAGACAATTGGTAGTTCACCAAACCAGCTCGCTAAACTAAATAAATATATATAAACACGCACGCGCGCGCACACACACACACACACACACACACACACACACACACACACACACACACACACACACACACACACACACACACACACACACACACACACACACACACATTATATATACATACATATATCAAGTTAAACCGTTATAATAAATGTTAACGTTTGTTATTTCCCTGTGGTGTGGTAAATGTTAACAGTGGGCTTGTAAATGTTCCCAACGTTTCTAGTGCAGTGGAAAATGTTAACATGTACCAACATTTACCACCCCACTAGGAAATGGAAATAAAATATATAATGGTAAATGTGAAAAAATAAAAGAATCACACAAAGTATGAAGTAAGCAGTACGTGTCTTTGATGAGTTTATTTCATTGAGCTATAGCCTACATGCCTATTGATATGAATAGAACCTGTCTATTCATATCAATAGGCTACTCTCCAGCGCAACTTGAAGCCAATCACCCCCAGGTGCTGCTAATTAAAGGTCAAAATGGCAAGCTGCTGCCCTTGAGTGGGTGTGCATGTGCGCTTGTCACTCTGTGTGTGTGTGTGTGTGTGTGTGTGTGTGTGTGTGTGTGTGTGTGTGTGTGTGTGTGTGTGTGTGTGTGTGTGTGTGTGTGTGTGTGTGTGTGTGTGTGTGTCTGCGTCATGCGTGCGTGCGTGGGCGTTCATGCTTTTCCTTCCCGCTTTGCCTTCGTGTGTGTGTGTGTGTGTGTGTGTGTGTGTGTGTGTGTGTGTGTGTGTGTGTGTGTGTGTGTGCGCGCGCGTTTATAAGTGGTACGAGTGTGCACTGTTGGCAGTGCTGGTCAGTGTGTGCTCTTTTTAAGTGGCATGTGTCTGAGTGCTGTGCTGTCCTGTTTGTGTTTTAATCAGTTGCCGGTTTGTCTTGTAATCAGTTGCAGCTGTGCATGCCACATGGAGACAGGCATGCATGCATGCATGCATGCACACACACACACACACACACACACACACACACACACACACACACACACACACACACACACATTGGCCGGGTTTCCCAAAGAGCTCGTGCGTAGAGCATCGTCGCAGGTCCGACGACGGGTCTAACGTGTGACGTCACATGCTTCGCAGTACCAGAGCAGGCACGTAGATTTCAGGTCATGCGTGGCCGTACGCAGCTTGCGCAAGCGTCTCCTACACAGCTGGGACTCGGCCAAACCTACGCTCTACCCTCATTAGTAGCAGGTGGTTGTGCCCCTGCGTGCCATCTAAACTGGCTGCGATTGTGGTAAAAGTACATTCGTGAGACAGAATGCGCGCAGCATACTCCCCGCCCACAGTAGGAGGGGAGTACTGTCCTACGAAGCATTTTGTAACGAGCGCCCTGGGCCGCGTGTAACACCTGTTGCGCTCGGCGAGCGCAACAGCGCATCTACAAGCTTGTGACACGTTGTGAGCTTGTAGATCTGCTATTTTCAAAAGATGTTTTAACCATTCATAAACATGGCAAGCTGTTGCGCTCGCCGAGCGCAACAGCTGTCACTTTGTGAGAGGAACTGCACTTTCATCATAACGTTTAACTATAAAACTTCGAAATTAAGGAAACATATTTAGCTCAGCATCATTTATATACCTTTAGTTAACTTGGCATGTGCTTAATATTTTTATTAGATGATCGGATTATCCGTGAGAGTACGATTTGTAAACTTCGGGTTCATGCATAGAGGACGAAGCACTGCAGCCGCTCGCCCTACCCAAAATAACAGATCTGCAAGCTATCAACACGGCATGTCGCAGTGTGTTTGTTGTATATATGTCTGTTTTTTGGGGGAGGCGTCGCCCGTTACGCGTTAAGCTGTCAATCATGCAGGGGGACGCCCCCTCTATCCTCTGAATTTTTTGGAACGGCGAACAATGGCCGCAGTGTTTATTTAAGATCATTGAAATGTCACCTTAAAAAAATGCATTTTAATACATTACAGAATGTACCTATAAAAATGTAAGTGTCCAATTCATATAAAGGTAAGTTAGATAAAGGTGCGACTTTATCTTAGTATTCTTGCAAAATCCTGTATATATAGATATATGTATGCAAAGGGTGTTTAAACTATAGTAGGATAGCACTACGTAGTTGACGTAGGCTTTACGTAGGCTACGTCCAGGATCTCTTCACGCACATGCTGTCTCACGAATGTAGTTTTAGCACAGACGAAACGGAACCTACGAAGATGGTGTCTACTGAAGCCAATTTAGATGAGACGTTGGGCACACACAGCTGCTACTAACGAAGATAGTGCGCAGCGGGGTTGCTACTGCGCAGATGCGTGGAGGCACCTACGCAGCTTCTAGGCTACGCAGGAGCTCAAATTCGTTTGGGAAACGCGGCCATTGTCACTTGTAAGCGGCTGGCACCACAAAGAAAATAAACACACTCACCAGATTGTAGTCCATCAGAACACTCTGTGTTGGTATTGGTGCTAGATTGGTTGGACTAGATTGGATTGGATTGTTTTTGTTCACTCTCAAATGCATAAAGAATGGTGTTGTGAACGGCCAAGTCGACAAGTCAATAAGCGGAAGTCGACAAGTGAGCCATCTGACTTGGCAAGTCATGGTTTCACAGCTGCACATAAGGACATTGAGAGAAACAAAACAAGCTTTTCTCAAATCTCCTAGTCTCATGTGGTACAGTATATCATCAGTTCCAGTGCCAGATGTTATTAGTGTCTAACTATCTCCCTCTGAAATCATTAGAAATATTTATTTAAACTTGAGAGACCTGTTTAACTAGATGTTAGATACTTCTCTTGTTGATACAAGTGAAAACGTATTGACCATAGATTGTGAGAGACATACAGTAATATACCAGCATCACTTCTCAGTGTGGCAGCATGTGTGGCCATCCTTATTTGCTCTTTTTTGACGCATTTACTGGTCTGCTGGAAAATGTCAATACCATCGCACTGGGAAATATGCTCATGAAAATACATGACTAGCCCAATAGCCCATGTCTCCGCTGCCATTGTGCTCATTGAGGCTATCATTATCACAGGAGATCCCTGTAAATCTCTTATTGGCTGGTCAGTGGTGTTTGGGCAGATGGTCATAGACACTGACTCACTGTGACCATGGACACTTAATCCCTCCTCCTAATCCTCTTTTACAGTTGAAGTCACTGCCTTGTTGAAACGTCCCTTGATAGCCAATCATCACTACTGACCATCCTCAGATGAGGCTGGCTAGTACTGACACAAGGAGAAAGGGGGCTTAAGGCTCAGGGCATATGTGGATGCATAATCCATGCCTAGTGTCCATGAAAATGTATGTGGCCTTCCTTCTCCATGATATCTTGAGCAGTGCAGAGTCAGACCTTAACTTGTTGCTCAGAAGGCCCCTCCGTCCGCAGAATATCTTACTGCAGATTCTCGGCAGCCTTTACATCCTTGGCTGGTGACTCCCTAAAGGGACCTGCACCCGGCCATTTACTATAGAGCATAGCAGTGGCTGCCATTTTGTGGTTCCACAGATAGAAAGAAAGCCCATACAGTTTTCCCATAAAGATTTCAGAAAATATTTATATTAATTATTTTGAGCCTGGAGCCTGGAAGTTATCCTGGCTACAGGTGGAATCATAAAACATTTGATTTTGTGTCAAAAAATATTTGGAAACCTCAAATAAAGGGTATTTATTAAATACTAGAGGCGCACACCTACATCGCACCGCCAATCTGACTGATATGCCCATATATTGACACAGAATGAAATGTTTTATGTTCATGATTCACCAGGAGCCTGGATGGCTTGGTTCCATTCTTAGAATAATGAATATAGATATCTTCGGCTAATACCAAGGTGAAAGTTACAGACGGAAGAGAGAATGGAGCAGGAATGAAATCCATCATTCTGGCCAAGTGCCAAGACGGCTATAGCACAAGTGATAATAACTATGATAACACCACCAGATTGTTCTCAAACGAATATTACCTCACCTGGCCTTGGTGTGACCCAAACGGACACTGGTACAGTGTTCTGCCTCAGTCTGTCTCAAATTGCTTGTGCCCTGAGATCAGTTTTCACAAAGATAAAGATATGCTGTGTTAATTGCACACACTGTGTGTTGTGGTTGAGCAATCCTCTGTTGTGATAATGATAACTCTCCTCTATTCCGGGCGCCACCAACTCAGCGTATGAGTAGCAGGTGTTGCGCTCCACCTCAGCAATCCATCTCCCAGGAGTCTAGCATGTTGCAAAAACGGGGATAGACTCCCACGCTCTGGCTGATACCCACAATAAGCCTTTCCGACCCACTTACTTACTAATTCTAATGATTAATGACTAATCACAGTTCTGCAAGTGTGAGCCTGTAGAAGGAGATGACACCAAGGCAGTTTCACATGACATGTTCTAAAGTATTTTAAGCACACACAGAGAATATATATACATTTGCACAATCAAGCCACATTACGTGACCGGAAGATATGTGAGTCAGGACCGATACAGAAGTAGGCATCAGAACGACCGGATACCTGTCATACATTTGTTCCATACTGCCTGACACAATGGACCCATGGCAATTTGTAATCAGAATAGATCCACCGACCTTCTCACTGAGCAACAGCTATGTGAAAATCCTGTTTGTGGACTACAGATTGGTATTCAATACAATTGTTCCAGCCAAGCTTGACACAAAGCTGGGCGTGCACCCGACCATGTGTACCTGGGTACAGGACTTCCTGTCGGGCTGTTGCCAGGTGGTGAGAATTGGCAGCATGCCAGCATTACATCAGACCTCACGAAGACCACATGCATGGTTGAAACATTGCTTACTTGTTTTGTTTTTTCTCGCACAGTCAAATTGTTGGAGATCAGATAACTGACACAATGGTGTCATGAAAACCACCTCACCGTCTCACACTCAACGCCATGAAGACATACACCCCATCTACTGCACCGTCCACCAACGGAAAACCTACAGCGAGTGGTGTAGTCGGCTGAGCGCATTATGTGAGGTGAGCTTCCCTCCCTCTAGGACTGCACAAGAAAAGGTGTGTAAAGCTCATGCACCACTACAGCCACAAAGGTTTCTGAACAGCTTCCACCTGGCCACCATCAGACTGTTGAACAAGGCCTGACCACCATGTGGATTTTACCTGTGAAAGTTACCACCCTATGTGAACCTATCAACAGGGCTGCCAACATTGCACTGTCAGAATCCAGGAGATTGGTTGAGGGTGTGGCTAGCGGGGGGTCTGGGGTCCTCCCCCCACATTTTTATATCATTATATGTCATTATATGACTATGAATACATTCCGTTGCTGTGGTGTGTGCACTGGCACTAACACTTACAGTATGCACTTACTGTACATGTTTGATATCTGCTACTAAATTATCTCCGACAGTACTTACACAGTCTATTATCTGACTTTCTCCTTTCTTGCTTTCTCTATATTCTTATGACTATATTCTGAAACTTCAAATCATTGTAGCTTGTACAGAAAATTATTTCATTTATTTTCCGCACTATTTTACGTGTGTAAACTTGGAGTTGAGGTACATGTACATGTAGGCTACAGATACTGGGACATGGGCTAAGCCTCATGCATATTATAACACTGTCCAAATAGCTTGAAATAACAGGAACAGGAATTGGTTGAGGGACATTGCTAAAACCCTAGTCATTTTGTTTCGAAGTAGCAGTAGTTGTTTGCCTTTGAGTCAGAGGCATGAATGGAAGAATGAGAGACATAATTGGAATAAAGATTGCTGGTGTAACCATTGGATTCAAACATATACCACTCCACCAAACTAATCTCTCTATTTTAACCAGAAGAAACTCATTATCATATTGAATGTGGTGAAACCATATTTCCTTTCTCTAACTGAATATTCTCAATATCTCTCTACTATTTCCCCTCCCCATTCTCCTTCTCTCTATCTCTGTCTTCCCCCCCCCCCATCTGCATGTAGCCAATATGCACTGTATGTTCATCATTTGTGCCCACATTTAAACATATTTGTCCACTGCCTTTAATTTACAGTGATTGTGATTGATGGCTGTGTTATTGCCTGGTTCTCTCATTGTTGCCTTCTGAAGTTGGACCTGCACCTGCTGCAGTAACAGATGGAAGGGGGTCAATATTAGCACAGAACCATCAATAAACCACGTTTAGGCATGTGGCCACGGCTGCTCGTCCAACTGTGGCTGTGAACGGCTCTGTGAGGTGGGGACCATGGGGTGGATCCGTTGATTATTGACCCATTCAATGAGGGAACGCATTTTCATGTCATTTTAGATTTCTTTGGCTATTCAAAAATAGCAGATATACAATCTCATAGCGTGGCACCGAGTGACACACTATGAGCTTGTAGATTTGCTATTTTGGGAAAAATCTTGAAATGTTTTGCAAATATTTGAATATTTACATTTTTTAAAGCGAACATCTTTAACTCAAATCTTTCCTTCTGGGGGGGTCCCTGGAACAAAATATTTTCAGACGGGGGTCCGCGACCAAATGCATATCATTTTGGGGGGTCCTTGACATGAAAAGGTTTGATCACCACTGTAATATAGCAACATACGCTTTTTAAAAAAAAACACATTTGTTGAACCCCAGAAGCAACAAATGTTCGCTTTAAAAAATATGTATATTTCCCACATTTTCACGATTTTCCAAAAATAGCAGATCTACAAGCTCATAGCGCGGCACCGAGTGCCGCCCTATGAGCTTGTATATCTGCTATTTTTGAATAGCCGAAGAAATCTAAAAATGACACAGATGCTTTGCTCCCGGTCTTAATACTGTAGGTTAAGTGTCAGTTGGGGGGCTGATGCTAAACACATGAGGCTCACTTGTCATCATGTGTTACAACTCAAGGCTTGCTGAAATCTCATTACATGAAGAAATGACCATGGAGGTAGCTGAAAATAGTCCATGGTGAAAACAGTAGTGGGCCGTTTGCTGGCATTTGCTTCGGAAACCCAGGTGTTTTCTGACAATCATATTAATTTGTTTATTGATTCTGCCTGATTCACATCAGTAGTTGATGTTTCGGTTCTGGGATACATAATCGAATTAACCCCATGGGCCATGCCTATTCTCCAGTATTAATAACTCACAGCATCTGCTGAATGTTTAACCGGCATATTAAGAAAGAAAAGAAAAACAGAGGATATTTTGGGTATCATTCAAAATAATACTTCAATATGATTATTGTCAATTAATTTAAAAGTATTTCCAATTAAACGCCATGGTCTCAAAAACACTCTGTGTACTCTTGCCTTGTCTCATACCTAGACTACATCCCTCAATAATACTCTCCAAAAAGCTTTTTGTGGATGCTAGATTATAAGTAAACTCACACACACCTTCCAATAGAGTTTGCATTAACAGGGACTCAAAGGGTTGGTTTCTCCAGGATTTCCTGTGCCTATTCTGCCTTGGATTTAATAAATCTTCTTTCACTCCATGATCTTCTTGTACTGCAACTTGTTAATCTGAACAGTTGGTGTGAAAGCGACTATATGGAGCCGTGAAGAACATTAAGATGACATTGCAAATCTCATCTGGACAGTGTGGTGTTAAAATGGACAGCTGACAGAGTGACACGCTACAGTAGCTCTAATTATAGCCCTCCTTTCATGATCTTTGTCTCCATACAGTAGTAGATGGATCTCCATTTCGTTGAAAAATAACTTCAACATTTTAACTGGATCGGTGTGTACAAGATTGGCCTCTTCATACAGTAAAGGCACCAGACAAGTAACATGAATGATTGGGTTTTCATCATTTGTATGATGGGTGAATAATGGAAGGAAAACCCAACATAAAGTGTCTTATTAAGGTGTTGGGCCACCAATAGCCATCAAACCGGCCTCAGTGCGCCTTGGTGTATTGTACACGTCTTTGGAACTGTGCTGGAGGGATGGAACACCATTCTAACAAAAGATTCAGGCCTGTATGGTTCTCTTTGTGTACCCCAGTTGCACTCGGTCACTTGCGGAGAATATGGTGACGGATGACTCATCTGACAATATCCCATTTTTCCACATCTCTGTAGTGTGTAGACCAGTGCATATGGTTTTTGCACCACTGAACTCTCCCATAGACCCCTTAATGAGGGGTCCATGCACTGCAAACCTACTGTAACATCCCTCTCTATGTAGTTGTTGACAGGCTGTTCTTGCTAACAGTCCTGCATTGACATTGACATTGACATTCTCAATCAACTGTTTTTCCATACATATCACACTAATTCACCACGGTCATCGAATGTGAGCTTTCAGCCACAATTTGTGACCCTCTATACCAATGCCTTCACATAGATCTAAATGCATAACGTCACTTTATCATGGATTCAGAATCGAGGTGAGCCTGCTCATCATTTCTATGCATGCTACAGTGCATGATAGTGATGATGATAATTGCTAAAATGTTCATGCAGTACACATGTATGGAGCCGTCTGCATTTGTTATGTTTCTCCACTCATTTATTCACTTGTTTTGGGGGCGGTGTAGCCGCCCCCTATAAGTGAGTTTTGGACACCGACCAAAAGATTTGTATACCCCCTAACCCTTCCATTGTTAATGCAAATCGATACTTTTGCAAAGTCAGCCAATCACATTACAGCTAGTGTCATCACCACTAACTGTAATGTGATTGGCTGACTTTGCAAATTCAGGACTGTGATTGGCTAGCGAAACACATGACACATGTGCAGCCCTATGAATAGCAGTATGGACTTTAAAAAAAGTAATTTAACCTTTTTTTAAAGTGAGTCATGTTGTGATGACCACACACCGCCCACTTCACACGGGTGTGATTTTTGGGGCGGTGTAGCCGCCCCCTATAAGTGAGTTTTGGACACCGACCAAAAAATTTGTGTACCCCCTAACCCTTCCATTGTTAATGCAAATCGATACTTTTTTCATATCAGCCAATCACATTACAGCTAGTGTCATCACCACTAACTGTAATGTGATTGGCTGACTTTGCAAATTCAGGACTGTGATTGGCTAGCGAAACACATGACACATGTGCAGCCCTATGAATAGCAGTATGGACTTTAAAAAAAGTCATTTATCCTTTTTTTAAAGTGAGTCATGTTGTGATGACCACACACCGCCCACTTCACACTGGGTGTGATTTTTGGGGCGGTGTAGCCGCCCCCTATAAGTGAGTTTTGGACACCGACCAAAAAATTTGTGTACCCCCTAACCCTTCCATTGTTAATGCAAATCGATACTTTTTTCATATCAGCCAATCACATTACAGCTAGTGTCATCACCACTAACTGTAATGTGATTGGCTGACTTTGCAAATTCAGGACTGTGATTGGCTAGCGAAACACATGACACATGTGCAGCCCTATGAATAGCAGTATGGACTTTAAAAAAAGTAATTTATCCTTTTTTTAAAGTGAGTCATGTTGTGATGACCACACACCGCCCACTTCACACTGGGTGTGATTTTTGGGGCGGTGTAGCCGCCCCCTATAAGTGAGTTTTGGACACCGACCAAAAAATTTGTGTACCCCCTAACCCTTCCATTGTTAATGCAAATCGATACTTTTTTCATATCAGCCAATCACATTACAGCTAGTGTCATCACCACTAACTGTAATGTGATTGGCTGACTTTGCAAATTCAGGACTGTGATTGGCTAGCGAAACACATGACACATGTGCAGCCCTATGAATAGCAGTATGGACTTTAAAAAAAGTCATTTATCCTTTTTTTAAAGTGAGTCATGTTGTGATGACCACACACCGCCCACTTCACACTGGGTGTGATTTTTTCTTTACATTGTCACCTGTCTATACAACTAAGGAAATAGTACCATCTTGGTCATTAGGTGTCAGTGTTGGCCATTGGGTGTCAGTATTGTTGCATACATTCCGAGTAGTGATGTTCATTATTACTAGTACAGTTCAACATTATATGACATTTGAGATTTTCTGTTTACTCATATCTCTATTACAGTTTATTATATTTGACATGTTTTTTGTGACATGGTGCGCTGTCAGAGAGCCTCCAAGCGTAGAATTACACAATAACTGTCATTTACACCCATCTTTCTGGATATTTAGTTCACCTGCACACATCACAAATATCTTAACAGCTAAATGAAAATCACCCGAGCCAACTCTGAACAGATATTAACATAGTTTCCCTATATACTGTACACATAAGAAGATTTCATGGTTTTCATTATAACTTAACACTGTACTAGTTAAATATATTGATCTGTGAATGGTTGTCCCTGCTTGACTCACAATAAAATGTCCCTTTTCAAAATCTGCTGCTCACATATTTGTGGCAACAACTTGCATGACTGTAGGCTGTACAGGAGTAGTGAGATAGTGGATGAACAGGTTTGTCAGAGAACACTGAACAACTTCTCTCAAAGGCTGTTCCAGCTGTTGCGTGTCAAGGTACTTAGGTCATTTCACTGAGACATGGTGCAGGGAATGGAAGAGATTCTTCCTTGTTCTGGGGAGGAGGCGGTACTTGTTTGGCAAGTACCGCCCACAGCTATACAAAGGTGAACAGCGAGCCACGTGGCTTGGGTCCGTAGCCAGGTGTGATGGGTTGTAAACGTCTCTCTCCCCCTGCAGCCCCTCTCAATACCAATACAGGTCCTTCTTGTCTCGTCCTGAAAGAAGTAAGACAAGTATGAAGCATTTCAAAATGGAACCCCTGTGGATGAACTTAACAGGAGCCTAAACTCAACATGGTGTTATATCTGTGAGTGACATCTTTTAAACTTTTGGAACAAATACGATTCTCTGTGAAGAGTGAAGTCAGGCGTACCAGTTTCAAAGCCTACAGCCGGGTCCACGGGATCCCTGTAGCCTGGAGGCGCCGTCCAGCTGGGCAGGAGGTCTGTCTTGGAGCCTGAACCCATGCTTTGGCCCATCTCTGCTCGGTCACTGTGTAGCAGGTTGAGCAAAGAAGTGGCGTACTGCTGTCCGACTCCGGTCAGTCCCAACCCTTCAGGGCAGAGGGGGTATGGCATGGGGGGCAATCCCAAGCCTTGCCTGGCAGGGAAGGAGGACCAGGGGCCGGGAGGGTCGTCCGCAGGGCCAAGCGGAAGGCCAGAGTGGGGTCCCTTGGAGCTGCTCAGCTGATGGCTTCCGGCGACGGACTGGAACTGCACCTCGGAATAGGAGGTAGACGCCGACGGAGCAGTGCTCCACTGACAGGATGTTGCTTGCTCTGGAAGGGACAGAGAAAGGACAGTACTGTAGTGGGAATATGGTCTGTTGTACTGTATGTCAACCCTAGAAAGCAATCTTCTAGCTTGTTTATAGTTTGACAACACAGCAGCACTGCGTCAGAATGCCTCAGATTGCCATATTAGTTGTCTAGTACGTTGAAATTGTAAATGTATTTGTTATTGATTTTATTTTTCTTTATGTCTCTGCAATCCCCCCTCCCCCCAAACAAATGTCACTCAATTAATACACATTGTCCCTCAAAGGAAAAAGACCACAATGGAAAACTGTAAGCTCTCTGGCTTTTTGTGTTTCATCCTTTCGACAGATATGTAAATATACTATGTTCGTGTATATGTATTTTTGGCAATAAAAACTTTAATCAATCAATCAATCAGTCAATATTGTGGGCTGTAGATTATGTAGATTATAATATGCACGCACCTGTTTTGACTTGCGGCTTGCGGCTCTTTTTGCTCTTCCCTGATGGTGCCTTGGCCTTGCAGGATTTGCTGAGGGCGCGGGTGAAGTGTGCGTCCACCATACTGCCTATGTCGCCCTGGAAGTATGTCAAAACGATGCTCTGAGAATGTTCCTCCACCTTTACCGTTATGGGGCTCCCCGAGTGGTCTGCCATATGTCAGCTCTCACTGGGAAACTATATTCAGATAAACAGAAACAAAATGCAATATAAAATGAAGCAAAATAGTATGATCCACTGAATTCTGTGTAATAAGAAAAATACTTGATTTATTATTTAGTATATTATATAGAACGATAAACTCTTCTTAGCCATTTGTATTTTGATCTATAATTGTATTTACTTTATTGCAGCACTGGAATAAAGTCCTAAAAATTGAATAAACATTAAAAGAATAGAATAAAGTTAAAACGAGAACTTCTTGCTGTATCGATGTTGTGGTCAACAATTGTCTTACACATTTGTATTCTTGAAGAAGACATTTTTTAAATATTTATTTTGTTCATTTTCTTTTGGTTTTCACATAGCAATCATGAATTCATGTTCATACAATTACAACGTGTAAATAAGAAAAAACAACAGATCCCTAACATGATCATACATATTAGGTGGATACACACACACACACACACACACACACACACACACACACACACACACACACACACACACACACACACACACACACACACACACACACACACACACACACACACACACACACACACACACACACACACACACACACACCGTTGGTCAGTAAGCATCTGTCTATAATTTCACATGCATGAAAAGGTTAGGTGGTTACATGATCAAAGATTAGGTCTGGTTTCTGTAAATAATTCCAAAATGACCTCCAGGTGGAGTATAACAGGTCCCCTTTTCCTTTCAGTGTGAATCAGATTTTTTTTGCAATTTTAGAAAATACATTCTAAGTACATGTTCCTAATTTGTTAAGATCTATGATCTATGGTACAGAACTACTTCTTTTGTTATGTTGTTTTGCAAAGCTCCCAAGTGCCATTCTAATTTATAAACACAGCTTACTCTGTTTGTTACCATGGACCATTTGTAAATTCATAGCACGCTTGCTCATTCATGTGAGCGCACTCAAACTGGATTTTAAAATAACCCAAAATCACATATTAATAAAAGTTCCTTTCTGTGTGGGTGGAAGTGTGGGATGGCACTAGAACTGACTGATGCCCTCCCAGAGTCTGGCACAATTCATGAACCCAATCTATAGGACATTAGAGGTACATCAGTGGCTAATATCTGTAAACAAGAGAGAGCTGCACATATTCCTCTACATTAAATATGAAATGCCACAAACTTGTCAGTTAGATATAATAACACACATTGTGTTGTTCAACTACTATATATCTATATCCACTGCTTGGTACCGAAGAAAAAAGGTCTTCTACAACAGAATTATCACTTTAACAAACACATTTCAAAACCAACCCAGTTTATGATTACATATTAAAGTCGTCAGTGTTAATTTATCCATTTGTACGCTCTTAGTTACATTAACTGAGGATATTACTGTGTACCATTTGCACTTAAGGTAAATATCTTCTCCCTTACCTGACCAGGCGATTTCTATTGGCCACGTCCTCGGATTGACCGGCTGATCAAAGCAGGTGTATTTGCTTACATGAGCGAGAGCCAAAATTGGAATAAATGTCCCTTGACTTCGACATAGACATCAATCCCATCCATTAGATTGAAATAGTCAGTTTGTGTTGGCTTTCTTTCCTATCCCTTCCTTCTGCAGACAGACCTCAGTTGGTTGAACCCACTGTTCTGGCCAGACTGTTTGATGTGCTAGACTTGGAGGGTGTGATGCTTCATGGCAGGTATGAACAGAATGCTATCCAGCTGGTTCCACCGTGGCAGAACCTGAATGACACCTTATAAAAAACCCTCAGTGTCACACTGTCATAATGTTATGCACTGTTTTAAAACACTGAAGAGACTCACTAACAATAGGGTAGAAAATATTTGCAATTCTACATTTAAGTATAAACATGTAAAATACAATTCCTACTGTATTTGGTTTTCACTTGATACTGGACATCAGATTAAAAATCCTTGATTTCTGGTGTGTGAAGAAATAATTAAAATCAGAGAAATGTTAAAGAGAAGTTATATTTGTGTACAGTATACCGTACACCAATTTGGACAATATTTGGTCATTTTGTCTTCTCAAAACAGGTAAAACAATATGTGTATTGTGGTAGCATGTATTTATAGCCACACAACTAGCATGGAAATCAAAGGCAAGATTTGCATGTCTAATAATAAATGTGTCCCCTTTTAGGTGATCGGATAATGTCTAAGTACATTTTCACATAATTGGAATTTGCACATACGTGGAATTTGCACATACGTGGAATTTGCACATACGGGAATTTGCACATATTTTACCCTCCTAACTATTGGGAGCAGTGGTGTTCAGTATCTTGCTTAAGGACGCTGTCACTAAGCCAGGAGGAGCTGGGGATTGTTCCCGAACAGATACTCTACCTCCTGAGCCACTTGCGCCATATCAAACAACAATGTAAGACAATATTCCCATGAATATAATTTGTAGTTTTCATTGTGTATGAACTGCGTATGAAGCCTTTAAATAATGACAAAACATATGTTTAAACAAGCCTTTAAACATAAACGTTATTTATTTATGTTTTATTATTATTTTAATAGTAATAATAAACATAATTATTACTATTATATATTTATTAGTATTGTTGTTGTTGTTATTGTTATCTTCATTATCTTATTAGAGCAATTATGGTGGTACCAACAATAAACTGTAAGTAGACTTGATGCTCAGTGAAATGTAACCATGTGCTTGTGCTGCAGAAGAAGACAGTTACTGTGTTCCTACATTACAACTAACTACTCTGGTATTTATATTCAAGGTTTCAAGCCAAAAGGGCTCTTTTTCTGTTGGTTTATTGTTTTATAGTTCTTCTTCTTTCACCTTTTCGCAAGATGGTAAATGCTAGAGATATGAAACCTCCAGGAATGCATACTGTGTACTGTATGTGCAAACTCAGACTGGGGAAAACCTTAGGCAGCCAGATGGTGGCGCTGTCTTTTCACTTTCAAATGTTCAGTTACTGTATATTTCTGAGTCCTGCACTATAACTGCAATTGAGATGAAAATTGGTATGCATATTAAGACATGTATTGGCAATTACTCGCAAAACACGTAATTTTGAACATTCCTACATGTTGTACCAATTCAAAGAACAGTAAGGCTGTGACACTATAAACCAAATCTCCATAGACACTAGTATTTATATGTCAGCCAGTAGAAACTCAATTCAACTTTCTAACTATTCATTACCACCACATCAGCAGCACTATGTTCTGTTTTCTACCTGCTTGTTTTCATCAGCAGTGCCGAGTAGGATACTAGGGAAGTTAACAAGGGGAGCTTGGAGGGGTGCAGTTGTGTGTTATCATTGAACTCAGTCCAGGTAGAATCCAGGTTTAATTATTCTGGCAGTGGCCTGGTGCTGAATCTGTGGACAGGTTGGAGATCTTCCTGGTGGAGGAGTTGCTGGAATGGACCAGTTGGTTCTGTTTGGATCGGCCTCCCTGAGTCAAAGACTGGCTCCAGCCTGAATACACACAGCGGACAAAAGGCAACGATCAAACTCTCATTCACCTTGAAAATACTATCAGTGATTGTGGCCTCAGGTTATTTTAATTACAATTGAATTAGAACTCAAACTGGGATTCATTCCTCTCAGGAGAGTTACTGTAGACCATGTGCCTGCATAATCAGTCCATTTGAAAGGTCACATTCCTTTCCTAGATGTCACGGCTAAAAATGACCTTGAACAATCTGCATGTCATTACAGCAGTTCTTTTCAATACAGGTCAGGATTATTGCGGGGTGTCCATAATACTGCTCCAGACAGACTGCTGTGATTATTCTGCAATCTGCACAGTAGGTACCTGAGTAGTCAGTTAGTCTGAACTGGCCGCAGCACAGGTGGATTCTCCATTGTTTCCGCACGTTCTCTTTCATCAGACAGTGGAACACAAAAATAAAGAAACCTGAAATGCACAGGCATAAGCATACTAGACTTCAATATTCACCATGAAGCAAACCAAAATGTATCTCATATATCTCACTTCTCAATACATACCATGCAGTACATTAATTGCAGCAACGTATGTTCTCAATATGTTAACATACAAAGAATATAACACTAAGGTATTACTGTGGTGTAGCTTGATTGGTGGCATACAAAGATAATGAGTTTGGGGCTTGTTTTGTACCAATTAACTACTAGCGGAAGATTTGTCCTGAAAATTAGACAAATGAGAGTATTTTACAAATCACGTTCAACCCAGATTTGGCTCAAACAAGGGGCTAAATTTGTTCTACTGCTATGCCACCAAAATGTGGAATGCCCTACCAACAGTCAAAAAAAAGTCAAAAGTGTAAATCCTTACTCTCCTTCCCCCCCCCCCCCCTGAACTGTTTACTGTACATGTTTTTCTTTTTGATTACTACTCGTTTATATGATGTTTTTGCATAGTATTGTATATTTGTCTGTCATTAAATGTTTTGATGAATTGAATACACATGGACCCCAATGGAAACAAGCCATATAGTACTTTCCTGGGTTTTAATCATTTTAGCAGACCTTGTACAGAACTGTACTTTCTGTACTTTTTTTGCAAACTGTTAATAAAGTATTCAATCAATCATTCATATTTGAGTAGGATATTGTAAGACTCTTCCCATGCTCTTTACCCTGCAGGCTGTTGAGGATGGCAAACATGTAGAGCAGTGTCACCCTGACCTTGGCCGGTCCCTGTGCAAAAAAGGCAATGGACCAGGTTAGCCCCAGGAGGACAGTGAGACTGGACACCGATCTCAGGTCGTGGAGGAAGCCACGGCTTTTTCCTGCTGGATTGTTGGTTTTCATCTTTCTGATCTGAACCAGGACCACGACGAACACAGTGATGTTACACAGCAGGATGAGCAGAACATACGCCACCACCGTGACGTAGAAGAACGCGTCGTCATTCTGGAGCCAGCAGCTGGAGGGATAGGAGAGCAAGGGATTCATCACTGAATCAATACAACTGCCACAGGAGTTTAGAGAAAGATTGTCAGCTATTGGTCCACTGTGTGAATATAGTCAATTCCCCCTGGTCACTACAGATAGGTTTCTGGGCGACAGGCAGGGCTACTCTTCTGCATTAACGTATTTGCTTGTTTGATCAATAGCTTGAAATACAACAGCAGCATATACAGCTGGTCCATTTCTTCGTCCAGTGTATTACTCTAATCATCCAAATTAGTGTCATCAATCATATAATAATTATGTTTAAGTCGTGAAAAAGATCCAACCTGCTCTGGTCTTAGTCTTAATTCAGAACTGAATGTAGGACTTGACTACAGGCCAGCTACAGTATACTTACAATTGTTCAGAGCTTTGAAGCCTTTCAAGCGCTTTGACAGAATCCTGTGTCAGAGTTTGACCATAGACATCCTTATCTATGATTAACACCAGTATGACGATGACCAGCGGAAGACCTGTGAAGACACACAGTTTCACTCATTTCGCTGGATTCACTTAATTTCTCAATGGCTTAAGCATTATGGAAACCATGTTTTTTTAATAAAACTTGAGAAAGTCAAATAAACAGTAGCCTACATTGCGATCATCCACTTAGAAGTTCTTTCGTAAATGGCAACCTTTTATTTCACAGAGCTTCAGGCGTTGCCGATTTAACACTTTAAACTCATTTTGTTTGAGTTGCAGTGAGTAAATATGGAGGTATAGTGAGAAGAGCAGCACAGCATTAGCCACTCCCAATTGAGTAATAGTGAGCAGGTGCAGGATATGAACTAACGACTCCATGCAGTCTCCTATTGGTGCTGGGCTTGATCTCGCTCCCTATTTAATGGCCAAGGCAGTAGAACTGATGTGGATGTGTCCGAATACAGATGCGGAGGAGAATGAGTATGACAAGTGAGCTTAATACTGATGCTCTTAAGTGGAATTTAATGTTGGAACCTGTTAGCCTGGGACCAGACGAATCTGCAAGTGCAAAAAAAATGCACTCTGTGATTTAGTGATATAGTCTGTCAACGCCAGGCTAGGAACTTGTGGCACTGTAATGACTCTGATCATACAGTTATTTGAAAGGGTTTTAACCCGGGTCTGCCCTGAAAGGCAACCCTCCCCCCAAAAGAGACAGAAGGCCTGCACTCTCTTTCCACCATGTTCCACTGCTCCTGCTGTTATTGATTGTAGATATGGTTTTGGTGGTTTCCCGCAATGTTGGTCACCTTTTATAAATGGAGCCTTAGGCTCATCTGTTATGCACAGCTACTGTGTGACTTTTTTTTACTTTTGTCTTGTTTTGTTCTGTTCCGAAAAATCATGGTGATTTTGGTCACGATTGCTCCAATTTAAAAAAGAACGCCAACCACAAATTCAGCTGATTCAAACCACCCTGACATAGCTGTACCGTACCCCATCCCACGGCACAGAACTTGAGCATGTAGAATCGCACGTAGACATTGAAGACTTTGACGAGGGCGAAGTACATGTGGATGGCCTCCACACCCATCCAGGTGAAGGACGCCAGTAGGAAGTAGTGGAGTGCGGCAGCGGTGACAATGCACAGGCCATAGCTGGGGAAGGACGCAAGCCAGGAGTCTAGAAGGAAGACCATGTTCAAACCCAGGAGGGCAATGGACAGGTTGATGAGGATCTTGGAGGGATAGTCCCGACGCAGCTTCCTACAATGAGGTGAGAGCCATACAGAAAACAGAGAGTTAGGCCCATATATTTGTTTTCTAACTACTTTCGCCCTTTTTTATAGTTCGTTGTACGAACATGGAAATTGCAGATCTACAAGCATACATGGTGCATTATGAGCTTGTATTTTTAGAAAGTCTAAAAATGTTCCCTATAATATGACATCCCCAAAATAGGGGTACGAGGTTGAAATGGCAGGTAGTTATTTGCAAAATATAGGATTATTTCCGTCGAATGTCACAAAGAAAGACAGAGTAGAGACAGACGGACTAAGAAAATTGATTAATTTGAGGCTTCGAAAATATATATCGGCTATTGTGTCATACTGTATGTCTTCGCTTTTGTTGGTCGACTTGACTTACTCAAAGGCCATGTACGTGAGCAGGGTGATTCCCAGGAAGATGGAAGATATACCACAGCCCAGATAGGAGATCACTGTCAGGATCTGCTCATCCTTGTCACTGAGAGGGTCCCCGGATACATCCTGCAACACAACGCAGTTCAAAGTGCGATGTGACATTCACATAAATGTTACGATCTAGTACTCAAACATCATAATGATCTGTTGACTGACAGCATACAGTATACAAGAGTGGTCCAGATTTGACCGGTTGTCACTTGGATGTTATTAAATCAGCAGCGTGTGTGCTGTGCGAATGAGGCAAACTAATGACTCACCAGAAGCACACCGAAGTGTGTAAGGTGATTACAGTGACAGCTGGTCTGATAAGCAGAGGTGTTCTTGATGCTACATCCACGGCTGTTCCAGCCACCCTGGCTACCTGACACACACACACACACACACACACACACACACACACACACACACACACACCATAGGGTGACTCACAGAAATACAAACATGCACAATTGATGAATTCCATTGCTGCTATGTTTGTGCACATCTCACTGTACCAAAACGAGAACATCTATAGAACTTCAATTTCATCTAAATCCCTCTAATCATGCAAAACATATGTTGTATATGCGTGGTATGAAACGGCATGTTTCATACCACGAACTAACCATGTTTTTGAAAGTCCCAGAACACACACAGCACCTTCTGGTCTTCCTGTGAGGGAAACAGGACAGTTAGTGGTATTAAATTGTGCTAAAACATTGCTCTGTCTGATGCTACAGTACAGCGCCGCTCTGGTTTTTCACCTGAGCGGGATGTCGATGGCTGAATGTCACCACCACATGTTGCCCCTTGAGATTGGTGACATGGCTGTTGTTGATGCTGGCAGATACTATACAGGAATTCAATGTCCAGTTGTTCTCAGGTGTCTTACTTATCTCTGGGTCCTGTTAAAAGAGGTGACATTTTGATGACATTTTGCATCAAAACTATTCATATAGTTGATCCCTCATTCGTGCAAGTTCAGAAAAAGCTTTTTCCAAATAATTAAATAAAAAATGATGTTGCTTTATCGCTGCGTAATATTTGGGTTCTGTGTGGACGTACTCATGACACAAACAAAAATATGTTTGGGCGATTGAAATGCCTGTAGAAAATGCAGCTGTATAAGGGTCTTAGAAATAATTTAACATTCACGATTAATGTAGGATTTATTTTGCTGTGCAATGACCATAGCAATGAAGCTTTACTGACCCCATTTTGGGTAAACGTAATTGCGATAATAGCGTATGACTTGGTATGTTGCACTAACTAAATAAAGTAATTGATTATATATGCACTTCACACTTTAGAAACCAGTATGGACCAGTATGGGCTCCAGGAGCTTGTCATTAATAGTAATCTATTCTAAAGAACAGAAGAGGAAAGCAGCACGCACATTAAAGAGATTCTGTCTCCCGTAGAACTGGAACTGTACACGTGCTCTGTTTCCAACTCCAGGCTGGAGGAAGTCTTGGAGCACAGGTGGCAGGGAGATGGTTGTTACTGTGTCAGGGAACGGTTGGCTCAGAAAGCTATGGTTGACAAAAATCTGCCGGGAAGGAGGGTTCAGTCAACCAAGCAATTCTTTACACAAAGAAAGTGGCCCAGAGCATATCAGTATCGTGTAAGCATATCAGAATGTTCTCGGCCTCTCACCTCAGGGTCAGGTGAAACAGAGGTGACACCGAAAGTGAGACCCCTGAACTTGTCTGGATTCACATTGATCATGGACATTGCTAGCAGGGGAGCGGTCACGTTGGCAGACTCCTCAGGGAAATCCATCGTGTCGCCCAATTTTTCCGTGAGATTCAGGATACTTTTTGTAACAAGCAACAAACAAAACAAACAAACAAACAAGAGCGCCACAAGAAATTAAACACTGATGCATAGGACATATAGAGCAGTGGATCTCAGACCTTTTTTCTCAAGACCCAAAAGAGGGACCCCGGCACGCAAGCTAGTGAAAATAGTATATGTATGACAAATATATATATATTTGAAAAATGCCGTTTTTTGGAGGGAAAATATTTTTGTAATAATAGTAAAAAGGAAACAAAAAAAAAGGGATATTTACTGTGAGTCGTGACCCATAAAAATGGGTCCACGACAAAAAAATGGGTCCCAACCGGCTGTGGTATAGAGGACAGGATTTAAATCAAGCGCATGAATTGAACCCTCTGCCCTCACTTGTTGGTAACTGTAGCAACGTCAGTCTTAGAAGCCAGGATGTTTCCAACGATATGGACTATGTCTGTGCCGAGGGTAGACGTGAGATGGCCAACAGCCACCACTTGAGCCAACAACCCCAAGACCGTCTTCAGCTGGGAGGCAGATAGATCCCCCTCGCCTACCCCAGTGCTGTCAATCTCTTCATTTACAAGGTCATGAATCATGTCCACAACTTCGTCCACATTATCTGGAAGAGACAATGTTATTGAAAATCGAGTTTCCTCCATCTTTATTACCTTTTTTGCAGTACTTTGTTTTATCCACTTTCAAAGTTTTCCATTTATTTTTAAAAGATTTCCAAAACGGTGGGAAAATGTGCTCACAAAGAAATAAATTGAAAAAGAATAACCGATCTACAAGCTCACAACTTGTTGCGATGCAATGGGTTGTGAGCTTGTTGATTGGCTATTTTTGCAATTTATTTGAATAGGACTTAGGTGGTCAATGTTCCATGGTTATCAAGATAGCTCCTTACCAACAGTGACATTAATATTATCCAAGTCTGAGATGGTGTAGATTGGCTTGCATGCTCTCATGTCAGGCTCAGCCCAGCTGGTTGTGTCAGTGTCTATGTCCAGCTTACTGAAGAGAAGAGTCATAGGGAAGAAGGAATGAGTAGAACAGGAGCAGAGGATGAGAAAGCATGCTATCTATTCATATCAACTTTTGTCCTGGACAACCTTTTTTAACATCAATTGCTTATTTAATATTTGTTTTTGTTTTCTCCCTATACTCTCCCTCACCAACTTCTTTACATGTGTAAACTTGTGACAATAAAGGTGTCACAAGTTTAAACCATTTTGCGCAATCCATCTGTCAAATTGGATCAGTCTCATACATCAAAGAGTGGAAAGAGCCCAGATAATTGAATCTCTATCATTCTACAATTATGCTCTTTGCCGAGCAAGGTCATTTCTATCCATTTCTATCTCCAGTTAGACTAGGGTGAACAAGAACCTCATCTTACCAACATTTACAATCAGTGATTGTATTGGAGTCTTAATAAATGTCAGCACTATGTTTCACTGCACCATCATAAAAATGATTATTGTTATCACCCAGACATTGGCACTCTGAGCAATATTAATATACTACTTGTCAGACATGATATAAGGATACTTGGATCCCCTTCATTACTGTAATAATTCACTTAAAGGAAATAGATTTCTGTCGAGGTGCTGACTGGCAGTGGTGCATCAGTGTTAGGCATGCAGGGATGAAGCTTTTGTATAGAGTGGGAGGACTGGGTGGTATTACATTACCGTAATTGAGGGATTTTTTATATCTAGATGAACAATTTCTATGGAAACAGGTGATTTCAGCTAGCAAGATTTGAGCAGGTTACTTATGATATGCAAAACAAAATCCCAGGTCTCCTTGACTCCTCCTTAGCGACATTGTCTATGACTCAGGCCTAGTTCCAGTACATAATATCTGAGAAAAATAACGGCACATTTTTTGTGTAATGTGTTGTCTTACAAGTAACGTCTCAGTATGTTCAAGTCACTAAAACATTGGAAATGTTTAGCATGGACCAACAAGCTGCAGGATGTCGGTGGCCAGGGTAGATGATTCCCCCTGTGGTTCTTTTTTCACAACCTTGGTAAGATGAAGGTATTATTGTATCTCACCATAGCCTGTAGGCTTTCTCTGATGTGGGACGTTCGCACCCCATCCTCTGCGTCTCCTGAGGAAATGATTCAGGCCATTCGAAGGTTCCATAGAAAGACTCTCTGAGGTCTTCTGAACAGTTGTCGGGCACTATACAAAAGAATAAAAGAAATTCACACAATGCTTGATGGGCCTGAAGTGTGTTTCAGGGACCAAAAGCAAGCATCATCTTTCCGTCTTTAATCTGAAAAGGCTCATCTTACCAATGTGCTTGATGGTCATCGTTGTTGCAATTAAATCAATGTCATTAATTTCATACGTTGAGGCCAATGCATCATGAATGAGGTCTTCAGTTTCTTCAATATTTGGTGCGTTGTAGGCTTGAACATGGAAAATGCATTTATATCTGTTGGTGAAATACTGGGTTAATGGTTAATAACAGACTTGAGGCAGAGTCATGCTCTAACTTATACATTGTCATTCTTAGCATGATGCCACACACAACCTTCAGCCAAATCTGATGTTACCCATAGTTACCTTTGTCGGATACGGCTCTAAAAGAGAGGAGACCCACAGAAATGTCACTCTAAATATACTGTAACATTTTTATTAATAATATTTGTACGTCATGTAACATTTTCTGCAGAAGCGTACATCCTTATTGCCACAATTAATGCTGTTTACTTACTGTCCTTGTAAAATTGAGCCATAAAACATTTCACTTTTATTGACAAACTGTGTCCAGGTTAAAACAAAGCCCACACTCACCATCACTTCATTATTCTGCTCCATGTGCCTGTCCATTAAATTACAGATCAATGCATGAGTACACAGAGCTTTCAAATGGTAATAATTAATTGTCCATATTTACAGTACACAGAGGCCATTTTGCTCATACCTCATACTTCCCACTCTCCGAGTATGACGTAAGAACAAAATGGCCATTGTCTGAATATGGTCAAATACACACATGATGCTGTATGACAATGAATGAGAACCCACCTGCTAAAGACCGGTATTATCTTCAGATTCAGTACAGCCATGGTTTTATTCCGCTCCAGTTTTTCATCAAGCTATTGCCCAAAGAAATGATAACGCAGCATAAACATTTAGCAGTGAATGAATGACTTTTTAAGTAAGTCAGTGTAAATGTGTCAACCTCTCACCCATTTCCTAATGATATCCTCGGGTTTTTGGGGAGTACCAGTCATTCTCAAGGTCCCATTCACCTTGAAGTACTTATCCTGTTTCACTGCACAGGGAAGTAGAAATTGAAAAACATAATTTCCGGAATAACCGCTTAAACCCTATATTTAGTCCACCGGAGTCCCCCTGGGCTCACCCCTGTTTTACTCTAAATATCTTGATCCAAAAATCACTGATCTACAAGCCCACAACACGTTGCAATGCGCCGTTTTGTGAGCTTGTACAGCTGCTATTCTCACCTGATGTTCGCTACCAGAATAGGGATGCGAGGGTTCATAAAATTCAGGACAAGGCTGTATGACATATGCAGTAGTTAAAAAGACGACAAGGTTCTAAAAGGAACTCAGTCAAACAATCTCATAATAAAGTAATACTGCCACACATTAGTTACCAGAAGTGATATCGTCATCTAGAGGATCTTTCGTCGTTGAACTGTGAGTGGGACAAGATGGCAAGCCATGGGTCGTAACTATTTCTGCAGGATGAATTTCATAGATTAATATTAGAAGCCCCAAACAGCACTATTTTTGTTTTAATCCTTTGGTTAATGTTTTGATTGTCTATTATTGTGGTAATGGAATGGTATAGTCAAAATCACAAATAGATATTCTTTTAATTTGCTAACCTGATACATCGCTGCCTGTGCTGGCAGTGGGTGGTGGATTTGTCACAGCTGGTGGATTTGTCACAGCTGGAAGGGACTCTGAAAGGGACACAAATGTCAGCCCCAAACACTGTTAAATTGGGGACTGAAAATCTGGGTTGACTCTGAACTCGTTAAGATCATCTGAAATCAAAGCTGGGAATTTTTTGCTATAATGTATGTATGTTTGGTCATGTATGCAGAGATCGATTTGTTGGGGAAAATGTAGAGGATCCATACCTCTGCTTTTGATATCCCCCCCTCTGGTCATTCATTTTTAGTGCCGGAGGGAATATGTTTTATTCCTGCTTGCTTCTGGTCAGACTGAATTAATTGTGTTTGATAATATCACGGTTGAACAATGAAAAAAAAATCTAATCCACATTAACTCTGGCATCCCTACTTTGGGCACATTTTCCAAATGAGTCAATTTATTTTCAATCCAAAAATGCAAATCAATCAAGTCAATCTACTCGCAATGCGAAGTATTGCGAATGTGTTCCTGTTGTTTCCAGTAATCCTATATACCAGCTGTTACTGTACATACTGCATAAGGGTGTGTGTGTGTGTGTGTGTGTGTGTGTGTGTGTGTGTGTGTGTGTGTGTGTGTGTGTGTGTGTGTGTGTGTGTGTGTGTGTGTGTGTGTGTGTGTGTGTGTGTGTGTGTGTGTGTGTGTGTGTGTGTGTGTGTGTGTGTGTGCGCGCATGCGCGCGTGCGTACTCTATACTCACCAACGGGCTGTATGCTGAGGCTTTGAGGGTCTGCCTCGAGGGTGTACGATTCGTAGGAGAGGGCAGGACTCAGTTGCTCGGCAATGTAAGCCTGAACCTCTTCAACGAAGGTCTCTGGATTCACACGAACATAGACCTCACTGCTAAAACTATAGACAGTCACATACCACAGAAAACCAGGAGATTGATCTCAGTCAAAGCTGGTCTGTGTAATATACAGTAATATACATATTGTCCACAGGGCTTTGAGCAGCAGCCATCAAGAGCACCAAGTCAAATAAATAATCTATTCCTGAATGATTATTTTGCATGTAGCTCAGCTGTGTGAAGAACAATACTGCTTGAATTAATCTTACCAGAGTTTAAAGGTGGAGTTCCGTAATGCTCTTGATCCCTGAAACAAACAATATATATGGTCATACCTTTTTCAGAGTTGTATGCTTTTCCTCATGCTTGTGTTTATGTATGTTTTTAATCCAAAGCCATTCACAGCAACCACTGCATCTGACCTGGAAATCATGTAATGTCCTTTATCTAAAACAAGAACTCCTCTCTTGTTCTATTAGTGGCTACCATATCGTTGTCTTCAAAAACATAGCAGCCACTAAAAGTACTGCTGATGTTTTTTTTTTATATATTTTTTTAAATAGGATATTGCTGCGTCTACCTGTGGAAAATCAAGCTGTCTCTTAATAATGATGTACCTGAGCTTGCATTACGAGGGTATTATTACCCTCCCAGCAGGTCTGGCTGTAAGACAACACAGATAACAGAGATTAACAACGGGGACATCTTTCCTCATTGTGCTCATCACAGTAAACCTTATAGATATGGCCAAACACAGCACAGCACATAATTCAAATTTACTCAACGGACACTCCAGAATGTCTGAACATGCAGGTGCTTTTGCATGATATGTGAAAGGTAAAGCAAATAAACACACACACACGCACGCACGCACGCACGCACGCACGCACGCACGCACGCACGCACGCACGCACGCACGCACGCACGCACGCACGCACGCACACACACACACACACACACACACACACACACACACACACACACACACACACACACACACACACACACACACACACACACACACACACACTCTCAAACGAAACAGTCACTGAAGCAGCATTTTCAAATATGTTTTGAGAAGCCAACCCAGAGTTCCAAGATGAATAATGTTCTGTTACCTTTCTGATGATACAAAGACGTCATGAATAATGTTCTGTTACCTTTCTGATGACACAAAAACGTCATGCATCGAAATGTTCAGAGAGAAAATGCTCTTGAGCTGATGGAAGATGACAAAATATGCAACTAATTTGAATATATCTCTGCAATTTCTTGATTTGAATATCAGTCACAGCTGAATTTTATTAACACAATGACACATTTAACTGGTCATTGTACAGTACTCTCCGTACCCAGATTCTGATGATTCTCTCCAGAGATTTAATGGGCACAGTCACAGGCTTGGGATGATGATGTGCAATGGACACCCGCATTCTTATTTTGTAGAACGGCCATGCTGAAAGAATTATGCAAAAAATAATTCAGATACAGCAAATTGAATGTAATGTAATGGGCTGGAGGCATAATGTGCAATATTCCCCTAGGGAAGTAGTTAGATAAATTGGTTTGTTCTGACAGGGACATGGTTCAGTTCCTGCTGGATTTATGATCTGAGGCAATGTTCCCATGCTATGGTTACTGAACAGCCTGCTGGGCTCCTCAGGGCCACTGTTCCAACTATGCGGTAGGTTATTTCCCTGTAAATGTTAAAGCCTAATTTCGTCATATGACACTGTTGCTCATCGAAAATAACTGATTTCCTTTTCTAAGTTTTCTTTTTGGCATTTTTATGCTTTATTTCAGAAAGGTCAGTGTAGGGAGACAGGAAACTAAGGGCAGAGATAGAGGAGAGTCATGTGAGAGAACACAGGGGTTGAATTCCAACCCAAGTTCTCACAGTCACAAGGAGTGGTCTGGGCACTAACTGGCTGATTCACCAGCCACCCAACTGATTTTCAACTGTAAAACACAATGTGCATTATGATTTCACTTGATGTTTTCTGCGAATGATACAGTCCTATGATGAATTAGCCTATAAATTAGGTTTACGGGTAATTCAATGTACAGCTTAGTACAGACTATAATAAATCAGAGCTCAAGATTGGAGCGACAGAATAGAATAACAATGAAGACTAAAAGAGCAGAATAATGAAACAAGGCAGAAAGTGTAGTCATTCACCACAGCGGAGCGTGTTGTCAGTATGAGGAGAGCAGCCGTGGTCCCAGTGTTTGTAGTCCCAGCTCACCACATCTCCATCTGCACAACTCTGCCTGTTAAGTTCCTCAGCGCTCCACTCCCTGGCCCACATCCTGAACAGGCCGATCTCCCCGACGAGGCTTGCTCCATTCTCTGGTTTCAGCTCCCCACTCTCCATGTTATGAGACATCCCCAGAGTGAGGGTGCCGTTTTGGGCCAGCCACAGGGGGGACGTGGCATTCAAAGACTCATCTGTGTAACCGGTTCCATTGACGTATAGCTGGAGGCGCTGTCTGTGGCCGGACCACGTAAGACAGACAGTATGCCAGACATACAGCTGCAGTTCCAGTTTCAAGTGCCAATCTTCCCCAAATAGCCATGCAACTATGTATTCACCTTTGCCACGCAGTCCAAGCTCAATGTGACTTGCCCCTGGACCTTTGTAAACAAAACCAGTCCATTCTGTACCAATATTGCGACGTAAGAGCACACAGACCGTCAGTTCCTCCAGTGCAGGCACTGCAACCTGTGGGTCCAAACGCCACACACATGGCCGACCGCTGAACACAACTTTCTTACCCCACAGACTGGGCCTGGCAGAGAGGGCTGAAAACAGCACAGAGTGAAAACAAATGATGTAGGCCTACATCGAATTGTGAATGTGCTGGAAATAACATGAGATTACCATGTAGTAATTAGTGAGACTATCACATTAAGATTGCCACAAACACATTTTCTTTTTCTATTGATGGTTATTATTACATATTAAGTAAACGTATATTGTATACACTAATATTTAATCAGTTAGTACAAATAAATATAACATCTAAAATCAAGAATCCAATATTAAATCATGTGTAATTTAAAAAATGGTCTGATACCTATACCTGTGCCCAGAATACACAGAGAGAGCTGTATATACAGGCAGATGAACATAGCAAAGGGGTTGCTGACTGATGCCATGCCAACTCTAACAGATAAAAAAGGAGAACTGTCAATGGTAGATTAACAAAGAGGAACATTGGAAGGAATAAGGAACAATGTTTCATTTTATATACACAAGTAAACCATTTAAAATGACTTTCTCATTTTCTGTGGATTAAAGGTATGACTTACCAGTGTCACGCCCCTCCCCTGACCCAATCGATCTGTAGGTTAAGTTGTTATGTGAGAAATAAAGTATTCCAACAGCAACCCCTGCGATGCGGAGTGCGCCATGGGTCTACTGCTCTATAAGCAGACCTCCCCGCCCTGTCTATTTTGTAACCTGAGTTACTCATTAATCACTGGCAATAAACATAACTAACATAGAACCCATGACGCTCAATCCATTACTTAAGTAATTAGATTCTTCACTGGCAGGTGAAAATTTAACAAGTGACCATGTTGTTGGAGCCCATTCACTGAGATATAGGCTATTATTTGATCTGACTTTAGTGTCTAGCCTGAGGATGCCAGTATAGTTCTATGTCCTGACTTGGGCATGTCATTATAGGTGAACAAATTTTCGTTTTGACAAAACATTTTGTCAAATAACTAAAAAAGAGATTTACAAGCAGATTTACAAGCTTGTGAACTTGTTGAAAAAACATTTTTGCAATTTGTCAGTAATTGTTAAGTAATTAACGGGATATAGAGAAACGATATTCATATTTGCACAGCACATGCAGTCTTTTGTCTACAAATCACAATAATGTGAGATATTTTCTTCCTCTTTTCATTTGTATTTCCTGAATGGTGGATGCTTCTGAGGTCAGACGTAATTATGATGCGGTTTCAAAGCAAGAAGATAAGATGACAAGGGCTATGATGCTGCTTATGTACAGTACATAACTGGAAGATTAGCAAACACAAGCCTTATCATTTGAGTTAGACATAATTACTGCTTAGCCAGAGACAACAGAATCTAGTGTTTACAGTGTGTACAGTGTGCGTCTACAGTGTGCGTGCGTGCGTCCGTGCGTGTGCGTGTGTGTGTGTTCCATATGTCAGGCTGCAGAGATAAATGTACTGTAAACAGCTGTTTCTTTGATGAATCCGAATGAGGCTTCACTGATTGCTATTCAAAACACATGTAATTAGCTTTCCAGTGTGAAGCCTGTCTGCTGGGACTGCATTGCTTGGTTGCTCGATTAGTTGGGCCATCCAGCACTTAGTTTGGTCCTATACAACATGTCTTGAAACCCACTGGTTGGATTGTCATGAAATTTGCTGTGCACCTTCATCATCATCGTATTTATAACTTTATTGTCACATGACACGATTACATCAGTACTGGCAGCTGATAGTAGCCAGGTGTGGCGCTCCCTATGGGCGCTCCGCCTCAGCAATCTGACTCCCACGTTCTCTGCTGATATACCGACAGTAAGCCCCTCCAACCCATTTACCTACTTACTGTCAAAATAGAATGGGTGGATTGCCATGACACTTGCTGAGCACGTTCAATCTCCAGATGAACTCTAGTCTCACATGGTCTTCTGTCATCAGTTCCAGTGACTGACGGTCTGAATCACAAGTAAACATGGATGGCTTTTGCCAACTAAGTCAGGTATGCCTCTGATTGGCAGGGCTGTAATGGAAGTCCATGGTCAATGTATGTCTGTCAGTCTGTCACACATAATGTATTGTTTTTTGTTGTTATTTTGCAGTTACTTCACCCCAAAATGACTTTTTTTCCCTACTCTGGGTCTACTAGGGGTCCAGGATTAACAACAGCAAATATATTAAACAAATCCATTTATAAACTCCAATACAGCTCTCAGAGTACAGTCCGTTTCTTGTGTCCAGCCCATGTCCTCATTATTTCCAAAACACATGCATTTTCGCTGAAACTCCACAATTTACAACACTTTTGGGATAAACCATCTCATGCTCTCATCATAGACATATACAGAGCTGTAGGCACTAATGAGGCACATGCCTGGGCGTGCCTGTGGACTTCAACACAGGTGAGTTCAAATGCACAGACAGGCTTGCCAGGCATGTGTCATTAGTGCATGAGATTGTTTATTGCCAGAAGTGTTAAAAATACTAAGGTTCATGTGAATATGTGGTGTTTTGGAAGAAGAATGTGGACTGAATACAAGACACTTGGATTATACTCTGAGAGCCGTGTTGGAGTTTATAAACTGATTTTGTATAGTTTTGCTGTTGTTAATCCCGGCTCCCTATTTTCTTCAATTCATTAAGTATTTGAATACTTGATGAATATTACCGGATTAATTATGTGTTAATCCGGTAATGTCCACTAAAACAGTCCACTAATTACCAGATATTTATGAGGAAAGTAGTAAGATAGTAGTCAAATATAGTTACTTGGAAAGCAATCTCAGAACCCATTGTATGTCTGTGTAGAGATTACTAGGAAAGTACCCAAGAAATTGATAGTAAATACAACATCATTCCTAGTAAGTACATGGAAACCTAATGGAAACTACACCTACCCGGAAACAAATAAAATAGGCCTATAGTTATTAGAAACTATCTAAATACATGGATAGTGTGAGTACTAAGTACAAATATAAAAAATTAGAGTAAATTGTTTGTCAATACACATTATTTTCATTATTATTATTATTATTATTATTATTATTATTATTATTATTATTATTATTATTATTATTATTATTATTATTATTATTATTAACATTATAGATTTTTACCTTTCAACTGTGTGTGTAGGGGGGTACAATCGTAAAACAGTTGGTCGAAACTAATTAATGGATCCTATTAGGCCACTAAAGGACAGTGACCAAATAAATGTATAGTAATTATTACACAATTTTCGAGTATTAGTAATATGGGAACATACTTGAGAATAAAAAATAAGTAGCAGAACTTTCTTACAGATTATACATAGTCTACAGTACCTTGGATATAATAAGATACAATAAGTACCTGATTGATTGATTCCTGATACTTAGTTCTGACTTTCTGTATTCTGTATGCTAAACAACTATTAGGACTTTGAAATAATGCCATTCATATTTCCCTATAAATACCAGGCACTTTCATTACTGAGTGTACACTACATTTCCTACTAAGTCTACCTTTAGATCACTTTCCCAAAAAGTTGGTCGGGCCCATGTTTGGGTCGCGGGCACATTTCTATGGTACGCGAGTATAATATCACCCTTTTTTCGTTTCCTACATAAAAAAATATTATTGTTATTGTCTCCGCCAGGCCGAAAGGCATGGCCAGAGAGTATGTTTTACCCCCTGTCCGTCCGTCTGTGTGTGTGTGTATGTGTGTGTGTGTGTGTGTGTGTGTGTGTGTCCTGTCCGTCCGTTAATCTAGTTAATCTCCAGCACCGTTGGCCCGGTCGCTGCGAAACTGTGCATACACACTCTCTGGATGCCAATTCAGAACCTCTGGCCCAATTTTTCACATGGGCCTGTTATATCGCCACCGGGAGGCCGATTTGCGCAAAACCCATTTTTTGACATTACTCCTACAGATTTTATCCAAACGTCATGCAAATTGGTACACAGTATCTCTATAGTCATATGATCAACACGGATCTGTCCGATTTCCAATATTCCATCCTGATTGGCTAAGGTTGGCTTCCAAAGTTTGCAGGATTGGTCCGTTTTGAACAAAATGCCTCAAATTATGCACGCAGCTTGCAATTTCCGTGAAATTTCACACTTACATTCCCACTAGGCCGAGGACGAAATGCCACCCTTTTACACATTAGCCTGTTATAGCGCCACCAGCAGGTCTAATTTAGCAAAACACATTTTTGCAACAAAATGCCTCAAATCATGAATGCAGTGTGTCCGATTGCCATGAAAGGCCTAAGAATAAATGGCACCGTTTTCACATTGGCCTATTATAGCGCCACCAGGAGGCCACAATAACGTACCTGACCTGGCGGAGACCTGTGCTCCGAGGAGCACTTTTTCTAGTTTCAATTGTTATTTTTTTGAGGACCCAGTATGTCCTATCAGATTAGTAAAAGTTTTTTTGACTTGAGGAGGGACATAGACATTTGTGGTTCTCTACTACCACTCTGTGGTCACACAGTACAGTGCCACAGTGCTGTCTGGACTCCAGGCCTTTACTAGTTCAGCTGGACAGTTAACCCCCTTATAACACGTCTCAATTCGAGCCTCTGTGTGATGTTTCTTTCCAGCAACTGACTGGAGAGTTATTTTGGTAAAGGTACACATGCACAGTTGCACACAGATCACACACACACACACACACACACACACACACACACACACACACACACACACACACACACACACACACACACACACACACACACACACACACACACACACACACACACACACACACACACACACACACACACACACACACACACACACAGACACACACCTCAAACTGACAAACACAAGTCTCTTTGTGAAAAGGGTTTCACAAGGGGTTCATTCATACATTTTAATAACTTACCTGTTACAACCCCCCCCCCCCCTCCCCCCAACCATAAAAAAAGGTAGAGCCAACGCAGGAGGGTTCCCCAGGGATGGAACGTGAGAAGGCCGGGTGTGACGCGGGGTGTCCTGGTTGGGAGCAAGTGTGGGCCCTGTGTTGGCTGATGGTGTTGGCGGGGAACCTCTCCTGCGTCACAGGGGAGGAACGTCAGCCGGTGAAGGACAAGGGGGTTTCCCGTGGATGTTTCCCACCCCTTAAGCCCCACTGGATGGGAGGAGCCTGTGTTGGGAGGCAAACCATTTTGCCACAGGGTAGCTGCAAGTCAATAGCTATAGTCCACATTCTGTGTAAGATATACAAGCAGGCTTACTGCTCAATTAATTGTATGGATACCATGAAACTCAGCAGGTAAGGTAAGAACACACTTACTGCCTGACTAAACTGGATTTTGTTTTTATTGTACTCAACTTTAAATATAGATGCCGCCAATAAGGAATAGTTATCACTTTTGTACATTTATTCAAGTGTAGCTTATCATCTGTCAAACATATTTTGCTTTCCCATAATGCAGGACCATGGACAGTTTTTCAATGGAGATTTGTCTCCACATTGTTCTCCTCATGGTAGGTGTCCATTATCACCCTGGGTTTGAGATGTCTTTACCTCACATAACGCCTGTTTGCCATGTGCCATGTGCATCAGTGTTTACACAGTGTTTGGTCTGTGTTTTTTTAATATTGTAAGTTGACTATGCTTAGATGCCTATTTAAATGTGTTTTATTGGTGCTGTAACACCTTAATTTCCCCTCGGAGATGAATAAAGTACCTACCTACCTACCTACCTACCTACCTACCTACCTACCTACCTACACACAGTGTTCATGTGTGTATGTCTGCAGGCTTGGTGTGCGCTGGCAGTGTCTGAGCCTGGCTGTGATCAAACAGAGTTCTTACACACCAATGGCACCTGTGTGGAGTGTCCTGTATGCGGGCCAGGAGAACAGCTGTCTCAGGTAAGACATGACACACAGCAATTGTCATCTGTGCAGTATTTGCTTCATTGCTGTTGTTGTTGTTTTTTGCTTTGTGTATTTATCTCCTTCTTTTTCTGTCCATCAATCTGTGTGTCTCCATGGCCATGGCTGTCCATTATTCACCCTGTCCTAGGACTGTGGTTTCGGGGATGGTGGAGAGGGGCTGTGCATAGCATGTCCTGAGGGACAGTTCAGCCCGGAGACTGGTTTGGATCCTTGCTGGCGCTGTACCCAGTGCAGTCTACTGAACCGCCAGCAGAGAGCAGCATGCTCACCTGTTAGCAATGCCCTGTGTGGACACTGCCGCCCAGGGTGAGCAGGGGCCTGTGTGGGCCACACACAGTGCCAATCATTGTACACTCACCTTGCTGTGTTTACATGCAAGCATATGCATAGATGATGTGTGAACTCATTTGTCTCTTTTTTCCTGTGCAGGTATTATGAGCTCAGGAGCATGACAGGAGAGGTAGAGCTAGCATGCGTGCCTTGCTACAGGCACAGCAGGGCCACAGTTCGAAAAGAGTGCTTGTCATTCAAACTTCAAGCTTCTAAAACAGGTAAGATTACCAAGATCAAACCAACGCCTGCAGAACTACGATATATTGTTATATACTCTGTAAGGGTTTTTATTGATTGAGAATGTGTCCAATAATTTGAAATGTATTATTTGTGTTCTCTCCCAGAGATTGCGGTAACCATGTCCAGGAGAGATATGAAAGACCTTACAGAGGAGAGTGAGTAATCACAAAGATTTTCAAAGTCAACATGATTGTACCCTGTGTACCTTTTGTGCACAGTGGTATTCAATTTTCTATTTGTTTGTGTTTGATCAAGGGACAAAGACCATTTCTGTTTCAATGGTTCTCGTTGGATCTGCCACAGCATGCTCCACCTTCCTGCTAATTCTGTTGCTCTGGGCCTTCCTACTCGCCTTTGAGAGATTCAGTAAGTTAACTTTGAACTCTTCTCACTTCTTAAAGATGTTTGTGTCTCTCAAGTTCTTAATTAAATGTGTTTGATAGATTTGTTGAATGCTTTATTTTAGTACGCTACAGGCAGTACAACGGGTTAAAAACACATGAAATGTATGACACAAAAAGCCAAAGGCTTTGTTTCCAATGTGGTCTAACTTTAACCACTTGAACCCTAGAATCCCTATTCTGGGGGCAAACATTTGGTGAACATTTTGCAGAAATAGCAGATCTACAAGCTCACAACGCATTGTAGATCGGCTATTTTCGGCAAAGACATTTGGTCAAGAGGGAAAAAAGGAGGGGACTTTGGTCAACCATATAGGGTTTAAGTGGTTTTAACTGTGCGTTCAGAACAGGTGCCTGAGTACTGGCCTGAACCTGAAGGGCTGTTCTCCAGGGCAGAGCCAGACTGTCTGCAGCACTCCACCCTCCCAAGTCACTCCGAGACAGCAGTGAAATGCCCGGAGGCCCCTTCACTGATGTTCACTCCCGCTGAAGATCCCCTCAGGTGCCTTGAAAAGAAGTGCTTTGTGGAACAGCTCAACATAATGACCGTTTGTTTCACTTACATATTTTCCCCATACAACACATGACAATTTAATGCTATACCTCTCTACACAGAGGCCCTGGCTCATTGAGCCACGAGAATGAGGTTCAACCTGCCTCTATCGTCATTAACGTCACCACCAACATCAAGCCCTCCGGTCAGAATGCAGAGGACAACCTCAGGGAAGGACGAGAAGGAAGCCCCTACTCTATGGGGGAGGTACTTCTTTTAGTCATATTCATCATAAGAATAGATGTAACAAAGCATTCATGTTGGAAACCAAAGGCACAGTTAACATGTTTATTGTACAGGTTGTATAATATTGTACCATATTCTATCAAGGTACAGTATGCAAGTAGAATAACTTGGTTTCCTTCCTAACTGGTTTTCTTTCCAATGTCAACATCAGATGGAACAGAAACTACACAAAATATGGGAGGTGGCTCAAGGTATGTTTTTCTTTCAAGCCATTGTGAAAATTCCATAACCACATAAGCCCATATCTACAAGCTCTCAACGCTTCATATTGTGACGGGTTGTGAGCTTGTAGAACTTATAAAAAATGTTTATCATAATTTCGCCTATGTATAATGACATACCCAAAATAGGTTCTTGACACATGTATGCAGTATATACACAACGTACTGTATATTATACTGTCTTGGTAAGTACACAAGTGATAATTTATCCACCTGTTGTGTGGACCCAGGTCAGGGAATCGATATGCTGGACTATGACACCGTCCAGGATCTGTCTCTACTGCTTGGCTCCACCAGTCAGGGCAGCACGCTGAAGAGACTGGGACGTTCCTTGGGCGTCCCCCCCCAGGTCATCGTTCATCTCCACGGTTTCCAGGACCTCTTTCAGTATCTGCGGACCTCCACTTATATGCTTCTGCCCCAACTGGCCCAAGCTGCTGCACTGTTACCCAGCCCTGAAGTTGTTGCGAGGATACATCGAGCTGTGGTTAACAAGTGACATGTTGAACACCACTGGGATGTGTTGCCATGACTTGAACCATAGATCACCTCTGTGATCGGCTTTTGGACAATGGCACTGTACATTATGGGTAGCCGGATTGCCCACTTCATCTAATACTTGTGCTTATTTTTATACAGAAGATAACGCCACAGAAATGAACTGAATTAACAGGTTGGAAGAGCTCAGTGTGAAAATGAACACAATATCTTTAACTTCAACCTATGACATTTCATCATGTCTTTAGGCTATAGTTTGTTAATGTGTACTTGTAAATAGTCTGTTTTCCTTGGTGACCTGAATAAAGCATTTGTCTACCCAATGTTATTTTAAACTGCAAAATTATTAAAAGAATAATTGTTTTTAGAATAATTTAAATGTCAGATAATGAAACATTGACCGGTATACTATTGGGTGTTATTGTTGTACAGTATATCTTAGTATATAACATACATTTTCCTCACCAAGCCTGCCATTATGTGTAATGTGAGTGTTAAATAACATACTGCTCTGTATTATTCAGGGCAGTGCAACTGTACCCTACGTGTGGTGTTTCTTCCTGTTTACCATGTAAAATAGATGAGAGTCCCTCTGGCTAAGGCATGTGAGACAGGCTCGCACAGAGGATACAGTGTTCGCGGAAAGAAAGAGAACACAGACAGAGCCCTGAGAAAGTATGTTGTTTCCTTATTGGGAGGTGTTCACCGACTAATTCAGTTTTTCTATCCAGTTCCTCAGACACTTCAGCAACTTCAATAAGGTGAGCTCTCTAATTCTTTCCTTTGAGTCTTCCTCCACCGTCCACACTGCATTAGGATAGATTACACCAACAGGGAGGTAGAGGAATCAAATCCCTTAGGCCTACAAATACTGTTCATATCATTGAATGTTTCCAAGAAGGTTGCTGTTACCCTGCAGTATGTTATTCTGCACCTTTCTGTGGACATTTTCTGAATTATAAAATTACAATGTTTTATGGAATGGGAAATTACTTTGATGTGGGTTTCTGCTCAGTTATGCAGTTTGCGTCATTTAACTTAACTGAAAAGATCATGTGTTCTTGGTGTGTTTTACTATTCTTTGCAGATTGCAGTTATATGAAATGAATATACCGTATTATTTATTTATGACTATTGGGTAAGGGAGGGTGCAATTGTACGAAGCCTATATGAACGCTAGGTGTCACTATTGACCACCGTAGCAATTTTCGCTGTCCACGTTCGGGTGTCGGGTGTCCGGGAGATTTGATTTACTTCCCATGGCCCGGACGGACGGATGTGCTGTCATTGGCTAGTCTAGAGTTGACAAAAAAATACATGTAGCTACATATTATAAATGATATATCTGACATTACACTGATAAAGACTCGTATATAATTATAGTTGAATTAAACGTGTGCTAACCACGCCTGGAACTTCATCAGTTTCGAGGGGCAAGCCAATTAAATTATATGAGGGTGTATGAGAGGCCAAATGGTAGCTAGGGAATCAGCAGGGCCATCCAATAAAAAAAAAAACAATGATTTGGGAAACAAAAAAAATACATAGCATGGTGAATGAATGAATGGAGTTGTTTGTTTATTTCACAAAATGGGCCAAACAGAATTCTTGCCCTGATAACTATAAAGTGAATGTCTTCCCCGACCCCTTGAAAGATATCTGTATACCTATATTCCCATACTCTATCTATATGCATCTTATATATATATTATATAGAGATAAGATGTATATAGATAGAGTATGGGAGTATAGATTGATTGAATACTTTATTTAGAAAGACATGGTAACAGTACATGGAAGTACAAATGTATAGGTCACAGTATAGGTATACAGATATCATAGGATTATATGATATAAATGAATGAATGAATGGAGTTCATTCATTCAAAGTTACATTTGTAATTGTTTATATGGCTACATTTGTTACATTTGTAAAGGTTTATATGGATTATGAATGTTAAATAAGACTGGGGTATAGGAGTAAATAAGTTTTGCTTCTTCCTACTCCTTTTTGAACATGTTGGGGATGGGGATGATCACATTTTAAATGTTTTTGTTTACTTCACTTTTATTTTTAATTTTTATATTATGTCATTCATTGTTATTGGTTCTTGTTTTATTTTACCTATAAGTTCAAATAAAGTTTATTAAATCAAATCAAAAGATCTTAAACATAAAACGGGTATAATGTAGTTGCTGTCCATCCTTACAAATGTGGAAAACGGTATCACAGAGTAATTTATTATTCTATTTTCCAATGCTATCCACTGTCAGCATCCTTAATTAATTGAATAAACAGGACCAAAAAACAGTGTTATCCTTTTAACAATCATTGTAAACCGTTACTTCTGTACAAATTGCAAACTGTTAATAAAGTATTCAATCAATCAATCAAAAGAGGTTGTCATGACAACCAAGCAGCCAATCACAGTGCATCCACCCATCCAGGCTATGGGATGTAGCCTGCACTGTCGTCCTACCCGGGTTGCCAAGTGTTGAGCGCCTCTGCTTTAGAGGGAAAAAAATAGAAGAAAAAAATAGAGAAGGCAAACTTCATAGAAATGGCGGAGGGTTCATCGTCTCTCAAAGGCTTACGAGCCCAAATGGGTAAGAAAATTCAATTATTTGTGCAACCGTCACCACCCAGCAACGGAGTCTTAACTACTTTGAGATGTGTGCAGCCGGGACATCGATGCCGGTACCGCTTTATTTGAAGGAGTTTGAACGGGTTAGCTTCTGTGGCTAGCTGTAGCTGGCCGGTGTTCACTGTTCCGGCCGGTTATCTGCAGTGTTGCCATGTCCGCTTATTATAAGGGACTTTGGGCGTGTTGTTTTTCTGTAAAATTGCTTGTAAATATTGGTGGGTTGCGTTTTTTTGGCCTTGTTTCTAAAGTGTACTTTAAAAAAAGTGAAACAAGTAGGCTTGCTTCCATTTAAAAAAAATAATCAAACCAGTGGTTCTCAAATATGTTCATAAATGTTTTGTGCCACAGGGAGCATTTGTGCTGTTAGTATGTTTCAAAAACAAATTCCAAATATTCCACATGTTATTGCAAGAGTTTTTGTAAATGGCAGATCTACTAGCTTAGCACGCGACGTGTTGTGAGCTTGTATCGCCTATTTTCAAATAGCTGGTGCATTTAGGTTTAAAGTGCTCATGTGGCCCAAGTTGCTTCTTTTGGGCTTGTTTTCCTAGACCTGGTTGCTTATGTCTCTCTCAAAACATGGCAACACTGGTTATCTGCTGACAATGGACAGGGTGGAAGTCCTCATCTAGTTAGTAACGTGAAAGTAACAGTCTTTATGCTAACGTAAACGTTAGTGAACAGTCATCTTAACAATTAACAGTAATCCATTCTTCTCTAGGTAACATTAAAGTTAGTGAACAGTCATCTAGTTCACGTTTACCTTAGTACACACAGTCATCTGACCCTGCTGCCTTTTTATAAGTAGACACAACCAAAAAACAGTCAAAAATTCAGCCAAAAAACAATAAACCATTCATTTTTGTCTAGTTAAGAAATGGTAGCCTACACAGTCAGTCAACCATTCGTGGTGTCCCAAGACAATCGGTTGACATACCATGATTAAGCTAGTTATTATATGCAACATTTTAAGATACTAACGTTAATTTAAAAACAATGCAAGTTGGTTGTTTTTATGATCGGAACCAGAGAAACTAGATTAAGTATTGGCTAGTATGCACGTCAAAATAATCTCTGATAATCTGATCGAAATTAAACTGCCCTCTTCTTCTTCACAAATAGTTTACAGTGGAACGTGTGTTACAGTCATCATCAGTGTACAGACTAATAGCAGATAGTCAGTTAAATAACTTCTACTGATTATCAGGAGTAATGTCATAGTATTGTACTCAAGGCTCTCTTCTAACTTTAGACATGTCTTCTTGCTGTTACCATAGTCATTAGCCCACATTGAAACAAATTTGTTGACATATGGCACAGCCCAGTGAGTCCCATCTAGACAGGGCAGCTACAGCTATATAACAATGTCTGACCTGAATTTTAGATAAAGCTGCAGGTTCAGACAGTGAAAGACATGATTTAAGGATAAGGCCACATGACTTGTCTCGGATGCAGAGATAAGAGTTGTTTGCCCCTTGGTCGGAGACTAGCACCTATACATTTCACAATGATGTTATCAAAAAATAAAGCTTTTTGTTGTGCGTTTTTGTAAGTGGCATTATTGCCTCAGCAGAATTTCTTTGAAAGCTTCTCATCTATTCCTCACCATGGCCTCTTCCTGAGTGGAAGCCAAAGGCACAGATGTTTACTGTGTCTCTGCATCAGAATGTCTGAATGCCCAGTTTGTTTTGACTCAAGCTGCAGTTAGAGTGAATATTTTTCAATGTTTTCGTGTGCAAGGGAGGTTTCTTGCATACCCGTTCTGGGTGTAGGACTAATTGTTTTTTGTTCTTGGTTAAAACTGGGCCACAAAGTAGGCCTATTCTTCATCCTGTTTCCCCCTACTACTTTCCCATTCACTGTTTGACTCTGGAAACAGCATTCCACCCACTATTCGTGGCTTTGTGAAAATATCCAGCCAGTTTAGAAGAAGCAAAGCAATGTGAATGGTTGTGATCCTGGCTTTCTGTATAGTTAATCGAGGAGAGGGTGATATTGGCAGTTTTGAACAGCCCAACTCCAAACCACTCAATCTCTCAGCCTGCAGCCAGAATGAAAGATTGGAATAATAGAATAATGCCTGGAATCTAACCTAGTCCAACCTTAAACACTTCCTATGCATGGTCATCTCCACAAAAATGTGAGTGAGGAGTAAATGTACCCTGTTATTATGAAGGAAGACACAACTGCAAGGCTAGCCCCCATCCTGGCTCAGCCTCCACTGCTGCAGAATCAAAAGCATGACAAATATTTCTGAGCTGGTTGGAGTTAACCAAAGGAGGAAACGGACCAGCCTCGATTTCTTGGTATAGTCTCCGCTCGTGCAGGACTGAAATGCCCCACCCCTGCTTTCATTTAACCCCAAACTTAACCTTGCTTACTGAGGTAAAAAAAACACACAAGCACGTCACGTGTGCATTCATGCAAACAATGATGATTTGAATACTAAATCTATTTGGTTTTTGTGTGGACTGCATCACTAGTCAGTTCACCCCAGAAGCAATATAATGTAGTGCATCGTTCCTATTTTGTATTTATATAATACTACCATGTCCTTCTGATATGTGATCCACTTCCCACCAGGACCGTGCTGAGTCCCACTCAGACAGCTCCTGAGGGAATAACTTTAGGGATGGGGAGGTGTCATTATCTGCTAGTTCCGGAAATAGCCCAGGCTTACCTTTGCATGAACCTGTCCGAAGTAATCCCATGGAAGATTTGCTGTGTGCGCATGTATCGGTGCAATGTTCTGTGTGAAGGCTTGTATTCTTCAGCAGTGTGTGTGTAGACCCTTTCTACTTGAGGCCTTTGCCATGCTTCCAGGCACAGATTGCTGCAGTTGGTGTCCCAGACAGGAGGAGGGGGCAACAGTCTACCACTGACAAACCAAACTGACCCGTCTACTATATCTGTTCTCCACACTGCGTGTCCATGCCTACAGATTCTCGCTAAGGTGGGGTAGGGTACCTGACCAAGTGGCCAAATATGACTGAGTAGGGAACGATGACTGAATGTAGACTCAATATTGAAAACAAGCTAGCTTCATGCCCGTCTTGTCTCAGAGATGCATGACAGTTGTGTATATGAGGCGGTGTGTGTGACTTTGTTTTCAATCGCTAAAGCCTAACAAGCATATTTGCCTATTTCACATCAATGTTGACTGCTGCTGTTGCTCTCTGAACATTAACAAATGGTCATGTTAGTTTTCTTTTTTGTAGACATGCTGTGAGCTAATACAGACTGGCCTGTTTCCTGTTTATGGCCTCCCAGTCCAGCCTCTAAAGTGGGGTCATCATCAGGACCCCCACCCCCTCGTGCGACTGTCCCCATAGTAACTAAACAGCCTAGAGGATGGAGCCCAGTTTATAAATCAATGTAAATCAATGAAAAAAGGCAGGCGTGTGTTTCTAAGTTTTTCTCCCATCTGATGCCATTTAATATACTAAGTTAAGAAAGATTGATTGTGTGAATGACCAGGCTGATGATCAATGGACAGGTTGTTTTGATCCTCATTTCCAACATTGGTCTAAAATCACACAACTTTTAACCTTCCAGTCTGTTTCTTTGGCCAGTATTGAAAATCTGTGTTTATTAACTATCAATGAATGTCTCCATAGCGATGGGAGATGTTTCTTACACAGCATCCACGAGGACACCTGGCCCTCAAGAGATCTGTTAGGAAAACAAATCGCTCCCTGTGCTTGTAACGGGACAAAATAAACACATGAATCGTGTTTTTATGTGTCAGTGGAGAGTGCACTCATTATATTCACCTTTTGTCTTTAGCGACAGGGCCTGCTATGGCTTGTTATGCTGGCCTTTGTAATTACTGGAGATGATGACTGTGTTTTAAGTCACACTTGCCTGTCATTCATGTAGGCGGCTCATAAAGCTAGTTTTTGGTGCAAGACACCGGCGCACTAATCTAAGTATAAATCAGGTGTTGTGAATGCAGGAGAGACAAGGAGAGTGCAATTTTGTCTTTTTTTGGCATTGTACTTACTACCTTTACCTACTCAGCCCTTTGCTTTCCTGTGTACTCACGACACATTTTAGTTTTTTTTCACCCTTTTTGTCCCCGAAATTATTCACTTGTTTCAAGTTAAGACTCCAGTTCATTAGTTTAGTATTTAATTAATTGTTTGCAATTCTTGCATTTGCATTGGCAAAGCCATTACCTTTCCAGAGACCTAATTTTAGAATCAAATCAAAATACTTGCAGATCAAAATCTGGCCATGGGAACCCACTACCAAGAGAATATATTGGCTGATAGTATTAAACTTACTATGTTGAGAGTTAAAATGCAAAGATGCATAATTCATTCCTGTTACTCGCTTACAAATCCACCTCCCTCGCCCTGCATGCACGCTGCTGCTCTTGCTTGAGAAACACTTATCATCAGCTACTCTTTGTGTTGCTTAGTAACTGTTGCGATGTAACACAGAGAGCTTGGTGTCTCTTTATTTTTTATAAAGATATGGGTTTGTTTAAACATGTTAATGATCCGTATCAATTCTGACGCCAATAAAACACTGTTCTCCCTACAAAACGGTGTACAGATAAGTCGCCCTATATTTTCTCTTTTCCCTTGAGAGGAGCATGGATTTCTATTTTTTTTTCATAATCCCCACTAATCTAATCTAATGATACCAAGGAGCAATCATCAGCGCATTGCTCTGTCCAAAGCACTGTTTTTATCAGTGACGACTAGTAGTGAGTTGTTAAGAGGGCAATTGGGGGCCACATCACCCAAAACAAAAGGTCATCCTCTCTGTTGCGTTATCAAACCGCCAGTTGACCCAGAATTGCTCCTCCTACCAGTGGGGTTGGATTCAACTGAGTGGAGCGTGAGAGCAAAAGTAAAGTGACCTACTACTACACTTCCTCTGGGGGATTAGCTACAGATTTTGACCCACTGTAATCCTCTCTGACCCACGAGCACTCTCTGCAGAATACATATAGATAATAGTCTTTTGTTTTTGTTTTGTTGTTTTTGGGTGGGGTGGGGTGGGGTGGGGGTGGGGGACTTGTCAGCTCAGCTCTATCCTCATTTTACTGTCCTGTTTTGAGTCCCTCTGATAAATAATAAGACATTTGACATTGAACCATGGACCTTTGATCACCTCATGATGACTAGCTCAATGCTGTTTGTGTGCATGTGTGTAAATACAATTACTTGTACTTGTTAAGAGCTATAAGTAACCATGGGAGGACCCACACCAGTTCTCGTTTCTTAGATTTGAGGAGCCAGCGTGGTGGTTCTTAACACTGAGCATATCCTCTCTTGTGCTCTCTCCCTCTCTACACAGCGTTGTCCTCCACTTGCACTGCAGAGTCTCAGAGCAAAGTATAGTTTGACAGCCTGAACAAAGTCAGGGTCACCATGTAATGGAGAGCTCATTGTCACCACTGTTCCCCAGATGATAGTGGAGTAGTGTGTAGGTCACGTCTTATTATTATTATGCCGTCTCCCCGTCTGCAATCAAGGCTTTGTAAAGAAGGAAAGTACATGTGCATCGCTTTGTTGGTCCGGCAATTCCAGCTGGCGTATTTGTCGCACTGGGAGGGAAACCAGAGCCAAACGTACAAGTGTATGAATAATTGTAAAATAATTGGTTCGGGACTGTCATCGCGAGACTGTCAATTATTGACAGCCTGTCAACCAATTCTCATGATGACGTTCCATACTGCCCCGTCAGAAACGTACTCTGTGCTTTTTAGATACCTCAATAAAATTGAGTGCATGAAATTGAGTGTGCACATCGAAAAACATGATTTCTTCTTTTATTTTCCGAGCCGATTATCTGACAAAGGTTGGTCTTTGTTCATACGATCGTCCACCCGGCTTTCATTCACTTCAATGCATTCCATCAAACTCTAACGGCTCCAGTTTGCTTCCCGAGTGCGTCAGTTGCCCATGCCACGGCATAGAACATGCCCCTTCCTTCTTGACATAGCCCTGTCTGCAATGAGGAAGGAAGAGGTGCCAGGCATTGTGACATTCTCTTTACAGACTGTCAAAATGGGATGGATCTATTACTGTGTGACAGTGCGTCTTCAGTGCGAACCTGCAGTATTTGGCCATTGGGTAATTCTTCTGGCTGAAGAGGTTCTAGTTTGTTTCCTACAGTTAGGAAACGCTCTGATTATAGAGGACCTTAGACCACTGACCCGCGGATCAAGTGTCACCAATAGCGGGCACATATCACATGACCAATGATGGCTCTGTCAGCACTGTCTCAAGGGCAAACGCACACTTTTCAGTGCAAAGAGAAGTAATAAGGCTGTAAGCAGATCCTGATCACGTCCTCTCCAATTCGTTCTTTCTGTCCTTACTTCTTCCTACCCCCTTTTCAAACCATCTGCACAATCCCACTTGGGCTTTGTGGGGGAATGGCCATTTGGACAAATTGTCGACTCTTAACCAGTTACCATTAGTCCTTACCAGTTAATTAAAGCCCCATTATGTAACATTTTAACAACTGTATAGCATATTATGTCACACAAAATTATAAAGTAAAAATGTTAAGCAATATAACACACATACTGTGTCAGTCACACACTGTTGTGTGCTGTGGTACTCCGCTGGTATGAGTGACTAGGGATGCAAATGATCGATTAATTCATTAATTGATAGTTGATATCGATCGATTAAAGGAGAGTGCTGGTAGGTTGTATGTTTGATGTGTTGCTAATCACTCACCAACATACAAAGGAACGTTGCATTTTTCCAGATCTGCCCCTGTTGTCCATTCTGCAGACCCCTTACAGCAGCATAATGGGAGACGTGTGTAAGAGTGAAAATCGTCTATTATAACCGATGCAAAGTTGTTGTTTTTTCTACTACTGCTCATCGTGGAGTCTCATGATACTCAAACATGCGCTGAATGTTGCGCCCGAGCTACCGTTCGTGCAGAACGACATGACGCTGGTTGCTTGTTTCTCTCACAGACGCCAGGTTCTGTGAGAGAAACAAGCAACCAGCGTCATGTCGTCACATCAAACACACAACCTAAAATGACCGGCACTCTCCTTTAAACGATTAATTGATAAGCAGCATTTTTTAGGACCAAAAGGAAAATTCTTGTCCGAAACCAAAAATGAGTGCAGAAACATAATTGCCTTGATGTATATAACATTAACGAGCATTAGCTGGTCACAGACACACACACCTCCCCTCTGCAGTGCTCTATGGAGTCTGTCTCATTTCTCTCCAAAAGCCCTTGAATATGATGGAATATGATTAAGGATTAATGTGATTATGGTAAGCTCACATTTGATATCACACACACACACCGTACACACACACGTACCTGTAACTTGAACTTTGAAGGCCAAAAAAAAAGAGAAGCTTTAAAAAATATAGTAGACCTACAAGCTCACAACGCGTTGCACTGTGATGCGTTGTGAGCTTGTAGATCTGCTAATAATTCTAGCACTGCCCCTACCTGCTTGCGCTTGGCTGAATTCAGGAAGGAGACTGCCCCTTCCTACCAAAAGGCAAGTCACACCAAGGCAGAAGAACTGGCAGTCAAAGCCACGACTGGCCAATCACATCGAGTCTTAATCTATTTTAATATAAAAACGTGTAAGCTATAAAACTTCACTTAAAGACCGCAGACCCCCCCCCCCCTCCCTCTCTCTATCTCTGTCATGGATGGTGTTGAGAAATGCGCTCTCTTGCGAGATCAAGTGAATGATTCCTACTTTAGATCTTGTTCTATAGCCTAGCCTCATTATTATATGATTAATTAATATAATCTTTTAAATAAAAGACCAGGCTATGAAGTTAGTGTTTTATTGGAGAATGGACATAAGCGACATGCTCTGATAAACATGGATCAATCTATTCCTTGACATGAAACAGATCTCAGTAATAGCCCACTTATTTTTAAGTAAAACTAAAATTAAAAAAATTTGCAATTAAAAAAATGGACAAATCATTATTTCTTTGGTCGAGTCAGATTTTTGTGAACTGTTTGCCATCACGTACACTACATCTTTTGTTATCTATCTGTCTGTTAACAATGTTTGAGTACATTAAAGTGACGTTGTCGTGTGACTCCCGTGTTGTGTGCTGTGACTGCCTTCAGTGCAGGGTTGTCTGCGGAGTGCAGACTGCAAGAGATGGGGCATAACTTGAAGTGCAGTCACTAGTCAGACAGACCGTTATGTGATGTCACGAGGCCAGCTGCTATGCAAGCAAGCAAGGTTACAGGGGCCCAGGGCCAAAGCGAGAACTTGTTAGGTAGGTAGATTATTATATTATTACAGATTTTTAATTCAAACCTTAGCTTTCACCTTTTCAATATTTAAATATAGTTTTGACTATGAAAAATGTGTTGACAGTGCTGCCGCTATCTCCAAAGCAGAAAGAAACAGGCTTGTGTATATGTACAGTATTTTATCTGTTTCACAGTAAGGAAAATAGCAGTTTCTCTGATTCTTAAAGCTTTAATGTTCATAGGCGGTGTGCAATCACTTTCAGTTCCAGCTACAACATGGTTTATCTGTTGATGGGCAGTGCTTTAAATCTACTGGGAAAGCAGTGTGTGACTGTGCACGTGCAGTCGCGCATAGCCTGCGTTGTGCCACAGTGCCTTGTGCATGCCAGTTGGATACGAGGAAGCTAACTAACAACAAGTGTTTGATGCCAAGGCTGTCTCGCCGCTCCTCTCCCTCTTCGTTGTGCGGTGGTTTCGGACACACATCTCCCCCAGCATGTCACACAGTAGAGCAGTACATGGCTAGCCACAGACAGGGCCAGGCCTGGGTGGAGGGGGGGGGGATGGGTAATGCCGGTTGGCTGGCTGAATAGCTAGATTGTTCTGTAGCCTCAAATTCGCTGGATCTTTCCAAAACTCGCATTCCTATGTTGGACAAAACAAATCAGTTTGAAACTGAATTGAGCCTCTCGTTTCCAAAAGCATCTCTCTGTCATTGATGACTGACATTCACATTGTTGACATTGTTAGGCACGATGCAATGGCGCACTGGGACTAAGTGTGTATGTGTGTGCACACTCTCTACAGCTGCAGCTGCGCAGGCGCAAGCAGAGGAGCGTCGCAGCCTTTTGGGGAACAGTCCAGGACCTACAGCAGCAAACACAACCGCTAAACCTCAAGGGCCGCGGCCAGGTAACATATACCACACCTAGGCAGAACACATTCCCAGTCACATCCCACAGGCCCCCACCTCCACCACTGTATTGTCCCATGTCCTCCACTTACTTAACTTGCTTACTGCCCGTTATGCCTATTATGTATGTATGTCAGCAACAAAGGATCTCTCTCTGTTTTATGCAAGCATTAGAGGTGTAACGATATAATAACTGCATCGAAAAATCTTTTTGAATTTTCAACAATCTACTATATCGAAATGCAAACAGCTACATTTTGTATTGTTTGACTTTGTATCGTATCGAATCGTTTTGCAATGCAAATAATCGTATCGAATCGTTCTGCAATGCAAATAATCAATTTGATCAATACTAAGTACTTTTAAGAAGAAAAAAAGAGAAAGAGGGGTTTATATCCAGTTCCAGTATCCAGGTATTTATTTTTCACACAGAATTGTTGGGTAAATAAATAGATACTACCGTATATCGATTTTAAATCATTGAATTGAATCGTATCGTTCTAAATTAACCTGTTCTGTATCGTTCATGTATCGTATTGACTAAATCACTGAATCGAAACGTATCGTTATAAATTAACCTGTATCGTTCAGGTATCGTATCAACAACCAAGTATCGTGATACCTATCGAATCGTTGTTAAAACGTATCGTTACACCCCTAGCAAGCATGCAATCATTTCAATGGCCAGGTTTCATTGGGTCTTCATCACTTAAGTTTCCCTTCCAGTGTCCAGTGAAGAGCAGTTCTTGTGATGTCCGCCTGTCTGATGTGTCCCAATCCATTTCCACCACATTCTCAAGATGATGGTGTCTGTAATTGATCTCCGCAGTCTGGCATATTTCTACCCTTTACGTAACGCTTTGTGGGTCGGTCCCAGCACCTTGTCGATGTGGCTCACTGTACTCTACACTCGCTCATCCTCATTACTGTAACGGCCCCGCAAATCCCATTAATGTCTTTGTCACATGCACACATCTGCCCATCAGATGTCTTCTGCAGGTCTGCATGACACAGCACACTATTGTAATCCACGCAATCCATGAGTCCTTTGGTGTGCAGATTATGACAACGGCAGTCAGTGTAAATGTGGGTGTCTTGATTGTGTGTGCGTTTGCAGTCATCGACGGTGCCGCACTTAGGATAGACGACCGTCTCCGAGTGGCGAAGGAAAGACGGGAGGAGGCAGACAAACATCAAGGTGAGAGAATAATGTCTTTTAAAAAACTCTTGACCACACTCACACTGAACAAGGAACCTAGAGCCACATGTCCTGTCAAAAATGGGAAATTTAAAATTCATGGAGAATTAACATTTTTCTCACATGGTGAATGAAGAATCTAAAAACGGAGAAAATGTAACAATAACCCCCAAAAAATTGTTTGCTCATTACTTCCAAACCGTCTCACATACGAACATGGAGTGCGCCTTGGCAAGTGTGTGTATCCAGTTGTATACGTTAAGTACTTCTAAAACACGTGCATTTGTGGGGTGAAGTATTCCTTTAAAGGTTCATAAGGGGTATGCCAGAATACTAAACATGTACTGCAGACAAGAATGACTTGCCGATTTAGTGTTATATAAGTGCCTCTATTCTTCCTCTCACTTCCCAGTGAAAATAAAATGAACACATCTAAGGAAACAAAGATGATGTGGCTTCTAATCTTCCTCATTTAAGCTAACATCCTCAGGGAAATGCCCCCATTAAAGGCCCCCTTTTGTTTGGTTTTTAGCCAAGAGTAGGTTTTTATGAGTCCTTTTTTTTTCTCCCAGAGACTCATCCCATCAATTATAGCGCAATGACTGAGAATGCAGTTTACCGTAAAGCAGTGCTATAGCTTGAGGACCAATGCTTGGGGCTCTTTGGTTTTAATGAGGCAATGAGGTCTTGTGAGCAGTGGTGTAAAGTAACTAAGTACAGAAGTAAAATCTTGAGGTATTTTTTACTTTACTGGAGTATTTCAAATTTTCAATACTTTTACTTCTATTCCACTACATCTCAGAGGCAAATATTGTACTTTTACTCCGCTACAATTATTTGAAAACTTAAGCTACATTATAAAATATACACTAACCACTTTAGCCCTATTTTATACCACGGCTATTTGATCTACAAGCTCACATCGCGTTGCATCGCAACGCGTTGTGAGCTTGTAGATCGGCTATTTTCAAAAAAAAATTGTGCTTTTACTTTTGGTACTTTAAGTACATTTTGATACCAATTCTTTTGTACTTTTACTCAAGTCAATTTTGAATTCCGGACTTTTACTTGTAACAGAGTACTTCTACTGTACATTGCAGTGTTGATACTTGTACTTAAGTAAAACATTTGAGTACTTTTTTTCCACCACTACTGTTAGCTCCACAAGACAATACAGTACAATATGTGTCTAATAAGTGTCCCTGTGGTCTGATTGTCTTTGTGTTCGTACACACACAATGTGACCATGTGTGCACATGCGCGCGGTCAGCATTGCGAGAGTCTCAGATCCTGGAACGGGAGCGCAAGGCCAAGCTGCTAGTAGAGCGACAGATGGAGGAGCGACAGCGGAAGGTGGAGGAGCAGCGCAAGAAGGAGGAGCAGAGACGTTCTGCCGTGGAGGAGAAGAGGAAACTGAAACAGGAAGAGGAGAAGGTACGTCTGGCACACAAGGAGCCACAAGGCCAAGCTACAAGTGGCATGGCCTTGCCTGGCCTGGCCTGGCCTAGCCTAGTCTAGCCTAGTCTGGGCTGGGCTCTAAAGCACTGTTTCCCGGGGTCCATTTGTGGGTCACGGATACATTTTTATGGGTTGTGAGTAAATACCCATTTATTTTTGGTTCCCTACATTTTGTTTTTAATTATGATTATTTCAAAAAGATTTTCAAAAAATACTAAGACATTTTAAAAGAATGTCTTGAATTAATGACAATTTAAAAAAAGATCTTGAATTAAATACACATTTTTCAAAGTGATTTCATAAATTTAAAATGACAATAAAATACATAAATAAGAACTTTTAGCACATTCCCTGGCAGGGGTTTTCTGAAACGGGCTCTAGCTTCTGCCAGCATTTTTAAGCATTCTGACTAATAATTCAATAACCACAGAATATTTATCTCCAGTATGATCGATTCCCTGATGGTTGCTAATCACGGAGGGTTTCACTGTGCTAAAGAAAAAGAAATGTCATCGCAACCTCCCGTTCGCTTGTTATACCCAGTTGAAAATGCCATGTTTCGCCAAAAATACATAGTAAAACACAGGAGCCGAGATATTTCCCAAATACTTTAACCAGGAAGTGAATGGAGCAGTAAATCTTTGGATCGCGTTATCTCCTGGTTCTGTGTGAACCAGGAGATTTTTGAAATGACGGAGATCTCCGTCAATTGCAGTGAATGTGTTAAGAAGTAGTGAAAGCTCACAACACGTCACGATGCGTTGTGTGTGTGTGTAGATCAGCTGTTTTCACTAGCTTAGATCACATGGACACATCAAATTTCTTTTTTGGGTCTCAAACTAAAACGTTTGGGAACCACCGCTCTTGAGGTCCTGTTTTATTCAAATAATTGGTCCCATAATTAAAATAATTGGTCCCATAATTGGTCCTAGTGCTCATTATAATATGGTACCATTTTTGTCTATTCACTCTGTGTCTCAGAGGAGGGCTGTGGACAATTCAGAAACCGCCTACCAGTAACATCATCAATGGGAAATGCAAGCGAATAGAAACTGCTGGCTTAAAAGTTAGCGTGCTATATTGAAAGCTATTGTTCTCCCGTAAATAAACAAGTTGAAATCTTGTTTGGAAAAAAACCTGCCTAATGATGATGTCACTAGTAGGCGGGTTTCTGAAGTGTCCACAGCCGTCCTATGAGACACAGAACAAGTAGGGAAAAAATGGTGCCATTTCATAATGAGCATTAGTGATGACCAATTATATGAAGATGGGTTGAAAATTGGTGAAGTCGTCCTTTAAGCTCTATTTTATACTTTGTCATACGACTGTGTTGGGCAAGAAAATGAGACGATGTACAAGCTCACGACGCATGCCAGGGTTAATGTGGTTAATATATAGCAAAGTCACATGATTGTCAGTGATTGTGATTCACATTCATGGATTTCAGTTGCGTTTTGTTCCATTTAGTTCCATTTCATGTTTGCAGTGTGCTAAACAACTTGCATAGGATGACTTGCGTTTCTCTCTCTCTCTCTCTCTGCGCTGTGCTGTGCTGCAGGAGCACTATGAAGCAGTGATGCGCCGCACATTGGAGCGCAGCCAGCGGGTGGAGCAGAGACAGAAGCGGTGGTCCTGGGGAGGACTGTCCGCGGACTCAGATGGACGAACAGGTAAAGGAGCGTCTCATTCCTTCCCAGTTATAGCACAACTACTCGGGACGTTGCAGTGCCTCGAACGGAGAGCCATACACCTCCCAGATCTGTAAGAAACTGCCAATAAAATGTACTGACTCACAGCCATTTAAAAAACCTCTCATGATCCGCATTTTAGGGACGTTCACTATATGACCAAAAGTCATTTGACACCCTTTTTAATTCGTTTTCTAATTATTGCCTTTTGTTCCAGTGATTCGTCCAACATGAAGTGTCATCAATGCACGTGATTTGCTTCCATTCTGCCACAAGAGCATAAGGTCAGACAGTGACGTTGGGCGATTAGGCCCGGCTCGCATTTGCCGTGCCAATGAATTCCAAAGGTGTTTGATAGGGTTTAGGTCAGAACTCTGTGCAGGGCAGTCAAGTGCTTCCTCACTCACTCATCTCAGAAAACTGATCTGTATGGGGGGGTAAGAGGGGTTTGGTGTTATGAAACGGGAAACGGCCTTCTGCAAACCGTTGCCACAAAATTGGAAGCACTTTGCCCAGAGTGCTGCCCAGAATGTCATTGTAACTGTACCATTAAGATTTCTATTCACTTGAACAAAGGTCATTAATTAGAAACACTAATTAGAAAGGGTGTCCAAGTACAAGTTTTATAGTGAAAAGAAAACTGTGGTTGTACTTTGGGCAGTGCTTTTAATAGCTTGTTGTTTTCAAATTCACCACTGTTTTTAAATTGGTTTGCCCTGCGACAGGCGACCCTGGAAGTGTTGACCAGACGAAACCTAACGATGGACAGGTTATGGCCTGCACTGATCTATTTTGTTGTGCTCTACTGCTCGTCACCTGAGGGCTCTTTTTCCTCCCCCCCCCCTACAGGAGACTCTGACGCCTCATCACCAGTAGCTATAGTAATCTCCCCTGCTTCGCCAGAAAAGCCCCCAAGGAAAGAGCAAGGTTGTGGTTGTTGATAATTAACCTTCCAGGTTTGGAGCACAACGCAGCATGTAGCGGCACACCGCTGTCTTACACGGATGCTCGCTTGCATTCTAACCGGCAGTTACCATGCTAACAAGCACGCTTAACCACTTAAGCCCTATTTTATAAATCACCATACGAAAAAAATAAGGTTTCGCCTGTAATGACATGCCCAAAATAGGGATGCCAGGTTGAAAGTGGTTAAGTCTGATGCCTGCATTTTCTCTGTCTGTTTGGGGCATTAGGCTCCCATTTCTCTCTCACTAATTTTCGAGCACTTCCAGGTGACAGGTGCCGGGTCACGGAAATGCACTCCACACAACTCAGGATAACTAGCGTGTCAGAACTGCCTTGTCTCACGTGGTGCTAATTTTTGTTGTCAAGGCTCTGTGCTTGTGGGGAGGGGGGGTGAATCTGTGGAATGGAAGGAATGTTTCAGTTGAGTATTGTACAGGATTTTCCAGCTGTCCTTACTAACCTCTGTGTGTGCCTGCCTACGGCACTGGAATGGCTTTGGTTTGGCACCTGGATGTACTGGTTTTGAATATGGATGTCGCAGAATATCAGGTTGATCTCAAGCCGGTCACATCTAGCTGTTTTGTGTACCATCATGTGCATCATGCTAGATTGTTTTAGCTAGCTTTTCTGTTAACTTGTTCACCTTTACACAATAGAATCCTCAGTGGTAATGTAACTCTTAGAGCATGGGAGCTTAAACTGGCGGCCCATGGGCCAAATGCGTCCCACAAAGTTGTCCAATCCGGCCCGCGAGATGATTTGTGGAAGAAGAATATTATACCTCCTGGGCATGTCCCTGGAGAAGACAAAGGACCAGATGGGGGGGATTATATCTCCACACTGGCCTTGGATCCCCCATTACATTACTTTACAGTCATTTAGCAGACGCTTTTATCCAAAGCGACTTACAATAAGTGTATTCAACATAGGTAGGGAACGAAAACTACTAATCACCAGAAGTCTTAAGTGCATTTACTGTAAAAAACAAGCAACCAAGAGTATACCTAGCGCTAAGGTAAAAGTGCAATATATCAGCTACCTACCCAATATATCACCTACCTACCCCAGTTAGAAGTTAAGTAGCTAATGTGGCCCGGGAAAGTGAAGTCTGGAGTTCTCTGCTGTAATTGTTAGCTCCACGACCCGACTCTGGATATAGGCTAGAAGATAGATGGATGGAAGAAAATTATTCATGACCATTTATTAGCCTATGTATCTGTATGACAGCTGATCGCAGGCTCAAAAGATTTGGTGCAATTGTGTAGCCTACATTTAGAATATTGGTTCCTTAGTTCTACATTTGTGTCAGCAAATGTTTGAATTAAAATGCTTTATTATTGGGAAGGGTGGAACACCAAAACATGCTAATAGCATCATATTTTATTTTCTCATCACAACTTTCTTGTGTCCTGTTAATTAAGTTGATACTGATCCTAAATGTAATGCTTGCTTGCCATTTTTCATAAGAATCTAAATTTGTGAAGTGAATTATTGTGAGTTACAGCAGAGACTGTGGCACGAGGGAAGTTTAAAAAAGGACGTATGCAGCGTGCGTGTGCACAACTGGTATGGCCCGCATGAAGTAGAATTTTGCCCAATCAGGCATGTGACCCAAAATGAATTTGACACTTTTGTTGTGGAGTGTAACAATGTTTACACTCTCAGTTAAATCTAATACTGAGGATTCTACTGTGGAGGGTGTTAGGACCTTGTGAAAAAAATCCCTCCCACCCTCTGCCCCACTAACTACCTTCCCCCATTGGGCCAAACTCCCTTGTAAACCCCTCCTTTCCCCTGTCTGTCTGTCTCTCCTCCTCCTCCTCCTCTCCCCTCCCTCCCCAGTGGACAAACGCTCCACATCTACCATGAACCTGAAGCAGCTGGCTGAGACTGGCATCAACAAGCGCCTTTCCTCGTCCTCCGCAGCTCTCATCAAATCTCCCGACAAAAGTAAGTCTCCTCCTCCCTCCCTCCGTATCATCCGTCCTCCGTACCGTCTCCTCCTAACCCACTGACCGTGTTTCTTCCAGACTGTGCTCTACGCCGCAGTGAAGGCACCCCTAGAGCTGGCTGATGTCACCCGAAAGCACTAGCACAATGTTTACAGGCCAAGCATCGATATTTGTATTACACAGTGTCCAGTTCAACAATGTATCTCAGTGGTTTTTGATATTCGGGCATCAGTCTTGTGACTAAAGGGTAGCAGTATAGCTGGAGAGTTTGTTAAATTAGTTTCATTGTTTCACTGTACATTGCTAACATAATTTAAAATAATGTTTCCAATAATCTGGAGATTGCCTTTTTCCACATCACTTGTTCAGATATATAGTGTCTGTCGTAGTGGATAACTTGATTTATCACCCAGCTCTACGGGCACCTTATGTGATGCCATTATTTGTCTTGCCAGATATCAGGTAAGAAGCATCCATGATTGCGTTTTGTGTTGAGATGAGATCTGGTGCACCAGCCCAGTGGTTAACCACCTGGAACAAGCCCAGCTTCTTAGCCCCCCCCCCCCCCATACCGGTAAAACTATTGTCCCCTCCTGTCCTCCCAGCCAATGATTAATTAGCATGATCTCCTCCTGATTCCTCTGCATCCACTGCACGTGCACACGTGCGCACACACATACACAAACACACTTACCAAAACCATATATCTGTGCAGCACTGATCTTAAAAAAAAAAAACATTTATGTTAATTCTGTTTCCCTTTTTCAGTCTAGTCGTGTCCGATTTGATTCACAAGAACAAGCAGTGTTCATGTTTTTTTTTCCTTTTCTGTAGCAGTAGCAATAAATCAGAAACGCGACTCTCCACAGCTTCCTTTTCCTCACTGAAGTCTAGAGGTCGGCCAGCGCTGGTTCTTCTCTGATAATGCAGTTTTTCTCCCTACATCTCAACCTGTCTTTGTATAATATTCCATTGCCAGTTTCCTCTTGCAGGGTTCTGAAAACAGATCCACACACTGGGTGGGGGTGAGGGATTGTAATAACAATATATTTAGATCATGGTCCCTTTTCTGATTTTGTGTGTGCGTGTGCATGCCTGTGTGTGTGTGTGTGTGTGTGTGTGTGTGTGTGAATGCATCAGTAAAAGCGTCAGGCCTGTGTCATTGAGTTCTAAGAAAAAACTAAACAATGTCACTTCAATGCGTCATCTCATCGTCATCTCTCAGGTATTAAGAGGAGGAGTGCGTCTTGTAACCGGTTGTCTAGCAACAAAGATGGCTCTCAGCCCAATAAGGAGGACGGCAAAAAGGTGGAACAGACAGGTGCAGAAGACCCACTCTATATTCTCATTACACAGAGATATCTGTACATGGATATCTGTAACCTCAGTGGTGTTCAGCAGGGAAGAGCGCATGCCAGAGAGCCAGTAAACTTTAATAGGGTAGTTCGTTTGGTTGGTATGTTGGTTGGTTTTTGGAGGTTTGATATTGCACATCCCAAGATTCTGGTCAAATATTAGATTTTTCTCCAAAATATGGTTACTGAGAAATGTCCAGTGGAAGCTTTTTAAAAAAAAAGTTTGTCGGCTAGCGAGTGTCTGTTTTTTGTTAGATACTACTGGCTACTGTGGCTATCTGTACCCATTTGTTTGCATTAGCATTGCTACTAAATGCTAACAAGCTTCCAGGCGACATTTCTCAATAGCAGTAGCCCCTATTTAGTGTCCGTCTGTGTTTGGAGATGTGTGTATACTCTATTTTGCCCCAAAAGTTGAAGGTGAGCCTGTGCTGTAATGAAGCAGCACCCTGTGCTAAGACATTATCAGAAACAGTGACATGTACTCTGAATGCTGCCAAACATTATATTGGCAGGCCAACTTAAAGTTATAGTTTACTAAAAAAAAAAACATAAGTACTGTATGGGCCAGTAATGTTTGCGATGGTCACTTGCACTTGCCATCGCAGCTAATGACGAACCAAGCAGTGAGAGTTCAACCACTGCTCACGTAAACAACATTACTTTATTGACATATACTATATTCACATTTGCATTTATTCTCATGTGACAACAAAATGTCAAAATTCAAAACCACACAACACTTGAGGGCATAAAATGTTTAGATTTTGAATAAAAGACTACAGGTATGCCTGATATAGCCTATGTCTTGACTGACAAAAATGTGTCTAGACTAGAGTTATGATAATGATATATGTTATTAATTCACAAAGGTGAAATTCACATTGTCACCAGCCCAGAAACATCCAAATGGAGATTAAAATGACAAACAAAACCTAAAGGCCCTGTGTTTATATCATCCTAATGAAACAGTCAAATCTTAAGAATCAATATGTATTTTTAAAACATGTACGCAGGCTGTGCAGGCTGAGTATATGCAATGCCTTGACCTGGCCTCTCACAATTATTACATAATTGCCTAATTGCAATTATTTGAGATAATCACAATATATTTTTGCATAATCGTCCTATTGTTTCCATGTTGAAACATTTTTTATATATTTTCAAACATTTTCAAAAATAGTGGGAATAGCCGATCTACAAACTTATCGTGGCACGTTTTGAGCTGGTAGATCGGCTATTTCCACTATTCATATAAAGTATAATGTTATTAAATTATGTAAGTTATTTGTCATATCTGCCCTGTGCACCTTTTGTTTACGAAGCTTAAAAGCCAAACAAATGTATTTTTTATTCATCATGCTCCAATGTTCACCCGAACGACACAAATCGTTTGAGCGACAATTAATCGCCAAGTAAAATGTCATAATGGTGACAGCGCTAGCAATGCCCACTGAAAAAATAAGTTGGTATATGACTTGTACCATCATGTACCCTCCACCACCCCATTCGGTTGCAACCATTTGACCAGAACCTTGGGATGTGCAATATCAAATCCGAAATATAAAAAACGGAACATCCTGTTAAGAATAACTGTGGTTTAAACTAGCTTTAGTGACAGCTGTGACAAAGATATAGAAAGATTGATGTGGTAGATGCTTTGATCCAGCTGCAAATTGGTAATCGGGAGGATCTGCATGACTCCAGCATACACATTTAGGCACAATCTATTTCTAGTTGGACTTGAGCTGCTCTTAGCCACAGCCTATTGATTGGTAATAACATAATGAAATGAAGCCGAATGAAATACAAAAGGTTTGTAAGGGTACTCATGAGAGGCTGTGCAGTTCTCTCGCTGTACCCGACTGGCTATAACCCAACTCTCCTGTCCGTAGGCCCCTCCCTGAAGAAGAGAAGCTCCTCCCTCACGCGAGTAGGTGGGGGCAGGGCGCAGACCCCCGGCAAACCTGATAAGGGGACGACGGATGATCCAGGTGGCTAGCATGAACCGTCCAGGATAATTGTATTTGCTCAATGCGCTCCCTGTCTGCCTCGCTCGGGTCTCTCTTTGTAAATAACAAGCATGCATCTCTTCTGATGAGATCCGCTCACTTGCCCTACATTCAGAATGTGCTCTGTTTAATGTGCTTGTATTAAGCGGTTGCAGGATCTTTCTCGTGTTTCGGTGCGGCTGAGGGCCTTCGGTGCTACTGGGTTTAACGGTCCAAACAGGCCAACACTACTTGCATCTTTCTCTTTCTCTCTTTACATGTGCATAGATCTGTTGATCACTGGCCTCCAAACCGCCTCTCCTAACCAGCTCCTAAGCTTTTTCAAATGTTTCCCTCCTGTCTGTGCAGAATCAGGAATGCTGTACTAATTCCTTGCGTGGCTCAACTTCTCCTTTGGTCTTTTTCTGACAGATTTAATCCAGAATTGTGTTAAGTGTTTTTGTTTTTTCACTTGCATCTACGCCGTTTTAACCTCGTAAGTGTTGGTCGTCCAAGCCTCACTCCAGAATTGGGTCCTTTGTGTGCAGTTCGCCCGCACTAACACAATGTTTTGTTTTATTTGTTCACAATGTGTTTGTTGTTTCCTCCCTGCCAGATGACGGTAGAGCTGGATGCGAGTCGCTGGTCTCGTGCCCCAGCACGGCGTTTGTCAGTGCCATGCTGCTGAAACTGTTAATGCTATTAACCAGCGCTTTTGTTTGTCCCATTGATCATATTCACATGGTGACCATTTTGCCCTTGCATCACACCACCCCTCGGGTGTGCCGTAAGAGCAAAATAGCCGCCGTGTGACTATGGTCAATAGTCAAGTCAATCCTGTATGTGCACATGATGTGTGGTAACATTGTTCCTGTCCTGTGCCTAACATTTGGTATTTTGTAAGTAGTCCTGTTTATGTTTAGGATCGCTATGTAACCATGCAAGGAAACTGTCTTCACCTCTGAAACAGAGCTAGAAGTTTGCCTCCGATGATGATCCTTTCTTGACACTACAAAGCCCCATCTCTTACTCACCGTTCTCATCACAGCTATGACTTTAGCTTCAACTAATGAGCCTGATTCTCAAAGGCTGGGCCCAAAGCAGTGTGTTGTCCTGCACCACTAGGCTAGTACTCAAGCTAACGGCTAATAAGCAAATCTGTCTGCAACAGAAGTCCTCTCTGTCAGGGCCCCGAGAGGAGAGGAAGCCTTATAGCGACCAATAACACTTTCTTTTCTTTCTTTTTTTTACTCTTTTTTTTATTTTATTATTATTTATTTTCCCCTCTGTTTTTGTTTTCAACTTTATAAGGGAGAGGGGGCACAGTCAAAAACTGGATCCAAAGGGGGGGGGGTTATTTCTTCCATCTCATGGAAGCAAGTGCTCTTTGTTTCTGCTGGTGTCAAATTCATTCAGTTTACACTGGCTTATAATATACTGTCTACTGTAGTGTATGTGTAGGCAAAGCCACAGCCGGCTCCTCATTTTAACCCGACCAATCAGATTTCAGGATTTGCCCAGTGGAAGCTAAAAGCACTTGCTCAGGTCATGAACACTTGCCTATTTTAATTTGAAGTCCTTGCTATGTTTCTTTCCTCATCTGCTCCATAGCATTCTTCTCCTGTCTTTGGAGCTCACTAATGGTTCGTTGTTTTAGCCCGTCAGCACGCACCTCCCCCTTCTGCATCAAGGAACCACCGATTTCACCCCATTTTCCCTCCACTTTGATCACTCCTCAGTTACTGGACAATCAGTCTTTCTGTCTGGGTCTCAATATTCTTCCATGCCTTCCTTTCCTTGCCGAGTTTCCTATTCTCATCCGTTTCCTTGGGTGATAATGACATGTGAAGAGATGTGGGCAAACAGTGAAAAGGAAGGAACCCATGTGAGACTATTCAGATGCAACCTCTGGTTCTTTTATGTTGATTCTCCTGCTGGTTTAAATCACATGGTGAACCTTTCACACTCCACTCACTCCCCCCAAACTCCCTTCTTTGTGTTATTTTCCCCCCATCTCCCCGCATCTCTTGCCTCCTCTTTCTTCTTGGACTTTTTTTTATTTTCTTCTGTGGGGTGGTTTCTTCGTCGTGTAGCTCGCAGGCCGCTGGCCGGCATCGTGGACGGAGGGGTCATTAGTCGCCTGCTCACCCCCACCCAGGCCTCACTAGCTAGGAGCAAGAGCGCCGCCGCCCTGTCAGCGGAAGGAGCCGACGCCCCAGGTAACCTCCACAGAGGAGACCCCCTCCACCCCCTCAGAGAGGACAGAGCCCCCCACCCCGCCCCTCCCAACCTCATTCCATCGCTAGAAAGACAAGTCTGCCAAGCTGTCAGTATCGACTCTCACTAGTCACTAGCTCAACCCCCCCCCCCCCCCATTCAATTCCCACCGCAGACCCTCACTCACTGCAGCTGCCTTTTGCTCCAATCACTGTGAAGCTAACTGTGGCCTCAATGTCGACACTTTTGGTGGTGGTTGAAATGTACGACCGGTGGTTGTAGTATTGTAGTTGCAGTGATTGAAAGCTGCTTGCGTAGGCTGCTGATGTTTTGAATGCTAAGTATTCCGTATTTAAACACATTCACGTGAGCGAGCTAGCAAAGTCACTAGCTATAAATATTGACACGCACACACAAAGGCATATCGTACACTCTCACTCTCTCTCTCTCTCTCTCACACACACACACACACACACACACACACACACACACACACACACACACACACTCTGTCAGGTTGAGCTCACATGCACTTCCGGTCTGAGACTAATATGCTGGGCAGAGAGGGACTTGGCTGGTAGAAGTATGTTGGCGTAGCCTCAGTGTCCATACTGAGATTTGCTGTAAGCTGCTTACCTGTTACCTCAGTCACGTGACAGCCAGAGCGTTGTTTGTTACACGCATTGTGGGAACAAGACCAGGGAGCCAGTCCTTCAGGAACTACCACAGATGGAGAATATCAGACCTGACTGGCACTTGTGCTAATCAAAACACAGGACATACCCATCCCCAAACTAGGGTTTTGGGTCAGCACTTGCATAGTTTGATATGCTCTGAAGCCGTTTATGCTCGTTTTCGTATCTCCCTCGGCTAGCATACATGCCTCAGTTTGTGCTGAAGTGTGCCGTTTCTTTCCTGCCTAATGCTGGGGTGGAAATGATCTGCAGTATGTGGACAGCTGCTGCTGTTAACCAAACACTGATAGGCCTGCATTCACATCCGATGACCCAAGGTGGTCAGTCTTGTTTTTTGAGTGTATAGCTCGATTCACATTCACAATGGCCTGGTGGAACCATAAAGAAAACAACAATCCATTCACATGGAAACTGTTGAGATGTTCTCAGTTGATTTTTAGAGCTGCAGTTTTTATTGACCAGCCATTATAAGCCCATTAGGCACAATAGATTGGCCACTAAATATAGCCCAGTAGAAACATGACACATCTGCATTAGGAGAAACAGTGGTAGGGTGTTTCACAGCCCTCATTGCTGCTCAGTATACGGTCAGGACTACGGGCCACATTTTGTGATGTGGCTCTTGTAGGGAGAAATCTCTGGGCTTTAGGATTATCATTGCTAATCCCCCAATCTGACACAGCAAAACTGTTTGACCAACAGTGCTTCCTCAACTAGCTAACTACAGACTTCCCTCCATGGAAGTTCTGGTTTTCATTCATTTTGAACGCATTATAGGTTAGTAGCATTACGTTAGCCACTGTAAATTGGTTAGCCAAGACTGTCGTCCTTACTTATAATAGGGTTTTCCATCTCCCCACATGTTTTGCTTTTGGAATTCTCTTTTCTTACAAGAGCATTGCCTTGCAACCATAGGATTTGTTATATCCCAAAACCATATCAGATGTCTTATTTGCAGTTCTAAAGAGATGGCCTTGGTTTTTGCACATTATCACCATAAAATACAGCAAAAACTAACTGTATCAACAACATTCAGCATGCTTTCAGTGTTGCTAGTGGAACCGTTGTGTTGTGGATATTGTGGTGTTTTATCTATGCATGCATGCGTGTGTGTGTGTGTGTGTGTGTGCAACATGTTTGTGTCCCGCTGAGGCTTGGTGGGTCGTTGGTGGGTCTTTTGTGTGATGTGTGTGTGTCCTATTGCTATGGTGGTGGTACGTGCCCAGTGTTGTCTGTTGGTTATCTGTGTTGATGAATGTTAAGTGTTGTGTCCAGAGGCTTTGGTCATAGAGTTGTCAGGCTATTCTTATTTTGTATATGAAAACATCTATTCTCATCCCTGCAGCCCCAACCCATAAGCTTCACAAACCAAGCAGTGTGCTGCTGTAAGAGTCATACCTAACATGTAGCTTTGTTTTTTGTGCTCTTATTCCCTTACGAAAACATCCATCCTCTTGCTCTCTTTTCTACCATTGTCTTTCTGTCTGCCATTTTCTCTTTCTCCTCTTGCTCTCTCTCTCTCTCTCTCTCCATTCTTCCGTTCTGCCCTGCCTTTCTTGCCGCTTCGCCGACCCAATTTGGCTGCTTCCCCCACTCCCGTTGGTTGTGCTCCCCCTGGCCCCTGCGATGACTTGTATCCTTGACCAGAGTGTCACGTGTGTCCTCGCTCAGCCACCGCCAGCCCGCTGCACCTGCCACGTGGACCACTGCGTAGCCGCAGCATCGACCGGCAGAAGAGTGGCATGACCACGTCCGCCTCTGCCGACGGAGCCCTGGACCCCTCAATGGTAAGACCACCAGCACCTCATGCACCACCACAGCACGGCAGTACAATGTTCATTCAGTGTCTGAATAGCCGCGGCTCATTGTCCACTACACAAGTCGCTTTGTGCAAAGAGGCCAGGGCGGTTAGATCGCTGATGGCGGTATAAAGACCACCGGGTGCTGATTCACTCATACCGTCCGCGTGCGATGCTGTTATTATTCTGCAGACATGTTTGTAATTTTATGCTTTGTAGGTAAAATTTGTGCGAGTGTTTTGGAAATGCTTTGTTTGATTATATACAGTACTGTAAAGGTTGGAAGACTGCCTGTTATTATTTTGCAGACTTGTTTTAAATGTTATGCTTTGAAGGTCAAAATTTTACAAGTGTTTTTGAAATACTTGTGTGATACAGTACTGTAAAGGTTGGAAGAGTGCCCCGAAAAGTCCTATCAGATGGAGGCTGTCTGATTAATAACTAATCATTTGTGCATAGTTGATGTGTTTGAAAACACGTTGTCGGGTATTTCACAGTCTGAATCTCAGTTTTTATCTCTTGAAGTCAGAGATTATGTTTTGCTCCTGGCAGAGATATGCACTCCACGGAGTGCCCCTTTCTAGTTCTGTAATAGTTCTGGCCTTTCCCATAAACCTGTTTTTAGTTCTGTATCTTATATTTAATAGTTACAGGTGTTAAATGTCTGTTAATCATTAGAAACTAGTTGATTTGTTGAAAAATGTTAAAGGGATCTAAAACGGGCTAAAGCCTTTGGCACAGTCAACATAAGTCTGCTATGGATGTAGGCTTACTGTAGCTATGAGCTTGTCCCAGAGGGAAAGTAATGGGCCTCATTCACTAAGCTCGGGTCCGCACATAATTTGTACGTATGGCATGCGCATATCCGCAACTTCCCATGTTGAGAGTCTTGATTCATCAATTTTATTTTGTGTCCGGATTTTCTCAAACTCACGTCTGCTCGGTAGCAGACTTCTAAGGGACCATAGCTTGCGTATACGTCATTAGAATGCCTTATTCTTCATGCAAAATCAATTACAATAGTGCCAAACCTCAAATAAAAATATTTATGTGCCCAACATTTGTCATCACATACCGTATAAAAGAAAAAATATGTCAGACGATCTATTGCTTGGATGCATGTTATAGACATGCATCCAAGCAATAGATCGTTTGACATATTTTTTGCAAATGCAACCGATTTTATTTATTTTTTAATTATTAGGTCCCTCAGCGTGTTTTGCCGTTTCTGCAAGTGTCGCTACAGTTTCGCATATTGGACTTTCATGCCAACTCCAATTTCACGCTATTAATTTACAGTATTGACCACATCACATGAACGTAGTCTTACCATGTGATGAGGATACAGTATGGATGAAATCTAGTTGTGTCCATTACTCCAATTCCGATTTAGGACAGTGGGGATATGTTCATCCAAAGGACAGATTTCCCTCAGTAATCAATAAAGCTCTGATAAAAGATTATCGGATATCGGCGGATTCCAGCGTCATCTTTTTACCTCGGCAATGGTGAGCGGGCAATTGTTCATTAGAAAGGGCTTATACAATATCATTTAAAAAAAAGTTTTATTAGCCTTTGGTCTTGAGGTTAAACTTTCTAAACTTTGTATTCTCATTACACATGTGAGTAGGCTATTACATTAATAACGTTCAGCGGCTCCATCGCATGAGGGACTCACTTCAAGTCGCTTGCAAAAATGCACCGATCTACAAGTTGCCAAGACCGTGCTTCGAGACACGTAAGCTTGTAAATCAGTTCATTTTGACGATGATGAAGTTTTTTGTTTGACGTTGGATGTTTCCGGTAGCCTTTTATAGTCTTGAATTGGGCGTGGAGCAATGCACATTATCTCCACAGGAGCGCACTTGTGACTTACAGTACAAACAAAAATGAGGTACACCTGTGCTCCACACAAATCTGCACTCCCTTTCATGAATCGCACGTCCGAATTAGCTTATGCAATATACACAAAATTTACGACCAGGTTATACACGAAATATACGACCAGCTGAATATTAGTGAATGAGACCCATTGTTGTTAAGAGAGAATCACACGTTTTTAATGGTCCAACTGACGGTTTTATTGTGGCAAATGGGAGTCCCTTGTTAAAGAAAAATTACAGACCAGTTGGAATACAGTTTAGTTAAAATGAGATGATTTAATAAGCCAGTGCTGTAAATCAGTGTGATGTTCCAAATGGTGTGTTTGTTCCTCTTATCACCAGCTAAATTCAACAGAAATGTTTAGAATTATTTGAATAAGGCCTGAGAGTTGCTGAAAGTATTTGTCAATTCTCAGTTCCCCTTGATAGTGACTGAAAGGTGCTTGGATTTGACCCCTTGAGAGTTTGTGCCAATTTTGAACTAAGTTCTAAGCTTACTGAAAAGTAGTCTTAGAACTTTTCCAGAAGTCCTCTGGTAGGACAAAGGACAAAGATGAAAAGAAACACACGTGTTTAAATCAATGATAACCAAATGTATCCATTGCTATTTTGGATGGACATCCAAATGCTTAAGGATCATCATGCTTAAGGAAAGTGAACCAATGCCAGATTTATATGCAAATGTCCTGGTACATTTGCCTGTCAAAACAGCCCCGTCAGATGGTAGTCATAGGGAAAACCATTTTTTCTGCTGCACTTTCACCGGGGTCATAATTTCGATTTGAATTTGCTCATATACAGTCACGATGTCATTCCACAGTGCTACTGCTACTACCACCTTTGTTTTTTTGCATGGTATGTCTCATATATACCTACGTAGGGTAATTCACTCTACACATCTATTTATCCAAAATACAGGTAGCATTTATCCTACCAAAGTATATTCATTGGTCTGTGATGTATTGGCTGGTGCCTGCAGATGTGTGGTGGTTGGGCTGTCATGATCATGACACTTAAGTTTATGATGAATTTTCATACAAATAATTGCTTCTTTATTGTGATCCCCATTAGCTACCACAAAGTGGTCGCTAGTCTTCCCGGGCGATTTAATGATTTAATTGTGTTTTTGGCATCGCATTGAACTTTGGAACATAATAGAAATTACATTTTCTATTTGCCTTTTTATGCAGCAGTGGCGCATTAGAGCCATTAATATAGAGCATTTGTCTTGGAATCCAAAGGTTCCAGGTTCGATCCCCTGGCTCCTCCGGCCCGCATGTTGAATTGTCCTTGAGCAAGACACCTGACCCCTAACTGCTCCCCATGAGCAAGTTGGTGCCTTGCATGATTTCCTTGTGTGTGTGTGTGTGTGTGTGTGTGTGTGTGTGTGTGTGTGTGTGTGTGTGTGTGTGTGTGTGTGTGTGTGTGTGTGTGTGTGTGTGTGTGTGTGTGTGTGTGTGTGTGTACTGTGAATGGGTTAATGTGAAGTACATTGTAAAGCGCTTTGAAGGCTCAGAAAGACTACAAAGGCTCTATATAAGTGCAGTCTGTGTACAATTACCATTATGCTTTGTAAACAAACATTGCACAAGGCTGATATGACAAATAACTAAATCAAATAATATACAAAGAAATGACTGATGATGACCAGTAGTCTGGTACTGTTAATCTAAATAAATAATCCACTATGGCCAAAACGGTCCATATCCATAATAATTGGAACAAGGTCACAATGCATTCATTTTGAGCTTGTAGATCGGCTATTTTAGCAAATTTTATTTATTTATGCCTAAATGCCCCAAATAGTGATTTCAGGTTTGAAGTGGTTAAAAGAGCGTGGACAGCAACATGTTCATAATGATGGAAAATAAAATGACATTACTGTACTGTTGATTTCATCCAGCTGCTTTTATACAGATGAATCGAAAGTTAGCTCAAATAATTGTGATCAGGCCTAGCTGGGTCTTGTGGGGATTTTCTCAGTCAGTAGGCACATGGTGCCTGGCTCTTTCTGCCTAACTGTTCCCCTGTGTGCCATGAAGGGCCACATTGTCCCAACCAGAGACAATGGGATCCACAATAGGGTGGCTGCTGTAGGAACAGGTCAGGCCATGCAAAGTAAAACCACACCCTGACCCTCGGGCCTTGTGTTAATGCCCTGTGGCTGTGGGTTTGTTCACTGTCTCAACTTCTGTCCTCCACAGAAACGCATGTTTGGCCCAGTGATTTGGAGTCACATTACTGCTGACCATATTCCAAGTATACTTATTTTTTTGAGTTTTGAGGAAATGAATGGGCTAAACAGCCCTTTAAAGTGATTTGGCTCTGTAGATGTTGGGGCACATCTGATGGGTGAGGGTGTGTCCTGAGTCGCCTAGACTTCACTTAGCTGCTTACACACATTGCCGATGCCCTTTTGACTGTAAACAAAATAAATTAATGATGCGATACCTATTCTCTTCATTACAAATATCCCAGTTGCCAGTGAAATGGCTACAATTGAAATAACATTTTAGGCATTTAGCAGACGTTCTCGTCCAGAGTGACGTGCAAGATCGGAAAAGCAGACTAAGCATGAACTCTAGTCAACAAGGTAAATAGTCACATAAGTAAGAGTGCATTGTGAAAAATGTAGTGCCTCAAATAAACTAGAATACCACCAGGTGTACAATGAACCTAGCATCTCTCAAAACAACATGCTATCTATATGACATTCTTAACTTTTGTGTTCAAGGGGAAAAAAAGTGACCAAGACATATCTGCATAGTAAACTAGCATCTATTGGAGGAAGGTGGCAAGAACTTAAGGGATATAAGGAAAGATTAGTTCTAGGGGGTGCGGTGGTCGACTACGGCAGAAAATTGGGAGTGTGTCTGTCGTTCTGACTGCAGTGGGGAGGGTTTATTCTACAGTTTGAAATCCAGAAGGGAGAAAAGCCTAGGACGTGTGGAGTGTTGTCCAGGGTGTTTTAGGGAAGGCTCAAACAGTATTCCTGTGTTAGCGGATTAGCGTTGGGTCATGTCTTGAAGGTTTGGGGTACCATGCGTTTGACTGCCTTGGTGGCCAACACCAGTGGTTTGTACTGGGTGCAGTAACCCACTGAAGCTAGTGTAGTTTATCTCCAAACCATATACCATGTACTTCTTTAGCGAGCTTTAGCCAGCTGCCCATTGCCTAATTCTAATTCAGGAGTAGCTTCAATAGGGACCCAATTAGCTTTTCCTCAACTGTTCTGAAGCCAAACGAGTTCCCGCCATTCCGTGATAAGAGTTTTGTGAACCGTTATCATTTGAGTTTCCAAAATTAGGATGAGATTTACACTGCTATATCTGAAAGGTGGCCAGCCATGCCAGCTGTTTTGTGTGTGTGTGTGTGTGTGTGTGTGTGTCCCTTCACCCATTATAACCAGGAAAGCATCTGTGTAACTTAGATTTTTGCGTTGGCTATTCAAAGATAGCAGATATACAAGCTCACAGCACGTCACTTTCACCGCGCTGCGAGCTTGTACATCTGCTATTTTTGAACATTTTTCAAAAAATCTTGAAAGTGTGAGAACTACTGATTTTATAAGGCATTTGTAGAATCGGCCTCAGGCCCCAGGAAAGAGACCTGCGTGTGAAAGTCCCCATGATACAGAGAGAGAGCGACTCAGTCTCAACGACATACAACGACATAATATTTATTCAAAATGTACAAAAATGTATGTTGCTATATACTGTACATAGCAACGTATAGGGGTTCCCGGTCTAAATGGGTTTAACTAACTAGGACTGTCATTGTCCACTTCAAATCACTCAAAACACGTAATTTGCTAATCTGGCATGCTCATTTGGCAATTATACATGTCTGTGATTTCAAGACGACGCTGTATTATATTAGTTTAAACTTTAGGTGCAAGGCCTTCCAGTCATTGGCAGTCTAAACTCAAAGATGTGATTAGAATTTGGTCAAAAGATAGGAGAATGAGGTCCAGGTCAACATTTCAGCCACTGCTAAACATTAAACGCATTACTGCCTCGCTGTCGCAAGTTGTCCATAATGTCAGTATATTTGACAGACTGAGCACAATGGGGTAAAATATACAAAAGATAGAACATTTAACAAGTTGGTGGTTAATATAACCATTACCAAACAAACCTTTTACCAGTTTGATTGATTGAATACTTTATTTAGAAGTTTGCTGAAAAAAAGCACATAAATACAAGGTCAACAAAATAGGAGTAAAAAGCTCATAAAAGCCTAATGGCTTGTTTCAAATGGGGTCCTTTTGTACTCAATTCATATTGACATTAAATGACAGACAGATATACACCACTACTACTACTACTACAGATCCCTAGTTTCGTATTGGAATGGAGGTGCTTTGTTGACATTCGATACATGTCTGTATTTGACACAAAACCATTTGTCTGATGAGAATGTGAGCTCTTCACCTGAAAAGCCTGTAATCAACCATCATGGGATTACATGCACTTAAGTGTCTATAGATACACACGGAGATACGCCCAGGAACGTCCGGGAACGCCCCATTCGATTTTAGCTTGGGGGAAAACAGAATGATCTGCCTCATAGAGTTACATCATACACGATCGTTTGGATCACTTTCAGAGCTATTTTATGGACGATAGAAACATTGACAGCCAAGAAAAATCCATCAGAAGGAGAGCTGGAACACAATCGTCCACTCGCCCTCGGAAAAGTTTACTTATTAAGATATATGTGACTAAAAAGAACAAACATTGCCAATCTATGAGCTCACAGCGCGTCGGAACGCGACGCGTTGTAACTGAGCTAGATTTGCAATGTTTGGTTTATGTTCCCCCCAGAATACGTAAAGTGGGGTTCATGTGGTTTATCAGATTATCCTTATATCTTATTGCATGAGTCAAGTTTCAGCACAAGCACCACTGAGATCGGAGATCTGTTTCCCTCTTTCACCTCGGGCCGTTGTGTTGGATCCTCTGTCCAGTCAGGACAACATTCCAGTCGGACTCTTGTTTAAATTGCTAATGTAACGTTCCTTGTCGAGTGGCAACAAGGTTCTGTGCCTGTGATCTGGCAAGCCATGACGCCTGCTTTTTAAATTGGTATACTTTTACAGCATATGAGTTTGAAAACCTCGGTCTATACCAGCTGGGGGAAATCTATGTTTTCCCCCGAGCCGACTCCGCCCCCCTAGGTACGGCCCACTGATGACACTACATTACTGTCTTTTATGAATAGTTGTGGATATATCTCCTCAACTGTCTCACAGTAGTAAATATTCTGACATGTCATTGGAGCAGCCTTTTGTGTGTTGACTCTTCAGTGCTTTCCCACCGCAATCATTGAATACCTACTGTACATCAATACGCCCTCATCCCAGGGGCAAGCTTCGGCCACTTTGAGCATGGATGGATGGATAGGAACGTTTCCTGAAACTGTTCCAAAAATCCAGGAATGGTCACTATTTAAACTGTTCCCCATATCCCTCCATTATGTTAAAGGACGACTTCACCCATTTTCAACTTAACATAATTGCTCATCACTAATGCTCATTATAATATGGTACCATTTCTGTCTACTTGGTTTGTGTCTCAGAGGAGGGCTTGTTTGGACAGTTCAGAAACCCACCTTCCAGTGATATCATCGATGGGGAATCTAAGCTAATAGAAACTGCAGGCTTTATATTCCTGGAAAGTTAGCATGCTATAATGGATGACATTATATGTTAATACAAATCTAAATAGAATATTCTTCTTTAAAAAAAAAAAAAAAACCTGCCTAACGATGATGTCACTCGTCGGCGGGTTTCTGAAATGTCCACAGCCCTCCTATGAGACACAGACCGAGTAGATTTTTGTATTATTATCATGAGCATTATTGAGGACCAATTATATGAAGATGAGTTGAAAATGGGTGAAGCCGTCCTTTAAGAGAATTACCATGAATTGTATTCTTATGCTTGTAAACATGTGGTGCTCACACCTAGTCTAATCTGAATGCAACACGCCTAAATGTTACCTAAACAACACATATTTGATCCGGTGTGTGTATTGCACATATCTTCTGGAGGGTTATACTGTAGGTGCATACATACTGTACATGTGTCTCTCTGTGTCTGTGGGTGACCTTGCCGTGCCCCAGCTGAGTGCTTTGGCACATGAGCATTAAAAATGGATGAATTAGAAGCCTGACAACATGGCCACCTAATGTCCACCACGCCTCAGCAGGGTTATTTGAAACCCTCAGAGATCCGCACTGCTGCAGAGAGGCCAGGGAAGAACAGACTGAGTCACCGGGTCTCGTGAATCAAATGATACGGTCACTTTTCCACGTTGGCATTCTAGAAGTTCCATACAGTTGATTCCTTGTCACAAGTGAGGACGTGATCTCTCCCCTGCTCCCCTCTCCTCAAGGATTTTAACCATACTACTGCTCTTCAATTATGATATTGATATTATGATTATACTTTTCTACTTCTGATCTGTATGTGGAGATCTCACTGCAGTGAGTGAGCAGTGGCTGGTAGTCGGTACCTGTGATTATGGCCGTGTGAAGACTTGATCCCTCTCCGACGTCGCTAACAATTTAGTTACATAACGTATAAATGTTTGTTTATGAAACTGCCTGTTGACATGCTCTAATCCCTGGAGGTATTTGGGGGATTAGCCATGTGAGTTCTCAACGTATTAAGACTGAAGCCGCTAAGACTGAAAGTGAAAGTATTATGAATTCTGACTCTCTGCTCTTCCTCCTCCCCCTCTCCTTGTGGAACTACAGAAGGACAAACGGTTTACATCGCCTGTGGCCAAGCGTCCGGCCTCCCCCTCCAATGCCCTGGGACGCAACCGCTCGCCCTCGCCGGCCCCCAACCCCAGCCCGAAGAGGACGCCCTCCCCAGCCGCAGCCAAGTAAGACACCCCCCAAACCCTCCTTGTCGTGCACAGCCTGGAGGATTCGTTGAGTTGTCTGTCTGCGTACCATTATAACCATCCTGATGAACATAACATGTAAATCTCCCTTTACCTCCCACAGGCATAGTCCCCGCACTCGCCCCAATTCACCCGGGGGGAAACAGCGCCCCCCATCCCCGCAGCCCACATCGTCAGCTAAACCTCCACCCATCCAGAAACCATCTCTGACCCCTACAGGACCCCCCACCCTGCGCAAAAGGGACTCCAAGCCCAAGGACCTGTGCCCTGTCCAGGCTGTGGCCCCTCTGTCTGCTGAAAACACCCCCAGTCCCTCTCCCTCTCCCTCCCCCTCGGCCACTGCCAGCAAGACCAAAGACAAAGACGGTGAGGAAAAGACAGGGTTATGGTTTGACCACTTTCAACCTGGCGTCCCTATTTTGGGCGTGTTAATACAGGCAAAACATTTAACAAAAACAAATTTAAAAGGGGCAGGGGGAAAAAGGGGGAAAGACAAGCTCACAACAGGTCACAATGCGATGTGAGCGTGTAGATCGGCTATTTTCACTATTTGTCATGCAACAAAATATGTTGGGTGGTTTATACCAACCGTTTCCTCAGTACAAACATAGCATCTCTCATCATACTACCATAATGTGTTGCCAATGTCAACAATGATGGAAGACACGTAGGCAACATTTTGGGGTTAACGGTAATTTGTCTCATGTCTGTGGCTTCCGTCAGCTTCTTTTGTTCATATCGACTTCCTTCCATTGTAATTGGGGCTTATTGAGCTAGGCCCAATGCATGGTCTGCTGACATATAGGTTTGCATGTCTGTCACGAGGGATTATTATGCTGCTGACCAGGATGTTTGCGCTTATGCATGTTGACAGAAAGGTGTGTGAGCTTGCAATGCGACAGTTCTGGGCTGCAATAAGGAATAGGTCAGTTTTGTATGGCTACAAGAACTGCAGTATCCTCAGGAGCCTCATCTATTTTGATGTCCAGGTCCTTTTCAGTCATGTGTTGGTGTTCTCGTGTTTGTTGTGAAGTGGTTGATTTGTGTTTGAGACTGACGTGGCAGCAGGTCAGTTAGCAGTAAAGTCTCAGAGGAGCAGGGGAGCCATTAACTCCCAGCTGGAGACACATCCTGTCACAGGAATGACGAATGCAGCTGTAGCCACTGCCACCTCCTGGACAGAAGCATGCTCTGCACACAGTATAACTTATTATTATTGGCATGATATACACCAATTGTTGAACACTATATAGACCTTCACAGCGAGTTTCCGGAAGTATAAATCCCATCCCTTTCCTCCATAGAGGATTTTATAATCAGCTTTGTCGTAACAATCCAATGTAGACTTAATTACTTAAGTTATCACTAGGCTCCTGGTTGTAAAACGATGCTAGAAGCCACACGTCTGTATGTAATCAATCTAGTTTAAAGAACTAGAATTGAATTCGCAATGTCATGGAGAAGTACTGCACTACACACAATGCTGTAACATCCGGTGAGTGTAACACCTAACATCCGGGGAGTGTAACACCTGACGTGGCGTCGACATCTTTGATTGGTGGAGCTTACATTACTATGGAAATGTTTCCGCTCTCCCCTGAGAATCGCATGTGCGTTTGTACTTCCTTGATCCCATAGCCCGGAGACACAAACGCAAATCACATGCTGTGTGTGTGCGCGCGTGTGCTAATCAAAACTTATTTAAAATATTGTCTTACCTTAGGTTTAGGTTAAGTGCGATTGTTTATTGCTGTACCACACATGGACAAATTACATCATCAGCCTGTGACAGACGTTGTCCCCCTTGAGTAAAAGATTAACCATTTCCAAAATAAATAAAATATTAACTCAAAGTAGAAATATTGGTACAGAGGGCTTTTTCTTGAACTAATCTTTATCTCTCTGTGTTTTCAGACTCCAAGGCCACGATGGGAACCAACTCAGCCGCTGAGGCTGCCAAGATCCTGGCAGAGAACCGCCGACTCGTTAGAGAGCAGAAGGAGAGAGATGAGCAACTCAGAATACAGAGGGAGGAGGAGGAGAGGTGGGAGATGCAATTTCACTAATGTTGTTGGAAAAGTAATCCTCCGCATGCACTCAAACTAGGGCATGCGGAGGTCTATATCACTTCAAATCATGATTAGTTCAACTTTTGCCTCGATTACGGGTAATAAATAATAATTTAATATTTAATAATAATAAAAAGTAAAAGAAACTCCAAATGTATGTATATAAAAATAAAAAACCTGTTCCTCATTTATTCGATGAACCTACATGAGCACGATTAAGTCTGTAATTGGTTCTAAATATCGGTTTCGATATATGTTGGGTTAAGTGCCCGGTCCTACCTCAAGCTCTTCTTCACACCATCCGCAGGCTGAGACAGGAGGAGGAGAAACGCCTGGCGGAGGAGGCTCGCCTTAAGCGCCTGGAGGAGGAGGCGAGGCTGGCAGAAGAGAGGAAGAAGAGAGAGGAGGAAGACGCCGTGCTGGCGGAGGAGGAGAGGGCAAGGCTAGCCGTGGAGGAGGCCGAGAGACAGGTGGAGCTCCAGAAGGAGCGTGAGGAGGCCGAGGCCAAGGCCCTGGAGGAGGCGGAGAAGGTCCGCCTGGAGAGAGACCGCGTCATGCAGCAGAACCAGCATGAACGCATGGAGAGGAAAAAGGTGAGGAATGGATGGATGGAGAGAATCTCCTTTAACCACTTAAACTAATACATGCAACTGTACTTGGTGCACTCTTTCTTTTCACTCTACGTGCTTGTAGATTTATTTTTGGCAAATGTTCCCCCCAGAATAGGGATGCTGGGCCTGAGAGGTTAAGTGTCAAAGCACAAAAAGTACTGTGTTACTGTATGACAGTGAGGACTGATTCAAATAGGAAGTGGTGAATGTAATTTGGTTTTACCCACTAGAGGTGGAAACATTAAATCACAGAAAGTGATTCTATTCTTACTTATTAAAATGTTACTTTTGGCCCAAGTCTCACATCAACAGCTAAATGTTTTCATCATCATTATGGCGTTGTGTTGTACCAAGAGGGGAATAAAAGTGAAGTGAATAATTTATATTCCGATCACACCCTTTTCTGTTTTCAGAGAATAGATGAAATAATGAAGAGAACAAGAAGAGGGGACCAAAACGACTTGAAGGTGAGGTCGCTATAGCAGCCGAGTATTTTTTTGATGAAGAGCCCGTCGGCAGAGTGCGTTTTGTTGATGCATCGTCTGTCTCCCCTTGCAGAGAGACGAGGATAAGGATGCTCAAGAGGACCTTGACGAGGATGCTCAAGACGACATTGACGAGGACGGAGAGGACCAGATGAACTATGAAGACAGGGGTATGTGTCCGTGCTTCAGCCCACTGATGCATGGTTGCAATGCAAACCCTAGTTGCTTGCTAAACCACTTTCAACCTGATGTCCCTATTTTGGGCATGTCATTAGGTGTCATAGGTGTAAAGTCCCCCCCAAAAAAATCAAAAAATAGGGTCATGTTGTGACACGTTGTGAGCTTGTTGATCAGCTATTTTAGCCATGTTTGAATTAAGGCATAAGTGTGTGTGTGTGTGCGCGTGTATTTGCATATACTTTGTATGAATGGCTCGTCTGTTTGCATCGGCAGAAATCTCTGCGTGACTCGTGACTCATCTTCCCCTCTTTTGTTTTTTCAGAGAACGACGCGGAGCAGATGGGGGACGTCGCCATGGACACGGACGTAGCCGACAGAGATGAGCACGGCCTGTCGTCCGGCGAGCCAATGGGAGAGCGAGAGGAGCCCGTGGGCAGTGTGAATGGAACGCCAGAGACTGATGACCAAGAGAATAATAACGGCATGAGTGCGGATGAAACTCAGGCAGTGAGGTATGACTGAAGCTGCAGCACATGCACCCTTGCAGCACTGTACAGCAGCTGACCTGGGACAAAAACATCATTGTTCGATTATTTTTTTATTTTTTTATTGTTGGGGGACATAGAGCAAATGGTCTGGCCAGCCGGGAACCAAACTGGGGAGGACTCCCTGATCAGGGCATTTTGTGCATTAAACACTTGCATTTTGTGCATTTTCCCTGTTACCCCTGACTTTCACAATGAAGGAAATGTGAAATGAGATCTTGATAATGTCCTTGTATCCAGTATTTATGGATATATGTCCAGAGATCTTATTGCTAACATAATAATTAATTATGATAATTATAACAACAAAGTTGACCTGTTGACTTTCATTTCTGCTAAAAACATTCACTTCTAAACACTTGTATCCTTCAGTCTTCCTTTACCTTGCACACTCACTACCTCAATCTCTCACTCCTTATTAGTGATGTGTGGGTTGGCCTTCAGGTCGGGTGGTTCAGGTCACTAAAACATTACGCGTGGTCTGGTCAGAAATTAGCATAATATCCAGTATTTATGGATATATGTCCAGAGATCTTATTGCTAACATAATAATTAATTATGATAATTATAACAACAAAGTTGACCTGTTGACTTTCATTTCTGCTAAAAACATTCACTTCTAAACACTTGTATCCTTCAGTCTTCCTTTACCTTGCACACTCACTACCTCAATCTCTCACTCCTTATTAGTGATGTGTGGGTTGGCCTTCAGGTCGGGTGGTTCAGGTCACTAAAACATTACGCGTGGTCTGGTCAGAAATTAGCATAATACATTATTTTATTTTATAGCACACATTTGCCAAAAAGGCACAGAATTCGCTAGGTTACCAATTTCTGTGTAGCAAATATCTGGCCAGCTGGCGCATTAAAAAGGACAGACACATCATCCGTGCTGCCCTATGCTTAGACATGCCATTTATCATGAATTTGCATTAAATGAGCGCAAATAAACATAACATTTAGTCACTCGCCAAGCATCTGCTGCATGATTTTAGATTTCCACATCAAATAGATGGGCAGATTCATTCTTGATGATCACTTCGACAGTGTGTGTACCCAAAGCCTTAATATTTAGCCCCCTCCTTTTATCCCTATACACCAAATCTCTTTGCTGATCTACATGTTCACAATGCGTCACATTAAAATGAATTGTGAGCTATTTTTGCTGAATGTTCACCTATGATGACATGCCCAGAATAGGGACACTAGGGTTCATGTGGTTAAGACATGCATATATCAAATCAAAATAAATATAAAAAATAGTAAAAATAAGGTTCAAGGTTCAACTTTTGTGTGACGCTGTCATTTGATCAAGTAGGGCATTCATTTATGAAAAAACACAAAGTTAAAATATAAAGGTAATAGGTTTCTGCCCGACAGCAACGATATGTCATCTCTCTCCAGTCCAGTGCCTAAGAGTCGCCTGGTGGAAGGCTCGGAGTTCCTTAATGAGGTCGACTCCAACAAGGTGGCGCTGGTCCCAGGTCTAAATGGTAAACCCGGCCCCTGGAGCTTTGAAGAGCTCATTGACCTCAACGTCCATGGCAAGGGTCGACCCCTCATCGAGGCCGGCGACGGCAACCAAGGCTTGATCGACTGTGACAAGGGTCCCGATGGGCCCAGGGTAGCCTTTGAGGACAAGGGGTCCGCCGTCAGCAACCTCCACTCCTCCAGTCAACCCATCGAAGCCCTGTCCGGTAAGGAGGGGGGGGGCCGCACGTGTGACTGATCTTCCAGTGGATTGAATTTTCATTTGGGTTTATTTTAGAGCGTTGCACGCCTTTCCGGAGTGAAACTACTACTGAACCGCATTTTCTGACATGTTGCCCACACTAACCCAAGACCTACTGGCTGTTTCTCTCTCTCTCTCTTTTAGAAATGTGATGCTGCTGCCCCTACTGTGGGGAGCGCCTTCCTGTTGCACTCCCAGAATTTCTGTCCGGCCGAGCTCCTCAAAAGACTCCTCCACCCGCTCCACTCAGCTCCTCCCCTGCCCAGATGAGGACCATCAGATGGAGAGGAGAGTCCACCCACCCAGTGCTAAGTTTGCACCCAGTGTGATGAGGATAAAAAAAAAAGAAAACATGAAAAAAAAAGTATGCTTCAGGGAAATCTCAGAATATTCCTTAATGTCTTTGCTTCCATTTCTCCTCTCTCTCTCCTCTACTTAGTTACTCTGACTCTCAGTTCTTTTATAATTTGTTTTGTTCATACTTTGTTTTTTTATTTTTTTGTTTGTAATGGTGCATTGTTGTAATTTATTAATTTTGGCTTATGTGTTACTGTAAATTCTGTTCCCACATGTGTAGTACTTTTTTTTTTTGTCTTTAAGAATATTCCAGAATGCATGCACACTCATGGCTTCGTGAATAGTGTAAGGTATCGTGAGGAAATGGAAGGATCATTAAGACATTCTGTGGTGGGGAGGCTGCTGAGGTATGTGGAGCGTTTTGCACTGTCCCAGGTTCAGGATTTAATTATGACTCCAACTGGGAATGTGATTTAAGATTTAATCGAGTCTTGGATTTGATCCAGTGGCTGTTTTTCGCAGCATCTGACAACATGGCCTTACTGTTTTGTCCCCCAACGCCCAAGCTGCTTGTGGTGATGTTGATCTTTGTTTGTCTGCGTGCTGTTTGGTGCTGCCAGGTTCTATATGTGGGCCTAAGTGCAGCATCACATGGTGCCCTCTCTTGCCATGCATGCCACACATCGCTCTTCCCAAAGCCCTCCAGACTCCCCACTTCCTTTCCCTGTCTTTCCTTTCTTGACCAGTAGAGGGCTTAAGGAGCACAACTCCCAACTGTAAAAGTCAGATTTATACTTTGTCATCAACCGAAATGCAGTTGAAAATATGTTTCTTTCATTCTGTGAAGTATAAATGAGCCTTGAGACCTCTTACTTTATCTTTGGAACTAACGGATGTGGGTATTCAAGAGAACGCTGTAATTAATACATGTGTTAATACATGTGTTCAGTGAAGTTTCACCTGTTGGCTGTTAAGGTTGCATTCATGTGTTGTTTTTGTTTTGGGGGGTGTCACTGTCTGAGGTGTTGACACTTAAGGTTTTACATGTGTGTATATAGACTCCCATGTTGGCTACATGCGTCAGAATATAATTTAATTGCACCGGATGAAAGTTGATGGCGCCTGTAGTCTATGACTCTATGTATCTGTTCCACTCAACTAGCCTACATGATGGACCATAACTTGTAATGCCAGTTATTTCTGTACAAACGAGGTCCATGACTATTATTCATGGGCACTAAAGAGTTGTATGTGTGCACATATGAATATGTACATTACTAGTCCATGAACTGAATTTGAATGGTCTGGGGTTCTCTGTCACAATGCCTAAAGTTCCTCAGGGCTGCGGCTAAAAATGTTCATTCAGGTTTTTCTGCGTCAAGCCTGATTTATACGACATCGTACGTTGGTGTATAAATTAAGCGTTACTCTTTATGGTCACTTTCTTTCACCCTTCCATCTGCGTGGCTTTATTTCTTCTCCCTTTAAACAGTTCCAGTGCTTTCCTACTAAGGCCTAAGATTCTTTAGAGAACACACTAGCTGCTGCTTTTGTACTTCCCATGGCTAAATCATTTCAACTTATTTTTTATAATATATAATTTGGCTGTCTGTTTATATACAGTATATATATATGAAAATATATTTCTACATATTTAAATGTTATTGCATTGTGTATATAATCAGTATTAGGCCCGTGAAGCCGTTTTTTCGGTGGAGCGGTGTTGTCAGGGTGTTTGGTGTCTGTTACTGTACTAATAGAGTTGTGTTGGACTCCTGCCCTCTGCAGGGCAGTCAGTGCTGTTACCATAGTCAGGCCCAACCGGGGCAGCCTCAATACCCAAGCTTTACAGAAATCCCTCTTTAGAACTCTGCAAAACCAGGGCAGGGAGAGTGGATCCACTTATCGTCCAAGGATTTGTGTGTGTGTGTGTGTGTGTGTGTGTGTGTGTGTGTGTGTGTGTGTGTGTGTGTGTGTGTATTTGTGTGTATGTTTTAAAACCCCTGAGCCTTGAATATTGCCTTGATTCCTTTGTAAGTGGAGAGATAGGGAGAGAGCAGAGCTGTTTTCAGTGCTTTGAATTACTACAAAATGTCGGTCATGTTTTGTGAAGTGTTTTGTGACAGCTTGTAGCTTGCATGACATTGCGTGTGGGAGTGTGAATCCACCCAAAACATTTAGATAGGAACAACGTGATATTTGGCCAGTCTTGTCCTGCATGATCATAGTTTTCTGTCTTCTGGTGTGTATACAAAAAAAAACTAACATTTTAAAGCTTGAATTTCCCTATGCTTGAATAGTCCAAACTAGTGGTTTGCGGACCTTGTTGTTATTCCTATTCCTCTGACTTTCAGATTGTCTCATTGAGTAAAACCGCTTTGTACACCCAGCTTCTGTCTACGCCACAGGCTGTGTAGAGCTTAGTTTTGATTAATCAGCATAACGAATGTAACATTCAATGAAACCCCCCCTGAATCATTTTAATGTCTTCCACAGCAGCCCATTTCATTTATTTAGTTCATTTATTAATCTTAACACACACACACACACACACACACACACACACAATGCTTTGCACTGACTCACCTGTGTTGGATAAAGGGCTTTGGGAAATTATGAAGGTTACTGAGGGGTAGCTTTACTGCACCAACTCCTCAGAGTTTATGTGCAGCGCTGCTCTTGAAGGAAATGGAAGTTGTTTGTCTACTTTGCTTATCCAGACTTTGTGTTTTTGATGCATAACCCAAAAGCATGCTTAACACCCCAAACTCCCCAAAACTCGTATCCACTCCATAACCCCTTGCAGTGGAACATAGGGTTGTCACTTAGTTGAGGCTTTCGCTACATTTTGGGTACATCCTGTCATAAATAAGACCTATTAGGGGACCATTCCAGTTGCTGCTTGAACAGATACATATATATATATACTCCAGGACCTACTCTTAATTCCTTATACATTTCTGCAACATGGAGGTCTTGAGTAGCGAGCCAAGCGTTCTTAATCCTCAAGACGGTCATCAAGGTAGAATAGAATGGTGCCTTAGATTGAGATTTAGTTTTTTCTTTTTTCTTTTTTGGTCATAACTATTAAAAAGATAACTAATGTGTCACGTCCTTACCTCGGCCATGACAATCAGTCTACCCGACCAGGGCGACCGTGTGAATTATTAACTTCTCTCTGGAGGCTTTTGAAACATAACTAAGACCTGTCCACAAATTATATTTGTAAATATATCTAAAGTGTACCAAGATGTTGAACTGTTAAAAAAATAATAAAGTTTTGCAAAAAGCTCGTTTTGTCATCTGTTTTTGTTTGATATAAGTCTGATACTATTTTGCAAAATAACCAAGTTCAGGCCGCTACGTGGCATTCCCATCTACGCAGCCTTCAAATCTATAAAATCTAGAAGCGCCAATCAGCACTGTCATCGCAAAGCTTGGCCAAACATTACGTTACATTTTGAGAATCTTTTTTTGTTGACACGTTTTGTGACTAGTGACATTTTGTGTGACGTCCCACATCCCAATTTTAATATAATGTGATGTCCCAAATTGTAAGTGTTGAATTAATACTATATTAGTGATTACTACTCTTTCGCCATTTTTGATATGAGCATTTAAAAGGACAACGGACAACTCGGATCATGATTTCCTTTCATTTATTTCATGTTCCAGACTCTCGGTTCACTCCAAAAAGCATTGTGTAAAATTAGTAAAGCCTTGAGTAGTATTAGTTTATATTGCAGGAACAATGTTAAGCGATGAAGATGTTTCTTTTGTGTTAATTGCTCACACCAAGTATTTTCCAATAATCTATTCAGAGATAGGCCTAACATATTTTACAGATAAGATTCACAAAAAAAGAATTATGCATGAGTGACAGTAAGCATGTAAAAAGCACAGTATTTTCCTTGGAACTATTCCAGTAAGGCACTGAAAAGGGCTTTGCTTAAAAGGCAGCACAACATTCTGAATTAGAATTGATTAATATTACATATCACAAATCCACAAAAGAAAACCCACTGGTACATTAGTATTGACACTGAAACAGACTGCAGTGTCCTATTGTTACATGTTACTTATTTGTTGAGCTTAGTGCATACTTTGTTGAAAGCATAATTTCAGTTTACACTATAAGTAACTACAATTAAACCCCCAAATAAGGGTTAACGGGGAAATCATTTTGAGCTTTTTATTTTTCAAAAGCAGGTACTGTCCAAAGAAATTCCCAAATTGTAATTGCTTTGACTGTTTCCGCTTAAATGGTTATCCTCACACCTTCTTGGCACAGTCGGGGCAGTAGATATGATCTCCGTTGATGACAAACCGCTTGTTGGCCAGGGAGAGGCTGCACTTCTTGCAGTTGAAGCAGTATTCATGCCAGGCGTAGCCCTCGTAGTTGACCACATTGGTACCATGGCCAAACCCTGCATCACCACACGCAGGAGAGAACATATGTCATTCAGGAGTAGGGCTTTGCCCCATACACCTTTACTTTTTTTGATTAATTGAATAATGGAGAAGAGTGTTTTTTTTACAAATTGACAAAAAAAGATGCAAATAGAGTTATTTTAATACTTTGTCGTACAACAGTGTCCAGGGGTGTAAAATTTGGATTTTGGTTTTGCTCAAAACATGATACTGACATACTGTATGTCAGTATCATATGATACTGACATACTGTATGTCAGTATCATATGATACTCACCATGATACTGACATGATGTCAGGCCCTGTCACGATAACGACGCGATACTGAGTCTGACCACAATACTGACATTATACTGACCATGATACTAACGTGATGATGTCAGGCCCTGTCACATCACTAGACTAGCTCAAAACAAAACAGAATGCAGTTCACAAGTATGAGGCTCAGCCTATAATTGACCATTGATTTGATTGATATGCTGCATGAGTGTAAAGTGTTTTTTTTCTGAAACTTAATTCAGCTAATCAAAGAGGAGCTGTGATCAAAATACAGTACTGTTTGAGAATCTATTTGAAAACTGTATAGCCATAATTGTTTGAATGTTAACAGTCCTGAACTGTTTTGAATTAGGAGAATAAATCAAATTCAATTTGAAAAAATATATATAGAATAATAATTGAATTTGGTTTTAAAAATGGCACATACTCTGCTTATCAAAAATACCACATACTGTCGCCAGAGATTAATTCATAACTATGCTGGCAAAAATATGCGATCGTCAGAAATAAGTCATACCACTTTTGTCCTCAATGATGTGAAAGGAAATGATTACCCAATTATTACACACATAAAAATCATACTACACTATTATTAACTAGTCTACAGTGCCCTCATGCTATGGAAATGCCAACTAGTAGTACCCGTGATAGGGTTCTTGCAGCCATGGCACTTCTTGGCCACGTCAGTCTTGTAGCAGTCCACACAGTACACACTGTCCTCATGGGAGGTGAAGCGTGCTCCGGCCAGGGATTTCTTGCAGGTACGGCAGACGAAGCAGTCTGAATGCCAGGGCTGGTCCTGGTAGCTGATCCCTCCAGAGGTGATGGGCTTAGGAAGACCAGAGGAACACATTCAGCTCAATCTGAAGCATATACACTTGTTTAACCATGAATCGAAACATATTTTCTCTCCTAGATCGAAGTTGGTTTAAGCATGGAAGTATCAATATGGAGGGGACAGAATTGTGCATGTTCAACAGATCATTCAATGTCAATTAACAAAAAAATACACCTAAGCATATGAACCCTAGTGTCTCTTTTCTCAGGTGAACATTCTGTTTACAACACGTCGTACTGCGACGCGCTGTGAGCTTGTCGATCTGCTCTTTTCAGTGAAGATATTTAGTGTAGAGAGAAAAAAGGAGTGGATCAAGTATAGGCCCTTGGGGCACTCAGTTAAGTATATAGGGTTTAAGTGGTCATGGTCATTATCATTGTTTCTACCTGCTTGCAGTGGAAGCATTTCTTAGAAAACTTCTTGTCATGGCACGGGGCACAGTATATGTCATCACCCTTGGTGAGGAAGCTCTGTGTACGGATGGGCTCCTTGCATTCAAAGCAGGTGAAGCACTCCTCATGCCAGATCTTGTTCTTGTACTCCACATTCTGGGATCCTGAAAGATAAATACAAATAAAAACTGTCTGCAATGCACAGCTGCGTACTGGATCAAGTGCACTCGAACTGCTATAGCTAGGATGAGAATTAATGGGGGTATTGGACAAATACCAAATAAACTGAGAAGATGACTACATAATTTATTGCAGCGAAAAAACAAACCCACCTGGCATCACCACCTTGTAGCAGCCCTGGCACCTGTTCCCGTCCTCGCGGGAGCCACACTTTCCACACATGATCTTGCCATCATCCCGGGCGCTGAATGGCTCATTGGCCAGCGGCGCGTAGCACTTGGCACACTTGAAACAGTCCTCGTGCCAGTAGCGGTTCTTATGATGCAGCTCCTGGACACAGAGATGTGGCAAAGGGTGAGGAGACCTGACCCCTCAAAGCCGTCATACAGTATATGTCCCATTCAAATGGAGGTTGTTTACTCATCATCTGGACTGAGGCCTGTGGCCAGAACACTGAACATCTGGTAGGTAGCAAAGTGATTTGGGATGTGTTAAGCCGTGAAGCCACTCAGTGTGGAACAATATACGGAGCTGGACAGGATACATTACATATAAAGTGTTTAAGTGTAATTTAAGCAGTAACTGTCCACCATTCTCTCGCATGTGTGACTGAGTGGTGAAGAGTTTCCATTTTGGAGACGGAAGCTCCTAATGGAAGAAGAGCTGCTATGTGGCAGAGGCCTTTGTCAGAGAATAACAGCCGCCTGGCTTCAGCTGAATTCATTTGACTATATACAGTAAGAAGAGTTGTGAAAACTAACTCATACTATCACTCTTTTGCAAAAGGTATCTAGGTATCAATCAGAGTGTCTCTACTCTGGTTTCATTACTCACTCACTCACTCGCTCTTCCCTTCCCTTCCCTTCCCTTCCCTTACTCACCCACTCCCTGACATATTCAAACATGCCATGTGTTCACCTTGGCATCAGCGCCGATGGGGCGGCGGCAGTCAGCGCAGGTGTTGGCGCAGAGCTTATCAAAGCATTTGGTGCACACGTGCTTGTCATCCTTATGGACGTACTTCTTCCCGTGCAGGTTGTCACGGCAATAGTAGCAGTCGAAGCGCTCGGTCATGGTGGAGGTGAGATAACTCTTGGGACCTGTAATCACAGGAGAAAACTTATTTTAATGACAGAGGCACAGGACACAAGATTTCTCTGCAGTTTCTTTCCCAGTGGCATTTCAACTAGCTCTTGCACCACAGCTCAAGTTTTGTGTTGACCCTGAGATCAGGAAACCCAATCATTTTTATTTATAGTTTTTTCTTTTACTGTAGGCGATTCAATAGTTGAGTTGGATGTTGCATGTTAGATGCCACATGGGGGCAGTGTTGCCTTGGCATATCACTGACTACTGCACCATACCCCCAGGGATGACTTTTTAAGTGACACTAATTCTTGACACATTTTTTGAATAATTATTTTCTGCATTTGCTGATAGTGACAGTAAAGAGGATTTGTCATTGTAGCAAAGGGCCTCGGTCAGCCCAGACCCTGGGCTGCAGCAAGAACTTCTTAGCCATATTGGGTAGGATATGTGCTCTACAGGGTGAGCTACCATTTGACAGAACAATGCCCAATTTTCACACTTACAGCATAATCTGAATTGTGTTCCATACAACATAAAAACGTTAAACACACCAACACAAAGCGTTTATGCCAGCCAGAAAGTGTAGTTTACAGCACATGCTGCCCAATGTTTTCCATGTAATCAGACACAGCAAGACACAGGCTGTCAGGCTCCGACCAGCAGCATACCAAACAACTGAGCGAAGTGTGTGGAATGTGTTGGGATGTCTGTCTGTCTGTCTCTCTGGTTGTTTTGGCCTATGGTCACAGACAGTGTGTTGGACTGGGCTCCACAGGGGCGTGGGGTTGGCTGGTTTATCAGGGTCTGACTGGAAAGTTGATGTTATATAATTAGAAATACTGGCTCACCCCCTACATAACCTTCTCTCTCTCTCTCTCTGTCATGTTTTGTTTTTGTCTTGCTTGTCTGTGCTTTGGTCAGTGAGTTTTATAGGCCAATAGACTAAACAGCGTCAAGTACTGCTAGTTGCTTTTTTAGTCAGAAATGTAAACAGCATGTGGTACAGTATGACATTAACCCATTAAGACCTGAGGCCGATTCTACAAATGCCTTCTAATTCAATGGTTCTCAAACGTTTTTGTGCCAAGGACCACCAAAATGATATGTATTTGGCCGCGGACCCACCCATCTGAAAATGTTTTGTGCCAGGGACCCCCAGAAGAGATTTGCGTAAAAAAAATATCTAAATTATTCAAAACTTTTCAAACGCTTGCTTTTCAAAAATTGCAGATGTACAAGCTCGCAGCACTGCACAAAGTGACGCGCTGTGAGCTTGTATATCTGCTATTTTTGAGAACCACTGTTCTAAATCCTAAAAAACTTGTGGTCCTATGTACACACATCAACATTCCTGCATTGCCACCAACAGCTGGTTCACAGGGAAAAGCCATCTTCCTGGACAGATTGTGTGGTGAGCTTAACCACTTTAGCCCTATATACTTCGTTGACTGGGGTCCTGCACGTGGTCCCCTCCTTTTTACCCTCATCACCAAATCGCTTTGCCGAAAGTAGGCGATCTACAAGCTCACAATGCGTCGTGTCGCATACTGTAGCAAATGGTTGTCCGCTTGTTAGATTGGATATTTTTGCAGAATGTTCGCCTATTACAGTATGATATGCCTAGAATAGAAAGCTAGGGTTCATGGGATTAAGCAACAACAACAATGTTCTCAATACCAAAGCTTATAGACTGTCTTACAGCATGTCAGACAGTGAGTCCCTTACAGCAGTGTTTGTCGAAGTTTTCCAGGAGGTCCCCAGCAAAAGTATAGCATCAATATCAGTTTAACCACTTTAACCCTGGATAATATAAATTGGTTATTTGAAAATAGCCAATCTACAAGCTCACAACGCGTCACATCTGTAGATCTGCTATTTAAAATAGAAATACATAGGGCGTATTTAATAGGAATATACAGTATTTGAAACACTTTAACAGCACACATTTTGTTTGGAGGTCCCTGGCACCAAATATTGTCAGATGAGGGTCTGTGGCCGATAAATATTGATTTGGGGGTTGACATGAAAATGTTTGAGAACCACTTACCGAACGACAAACGTTGGTGACATCATTATCAGCTCTTATAGCATCTTAATCCAGTTCATTACAATGGAGGAAACACTGAAATACCATTTTGCTCTGGTTGCCATAGGAACACAGCAAAATATGTCTTAGCTAGCTTCGAAGCTATTTGAGTGGGATGGCGTAAACAGCCATTTGCATGAGATGAGTCTGCAGGGCTGAAGCATGTGGCCCCTGCCTCTGGGCCCAGGATCCGTGAAAGGATGACCGGCGAGGCCTGTCTGCAGCTGTTCCATAAGGATAAAGATTGGGCCGGGCATTGAGCCCTGATGAACACCCCCCCCCCCCTTTCATGGGTCCAAACAGTCCAACACAGTCAATCTTATCCAATCACACACGACAGTGATGTAACATTAGTGCAGTTAGCCAGAGCGAAGATCAATTCTAAATGTGGATTGCTTATTTTAAGTGCATTGACCTTCCAGAGAAGACATAAAGACCTTTGTCATGACTACGGAGCCCATGCATCCATTGTGACTTCGGTTGAAGTGTGCCATATATGATTGCCCAGTACTTTAGCTCTAATCCTTTCTACAAACAGTCTGACAGCTGCCACCTCAAAAACAGCCATGGTATGCACCGTCCACTCAGTGGACCGCTGTAGTCCCTGTGGGGAGGGGAGAACGTTGGCATCAAAAGGTCAGTATGGGACCACTTTGAGCGGTGAGTCAGAGTGGCGATGCGATGGACATGACATGGAGTAGATCAAAGACAAGCATGATGCAGCCAACATACTGTATCACCCTAAACAGCAGCTACAGTATACAGCTATGTCTATTAGATGTAATCTCATAGGTGAATGATAAAGCAGTAACCAGCTGTCTTCGTTAGAACGTACAATAGGTCTTTTACTTATGCAATTTATTCCACCACCACCAGTCAAATCACTGCAATCCAGCACCATGTATAATATAAACATTAGAACTTGCTGTCCTGTTGAGAATCTCAAGAGAGTATGTGTTTTGTTTCAGCAATTACAATTAATACTTAAATGCAACGAAAACATATAAACGTTATAAACGATAAATCCCTGAAAGCAATATGTAAAAAAAAATAGGATAGGATTAAAAGATGAAATTCAAGGTTGCTGCAGAATCTTACTCTCTCTAGGTGCCTTTCTTTAAATTAGTTTTTACTTCATTGAACCTTTTTTCAGCACAATGAAAACACACTGGGGCTGAGCCCTCATTTGAAACAGCGCAGAGTTACAAAACTAAGGAGGAAATCAGACGATACAACTCCAATTAAAACGACTTAAACCCTAAGTGGTGGTCACCCATCCGGTCTATCCTTTGCCACCTCCATTTTTCCCTCTACACCAAATGCCTCAGGTGACGATAGCCGATCTATAAGCATAGCTGATCTACAAGCTCGCAACCCGTTCCAATACAATGTGTTGGAACGAATGAAAGCTGCTATTTTTGCTAAATGTTCACCTATTATGAAATGCCCAGAATAGGGATGCTGGTGTTCAAGTGGTAAAAAAAACGAGTTTTGTTGTAAGATAACTGAAGTGGCGAGAAAGGTAGTGTCCAAGGTACTCTAATATCAATCCAGGAACCTGATGCACTACATTCAAATGCATTCAAAAGTCTTTCCTAAATCCAAAGAAAACCAAGGAACGTGGAGCTCAAGGTACTCTGCTGACCATGTTTTATAAGGATTAACCTTCTTCAAGTTTTCAAATATCAAGTGAAGGACAACCATCCAAAACACAAAAGAATATTATTGTGCAGTTTTTCATTAATACCCCCAGAATATAATACTGTACATATCAATATAGGGTTCCAAATACCATATCATAGGGGAAATGTTACACTACTTTCCACCCATCCACCCATCTAGTCTTTGAACCATGGACTTTGTAAGGAAGGATGCATGTGCATTGTGTTAATTTACACCCAGCCACAGATTCAATAATCAGGAGTCAGAAACTATAGAGAGCTACAGAGTTATGTCATAAAATCAAAGCAGTTTCAAAAAGGAAATTCTCTAAAAGGAGAAAAAAGTACCTTGGCCAGCAGCACATAGATCTCTGCTTTGGCACTGGGTCATAACACATTTAAACATTTTATGAGCATCTCTGAATCACCACTGACATAAGCATTTTTGTCTCTTTACCTGAGTGCCTGAACGTCATGTTTACTTCCTGTAAGCAGCGAGGGAACAGAGAAAAGTTGGGAAAACAAAAGCAGCAATAGAGGAGGATAGAGTAGCATCCGCACAGGGTCAAATTTGTAGTGCCCTGCACCCCATTAAGGCACAGTATGGGGCTGTATATACTCCAGACTCTGACCCACACCCCAACACCAACACACACCCCCAGGCCCAAAACCAAATCCAACCTTCAGTCCTCCACTCCTTTTTAGGGAATGCATCAGTGGATTCCACTGCTGTAACATCAGAAGGTAAAAAAGAATGGGCCAAAGGTTTTGAATGAGAACCGCCAGGGATAATAGATACTCCCACTGCCCCCATCACCAAATGCTGTTGAGGTCATGTTGGGATGACATGTTGGATCACTTAACATCATAAGTCAAATCATATGGATGACTCACTGTCATTTGACGTTCATTGAGTGAGTTGAGTTTGTACTTCCAAAATCACCATGGCAGTGTATGTGTGCGTGTGCGTACGTGGCATGTGTGTGAATGTCAGCCTTTACATAAGGTGATGAAGCTATGGTCTGCCCAAGTTCTCTTTCAACCACGCATATGAAATGGCGACATTGAAAATGCGGCAGTGGGGGAAAGAAATGTAGTTTCAGATGTTATTTTCAGCAATGAATATTTCTCTCTTTGACGTTAGCAGTTTGGATTCCAAGGGAGAATATTTCCTTAAAGAAGATTGGATCACGTCCATACATTCCTCATTCAGACGGCAGACGCACAAGAAAACATGGATTTCATACGCAAAGGAAACGCAAGGAAACCTCAATATCTCACTGTAAAAAGCATTTTCTACACCCGTCCAAGGCGTCCATCCATCCATCCATCCATCTATTATCTATCTATCTGTCACACTGCTTTCAGCCTGCTATTTGCAATCCAGTACAACAAAACAAAATTGGCCTTTAAACTCAGGCAAACTCATAAACAAATTTGAATATACAATCATATTGAGAGCAAGCAAGCAGAGGGGATCACTAGGCTATAAACCTGAGCAAACACAAAAGAGTGTGTGTGTGTGTGTGTGTGTGTGGGGGGGGGGGGTGATTCCTTAAGTGCATCTGGACATAATTGCAGATTTGATTTGGTCCATTACTGTAGGAACATTATTTGTCTTTCAATAACTGTCCACATTTATAATCTCTCACCCAATTAAACTAAACCCACAAAGGCTAATTAACGAGCAGCACGGCGCCATGGTGGAAGAAGGGAGGGCCTGACCCGAGAACATTCTTCCCACGATATTTCCATCACTCATTTTAAGAATTTGTTTGCCTCAGTCTACATCTGCCCCCCCCCCCCCCCCCCCCCCCTCATACCTCATCATCGCTGTTGGCCAGAAAACTTGTAGCTCCATATTTCGTCTTTTTATGTTTTCATGAATTCATTCCATATTTGATACTTGTCGCTCTAGTCTACAAGCTCGCAAGCCACAATGTGACACATGGTGAGCTAATAGATCTGCTATTCTCATTCATTTTGAAAAAAAAAAAAAAATCACCATTTTTGAAACATGTTGAAGGTTGAAAGTGGTGTTTTTTTTACATAAATATTAAGTATTGATGCACTTATGCTTAATGTAAATATTAATGCTTGAGACAAAATAATAACTACGTTTTGTTTGCATTTCCTGAAAAGTGTTTTGGACATACAAGGTTTCTTTCTTTAACTCCTTTCTCCCTCCATTTAACTCCTCTGCTGTCCTCTCTCCATGCTTTCTGCATGTATCCCTCGTCCCAGCAGTTGTTGTGTCAAGTAAATGTGTCCGTGGTTTCTATCCCTCATCAGTCCTCCCTTTCTGTTGTTCATCCTACATGGACCGGGGCCTGTCTGGCTTCACATTGAGGGGAAAATTGAGAAGAAGTGGTTGCCTGAAAGAATGATTATGTGAATCATGATGTCGTGTGTGTGTGTGTGTGTGTGTGTGTGTGTGTGTGTGTGTGTGTGTGTGTGTGTGTGTGTGTGTGTGTGTGTGTGTGTGTGTGTGTGTGTGTGTGTGTGTGTGTGTGTGTGTGTGTGTGTGTGTGTGTGTGTGTGTGTGTGCGCGTGTGTGCGCGTGGGTGTGTGTGTGTATACTACTTTCTTCCAAATCCTCACTAGGATAGATAGATGAGGTCCACGTGCTGGCCCTCACAAGAGCCTGTTTTATGCTTAGGGTACTATAAATGTAAAGCAAAAAAAGTAAACAAAGCACACACAGCTGGACATGAGCATGCTCTTCATCATAAGGAAAAATAAAGTCTGCACACTGGATCAAGCTCCCACAAGTGAATTATTGCACTACCATCAAGACGGTAGTAATTGGTGGTATTTCAATAAATCACTTGTGGAGCCTGATCCGGTGTGCAGACTATATTTTTCTTTTTGAAGAGTATAAATGTAGTTAATGGAAATCAACCCGAAAGTCCACATAAATATAGTAAGTACAAGGTGTGTGTGTGTGTGTGTGTGTGTGTGTGTGTGTGTGTGTGTGTGTGTGTGTGTGTGTGTGTGTGTGTGTGTGTGTGTGTGTGTGTGTGTGTGTGTGTGTGTGTGTGTGTGTGTGTGTGCGCGCGTGTGCGCGAGCATGTGTGCATGGGTGAGTGCATGTGCTTGTATATGTGTTTGTGCAAGTGTGTACATGGTGCATGTGTGTTACAGCACGTTAACAGTCTAGTTAAGTTGAATCCTTTGGGAGGGTTCCATTGAGCCTGATGACCAGAGCTGTCCTGATTTTCAACTCATTGTGAAGCAGGGACCACAACCCTGACTAAGAATCAACCTGGGCCGGGGACCACTGTTGTCTTGGGTGGGGATAGGGGCTAAGATTACTTTTTTTGGAAACACTCATGCATTCCATGTCAATGCATCACACTGTTTCTCAACCAACGGTCCATGGACTACTAGTGGTCCATGGCATAATTAGGCCTGCAGGTGGTCCTGCAGGCCTCAACCAGGCACTTCCCCTTCTTGAGATTCTAACTAACTAATTTCTTGACCTCCAACTTCCCAGTAAATTACTACATTGACATGTCATCATCGGTCACCAGGTCATTTGGTGTACTGTTTCTCAACTAGTGAAAAAAGAAACATGGTCAGGGACCACATGCAATACCTTCACAGACCACCAGTTGGAACCCCCTGCGATAGACAATAGACAATGAGGTTGGAGTGCAGAACACATCTCAACAGCGGCCCTGTCCCAGGCAGAGCCAATTGAGGCAAATAGCTCACAACATTACCATGAACATAACAAAGAAGAAGCTATAAATACTGAACGTTCAGAGGAGCTGATAGGTAGAAGGGATTTCCTGGGTTAACAACCTCTAGCGCAGTGGTTCTCAAACTTTATAATTCAATGACCCCGCATAACTCTGAGAGCGTACAAATGGAACCATATGGACCCGTCCATTTGGTTCCATTTGGTTCCATTTGCAGGCTCTCAGAGTTACAGGCCCACAAGAGTCCATTTGGAATTGGAACCCCCTCAACGACCCCTGATGGTCCATGACTGTACCCCACTTTGAGAACCACTGATCTAGTGGAGCAAGGATGACATACAATGTGTTTTGGGGGGAAAAAACAATTTATTTGCTTAGACATAAACGTCTTCATGTTGGCGGTTTTAGCTAATGATCAAACGTGTGTTCATGTTCCCATGAGACCATTCAAAGATATCATCAGGTCTGGAACATGGACCTTTTGTGAGGTATTTCCTGTCTAAAGTAGCAGGTTGGGAACCAGGCTCACAGGAAGTCTGGACTTGAAGCTAGCAGGAACTAGCGAGAGGTCTCTTGAGCATCCCTGGAACAAGTACGTAATCCCCACTCCCTTCTCTCTCTCTCTTTCTCTATCTGAGTCTCTGTCTTTCTACTGTTACCCATGGAAAGGTTGCAGACACGACACAAAAGACCAGTTTATGTATGCGTGGCCCCATTTCTCTACATGGCCTCTCGCCCAGAGCAGCAATCTGACTCAGTCATCCTCCATTCCTGGTTAGCAGACCGACTGACAGAGCGGTGATAAATAGAACAACCTAATCTCTGTCAGGGGAATGGAAAGTGGCGGTGACTCACAAAGGCATACAAACAGAAACAAACCCTGCACACAGGCACACCAACACTCACCATCACACAGCTGATGTACGACACTATAACAGCATGTTTCTAAGCAGCAAGCTAGAAGTCAGGCTGCGGTCACTAGACACAGACAGAGGTCAAAGTCGTGTGACTTCTGGCTGGTCGAAAGTGCACTGACACTAACCAAGGGACATGGCTTTGATAAGACACTGACATGCACGCACGCGCGTGTGCACACACACACACACACACACAGATAAAAATGTTACAGTGGGCCAGCGAACACTTTTATTCTCGTTGGTTTACTCGGAACCATGACTCATGGTTCTCTGAGCACAGTGATGGTCAGACCCCTCCTGATGATAAAAGGCTTGTTCTATTAGTACACAAAAAAAAGGCTCATCTGCATTAAAATTGTCCATTAACCATAATGAACCATAAAACCACTATACTCACAGTCTTGCGTAGCCAGACAACTATTCCACAACCACAATCTCTGAATGCTAGATAGTCTGGAACTACACCTCCCGAAAAGAATATTATACTCAGGACAAGATATGTTTGATTGGCACTGATATATTACTTAGTTATTGCCAGTGTCACACAGACCTAGCAGAATGTCAGAACAACTGAAACACATAATCGTCTACTAGGTGTTTGTTTACCACCAACACCACCCTTCCACACGAGACCAAACCAGTAGACCTACTGTAATTGTATTGTTTTCCCACTTTACTATTTAATGAATGGTACCATTCAATTTTTCTCTCTCAGAAGAGCATACATGTTCAAAAGTTGGCCAAGCGTGTATTTGAAAACACATCTCTGAAAATACATCTGGGCACTCTCAAACAGTTCTCTCCTCTCCTCTTTCCTCTCTCTCTTTCATTCTGATTCTTTCTACATTTCTTTTCCTCTTGCCGTCTCAGACTCTCATTCATATCAAGTGCTTGTGTTCCAATTTCTCCGGATAAAGAGGTCGGAGCTGAGGACGTAAAGTTCTCCCTCCACATGGGAGAGAACGCTGCTTCAGCCAGCCAGCCAGCATTGCCAAATTAGGAATCGCAAGAGGCCATTGAGCTTGCTGTTTTCATGCATTTCACTCATCTACACTCAAACACAAACACCCTTCTTTCTATCCATCTGCTCCATCGTCCGTCCCTCTCTCTCTCTCTCTCTCTCTCTCTCTCTCTCTCTCTCTCTCTCTCCCTCTTAATCTTTCCTGCAGTCTCTTTAACTCTCTCTCTCTCTCTCTCTCTCTCTGTCTCTCTCTCTCTCCCTCTCCCTCTCAATCTTTACTGCAGTCTCTCTAACTCTCTCACTGTCTCTCTCTCTTTCTCTCAATCTTTACTGAACACTCTCTCTCTATCTCTCTCTCTCTCTCTCTCTCTCTCTCTCTCTCTCTCTCACAATCTTTACTGCACACTTTCCTGCACTAGAATAAACAGCTGGGACAAAAGGTTCCTTCATGGACATTCTGCTATCTCAGGACTTACACATGGCCTGTGAGAGTACACCTCACGGGCCATGTGGTTTAGCAGCTTCCTTGATGAACTGACATTTTTTCTCATATTTATTTGTTGTTATTATACACCACAGTGATGTAAACTGTGTGCATCATGTATGGAGCCACTGTTATAAGTTTTGTACACAGGGCCCAGACTAATAGGCTACTGTTCGTTTTACATAATGACTTGGGTCATATATTGTCATATAAAGATATTTCACATGGAACAGATTATCTTAAGTAGTGCCATAAAAATATATAAATAGAAGCAGCAATAAAGAAACAAACATGACATCATTTAAGCTTCTATGGGAGGAGGGAGTGTGTTCTCAAACTTTACAGTTGAGTACAGAGTTTTTAATGGCTTTTTTTTTCAGCCCAGAAGTGATGTCACACTGGAACCACAGAATAAGGACTTCATCGCCAGGTCTCTTTAATGACATCATGCATTTGGCTTGTTAGCTGCCCAAGATAGTTTTATTGCCCCTTTAACCAGAGAAAATCATTAGAGAGGACAGGGTAAGCTACAGTATGGTTTGTTTTTAATAGTTTTAAGCGCTAGATATCAGGCACAGGCACTATTGATGGCACTGGTAAGCATGCAGAGAAACATTGTCCCAGTATTAGATAGCATTCAATATTTTCATTGGGGGGATGAAGAGTGCATGGCAGATAGACAGAACAGACATTACTCCAACAAGTCTCCATGCATGCATTAAGCTCAATTTGCAATAAGTAGCCTACATAATGCAGTAAATGCACAGGCTACAAGGTGAAAATCAACCACTTGTCACAGCCAAGAAAGAAATATGAAATTAATAGGCCTATTAAAGTAGCCACAGATTATTTTTTATTGTATAAATTAAACTGCGATACAAAGCTGCGTCACTCAAACCTGTCTCGCAGCACTGTGCAGTCTGACTCTGTGCACATTGGAGACCTTAGAGCAGTGGTTCACTAACTGTTTAGCTCAAGACCCAAAAGAGAAATTAGACGTTTTTCCAGTAGCCTACCCAAACAAGTGAAAATAGCAGATCTACAAGCTCACATGTGAACTTATAGATCGGTTATTTTCACTACTTCTTAAACATTTGTCTAACTAATGCATTGTCTTAGATTTTTTAAAAATGTATTTATTACATTATTTTGAAATTATATATTTGTTTTGCTTAAAAAACAAATATGTTCTAAAAGAAAATGTAGGAAACATATTTTCAGAGATATTTATTTACCCCTTAAAATGTGTCCGCGACCCACAAATGGGTCCCGAACCAGTGTTTGGGAACCAGTGCCTTAGAGGCACCCTTTCACACCAATTAACGCTGATTAGCTACTACTCTGATAATACGTATTAAAAACACACGTGCGCGCACTTAATAATAAACAACGTCAATAATTTAGCGTGATTCTAATTAGAAGTCAAATAACCAGAAATAGTAGCACAAGAAAGACCCTTATTGTGTCTTTGTTCTGGACTCACCTCTATGCGTAAAGATGTGCGCCTTTCTCAACACCAGCTGTGCCTCAGATGGATTAGTCTTGGAGGTGGTACCTACTCTACTCCTCTAGCTGTGTCGTTGACGTCCCTTAAAAGACAGAGAGAGGGGAGGGAGAAAAACTCAAGCAGGATATGATCCAAACCTTTGTACGCTATCCTAAACAATGACCTCAGCCAGGAATTTACAAGCTCTTATACAAAGCGTTCTCATTCGCCTTTAGACTAAGTAAATATTGTAATGTAGCCTACAACTTTTAAACATAAAATGAGCAGCCTGATATCCTCTGAAAGGCATAAAGGTAAATCAGCCTATACAGTTTATATGATTTTTAGCCCGATGTGCCACTCGCCACCACGTAAGATAACCTATCAATTGATTACGCTCCGGCATGCTGGCACAATTTCAACATCATGCTGTGTTCACAAAAGATGGACCAACGTACTTAAACACCTATCTCATCCAAGTGTTCCATATTTGCGCTCACTTGCCTCCTTCTTTGGTAATGAATAAAGTAGAGAACTTCAAGATGACTCACTCTAAACCTAGAGTAAATACAAACTCACCTATCATTTTAACCACTCACAGTGCAGTTCAAAATACACAATCATCATCCATGATGATTCAATTGTTATTATTGCAAAATAATAAAACAAGTAAGAAATAGTACAATAATAAATAAATACAAGTTTAATTATGGAATGATATGTTTTATATGGCTAAACATGGCTATATTGTGTAATTAGGCTACCTGGTGGTAGAAAGGCCCCCCCAGACAGAAGTGGGACGCCTGTCTCAATAGGTAAGCCTCAGGGGGTTGATCAGAGGCTCTGCCCTCCATCACAATCCCATGCACTCACTATTTTGACTTTACTTGAGTATATTCCAATTTCTTGATACTTTAGGCCAGTAGTTCTCAAAGTGAGGTCTGGGGACCCCCCAGGGGTCCTTGGAGCTGTTCCAGGGGGTCCCCTTTAAAAATTGTTACCATGGCTATTTCAAAATAGCAGATATATAAGCTCACAGTGTCAGTCACATCTGCTATTTTTTAAGAATTAAAAGTTTTTTTTAACACAAATCTTCTCTTGGGGGTCACTGGCACAAAACATTTTCAGATGGGGGTCCGCGGCCAAATATATATGAATGTGGGGGTCCTTGGCACGAAAAAGTTTGAGAACCACTGCTTTAGGCTATACTTCTACTCCACTACATCTCAGAGGCAAATATTGTACTTTCTACTCCACTGCAATTATTTGACAGTTTATGTTAGTAGGTATTTTGCAGATTTAGATTAATCTATTAAACATACATTAACTGAGAAATTATTGTTGTTATTGTTGTAACTTTTGTACTTTTACTCAAGTAACATTTTGAATGAAGGACTTTTACTTGTAGCGTATTTCTACACTGTAGTATTGATCAATTACTAAACTGGAGTACTTCTTCCACCACTGTAAATATCCCTAGTTTGATTTCTATGGGGCTTTTTACACTTTCATTTAAACACTTTCCATTAAACTACAGGAATCAGTTAAGGAACGATGTCAGAAGACAGACTTTACACTTAAAAAAGGATAAAGCATGTAGTCCTCTCTCTCACACACACACACACACACACACACACACACACACACACACACACACACACACACACACACACACACACACACACACACACACACACACACACACACACACACACACACACACACACACACACACACACACACACACACACTCTCAGAGGGTGTGGGGGCTTTAGGTCATGGCACTAAGGAGTTATTTGAGTGTCTGGGTTACCCAAACATCAGGCCAACATAATGTGCTCAAGCTGAACAGTAGCTCAATACATTTTGTTTTACTGCAGATGAGTGTGACCGATCTCCTGATGATGCGTATTACTTACAAACATACTGATACACTGTAATGCACAGAATGACAAAGCAATGGAGACACATAGGCCTACTGTCACACACAAATACAGAAAGAGAGAAACAGAGCGGGGAACAAAAACGTGTTGTATATCCCAATGGGAATGCCCCGGTCATCTACTATATGACACAGAAATAAACATCACTTCTTATAAACAAGTACTTAGTAACCCATTACATGAATGTAAACACATACCACTCTATTAGTATCATTTACAAACAGCAAGGAACTTTGCATTACATAACAAGATATTGATGAGACGTGTTTAGCTTCTGGTCAGGGCCTTTATACTGCACTATGGCCTGGAGATGTTGTAACATGGTACACACTTGAAACAATAACGAGAGACAGCGAGATGAATAACAGTTAGTTTACTATACAACTCTGTGGTTGGAGGTTGCTCATGCCCCTAATTCAAGGTAGTTTATTGCCGTATGTTTCTATGTTTAAAAATCACAGGTATCAGAAGATATATAGAAGGGAAAAAAAGCGTATTCACAACCCAGGTACGCCCTCTCTCTGACAACACAAAACATACACCACCATATACAGCAGTGGTTGTCAAACATTTTAAAGACAAGAACCCCCAAATTGATATGTAATTGGCCGCGCGCGGACCCCCATTTGAAAATATTGTGTGCCAGGGAGTACCTGGAATTTTGGAAAAATACGGGGTTACATTCTGAATGCATACACTCAGTGTACACACACGGTTGAATGGATGAGGGCCTCAGCAAAATCAGAGAGAAGGGAGGATGACGAAGAGAGAGTGAGAGAAAAGGAGAGAATGAGAAAACAACCAGATGGACAGAATCGGAGAGAAAGAAAGAGAGAACAGAACAGTGCCAAGTTACGTGCCGCAAAGCTAATATTTCCTTCCTGGACTGTAACTCCAGCAAACAGGCGTTGTCGAGCGGAGTGGAGAGAGTTGTGCCCATATTAGGAATAATGTTACCTGATATCTAATAGAAAAACACACTGTGGAGAGAGCTGCCTCCATTTCCATTCCCTGGAGAGATGTGTGACAATGTATCATGTCATATGGCCTGCAGTATGCATAAAATAGGGCTGAAGTGGTTAATGTTTGTTTTATAATATAATAATTTATATCTGCAAAGTAACTAGTAACTAAAGTTTTCAAATAATTGTAGTGGAGTAAAAGTATAATATTTGCCTCTGAGATGTAGTGGAGTAGAAGTAAAAGGATTGGAAATTGGAAATACTCCAGTAAAGTAAAAAAATACCTCAACATTTTACTTAAGTACAGAACTTGAGTAAATGTACTTAGTTACTTTACACCACTAGCTGACCTTTTATACAACCACAGTAACAATGTCAATTAGAAAAGCTATTGAGACAGCTTTTTCTGAATTGTACTCCTTTAAAAGTTCAGAGATTTATAATGGAGGCCGATGGAAGATTTTGGGACCTCAAAAAAACACTTTCACATAGAAACTCCATTCACATTACTGTGGACATGCATCCTTGAGATGTTTTACTTTGAAATGATTTGTAGTTTTTGAAATATTTAACTTTAAGCGCCCAATGCATTGTCAATGGCAATGGACATTTACAGGGGAAAAAGTACAAACTTTGGCAGGCTACTAGGGTCAGGTTTGGACACACACACACACACACAGCTATCAGCAGATAGCAGCAGATTTTTCCACCACTGGAATTCACTTTATTTAAATGGATTTATGCCTGATTCAAACTTACTTTACTGTAACTAAGTTAACTAAGGCTACTAGGTGTAAACATTTACTTTCTACTACATCCATATGTTTGTGTTTTAACGTACTGTATAGTTCAAAGCCATCTGCAACACTAGCCTGGTAAACCCTCCCTCCGGAAATCTCATTTCGAATTGAAATGAGATTTCCGGAGGGAGGGTTTACCAGGCTACTGCAACACTGCAGCTGCATCTAAAGTCCCTTTACCCACACCTTCTCGGAGGAAATGACACTCAGACATATCACTGGGGTGGGACTTGAACCTGTGACTTTCTGTTTACCAGGTAGTCACTCTACCCATTTAGCCATGGCTATCTCTTCAGTCACAGTGGTTCTCAAACATCTTCATGACAAGGACCCCCAAATTGATATGTATATGCCGTGGACGCCCATGTCAAAAGATGTAGTGCCAGGAACCCCCATAAGAAAGATTTATATTTATAACTTGGAGGGGAAAAAAGAGTGTTCCAAATTTGGCAAGATGTTGGGAACATCTCGATACATTGTCAGAACATGGACTTGAACTTACAACCTTCCGTAACATAGGCAGGCGCCATTACTCAGTGAGTCACTGATCTTTTTTTTAATGCTTATGAAACACCCTCACTTTGAATACATTTCACTGTATACCATTTGTATATTGTTCCTTACACCAGTAGGGATACTATAATACTAGTCCTGTGTAGTGGAAGAAAGCTGGCATCAAAAATGTATTGGCCGCAGAACTCCATCTGAAAAGATTGTGCTGGGGTGGCCATAATAAGGATTTGTTTAAAACGTCAAGATTCTTCAAAATGTTGAACTGGTATTTGTGGGACTTGAACCCAGGACATTTTGGACATGCAGAAAGAGTATTTTCACAGTGAGCTATTGTGGTGACTGCTAGAACAGCCAAACAGAATAGATTCATCACAAAAAGGACCGAGGATTTTTTCCATAAACATTGAAACATCTAAGCTAAACTAAATCATTTTAACTGCATATTTTGATGTGTATTTTGTTGCAGTAATTAAGGAAGTGAAGGGACAGTGGGAGTTACAGTGGTTCTTCTTTAATCTGAAGAATGTTTTAAACACCACACTTAAAAGCACTAAAGAAACATGTGGAAATGTGTGGAGGTGCCATAGGCAAGCGAGTTCTGATGTGGATACCTAGGCGACCTTGTAAACAAGGCCAAAGCAGGTTCAAGTCCCGCCTAGGCACTGAAGCACATACTCATCGATGTACTCTGTTACCCCCGGTGTACGGGGATGCAGTACAGTGGGGCCGGGGAGCGGTTTAGCTCCCCGGTGTTTCCACACAGTAAAACTAGGTGGTTATGGCAAAATAAATCACACCTATCTGAACTTTTATGTTACCAAGGTAACAATGGCAATTAGGTGAGGTCACTTCCTGAACTGCACTTCTCCCACCTCACTGTACTCCTCCCACCTCACTGTTTGATGTGTGTGCTGCTGCCCTGTCTGCTGACTGCTGAGCTTTTCTATAACTAAGCTTGTTTATTCACTTTGTGATTTATTGAATATTGCTACCCACTGGGTACATACAGGGTTACATTCAGCTCAGTGATGGTGTGTTTGTTACAACGAAGTCAAGTCTGACTTACTCAAGTAAGAAATGTGAGTACTTTCCAACCACTGGCACACAACAGTTGTTACATCATGTGTGGAGGTAGTGATAGGAACTTATGTGTGTGGGCCGGGGGGAACAGTTTAGGTGACGGACCATTCATTCACAGCATCTGAAGCATAGAGTTAAAAATAATAGAGAGGGCACCGGATATCGCCTCCCGTCCACTTGCATTGAGTTGCTCACACAGCGCATGAAGCGAATTCACCCCTTCTTCCGGGTTGTAAAGTGTGATGGGCGTAGCCTATTTGGGGCCACTGTGATCCGTTCTGCGTCACAGAAGTGACGTGTTTTACGTCACAGAGGTGCGCGTCCCTGTGCGCAAGCTTGTGCGCAAGCTCGTGAGTCAAGCCCATTGGTCGAAACCGTTTTTGCTCGTACATTTGCAGTGGCCCCATCCGTTTTAAGCTGCAGTACCTACGAATGGCCAGCATCTCCATTTCGCTTCAATGCAAGCACTGGGTTCTGGGGGCTTGATCTGAAGCTACTGAAAAGACATATAGACAGGTTTCCTGTTAGTAAACATGAGAGGATATGACCGCGCAGAGGAGGGGGAAGCCTATAGAGGGCGCCATTACCTGGCGCCCTCATTATATTATTAATGAAAGTAGATTAAATTATGCAGTTTGTAATACCTTGTTTACTCAATAAAAATGATTTGTGGGAAGTTGGATCTGTTTGTATATAATAGCAGCATTATGCCTATTATGCCTATAATAGCAGAATTATGGCTATCTAACTCCCGAACACAACAACAGAGTGAACGGCGCAACAATTCGTTTCCCCCGAGCATGCGCAGATTGCGCATTCTGCTCTGTGATGACGTCGCGCGGAAACCCGTCTATACTCTAGTCTGTATATACACATTAATAGAGTTATCAAACACATTAATATAGATCAAACACATAATTACACGGAGGCCTTGAAGAATGGGTACAACGGTTTGTTGAAAACTAAAATGGACGGTTATTATTATGCTGCAGTGGTCACAGCACTAGCACTAACACTAGCATTAGCTTTAGCTTTAGCTTTAGCTTTAGCTTTAGCTTTAGCATTAGCATTAGCATTAGCAGCAGCAGCAGCAGCAACAACATCATCCAGGTAAAGTGCCTTTTATTTTCCACAGAAACGCCACTGTCAAGTCAAGACTCAGAAAGGGAGCTTTGACTTAGTGCTGAGAGCCTATTGCCAATCCTCTTCCTACTGGCCCATGTATAGTCAAAACTATACCCCTTCTCTACACTACATTTCCCAAAATGCACCAGCAAAATGGCCGCTCATTACCTGATGGGAAGCACCTGAAAAAGAGTGGAGGTGCTCAATCATTATACAAACACACTTCAGAGAGAAGGAACTCCAAGTTCTACCAAAGAAGTTCAGCCCAAAGACGCCAATGGTTGGTGAACTGGTTTTATTTACTTTGTTTTGCAATACTGCTTATGTGTTTGAAAATGTGTCTTATAATGTGTTCATGTTTAACTGGTTAAGTTTGAATTAAGGAACACATTGCAGCATTGTTGAAGGAACACATTGCAGCATTGTCCTCTTTGTGTTTGGAAAGAGAAGTATGAAATACAAAAGAATAATACAAAGTTAAAAAGGTTAGAATTCTGTTTATGATTTAAAACTACTAAAATGTAGATAATTCATGAAATTACCATGTTATGGTTTATTTGAGTTAAGACTACTAAAATGTGGAATTCATGAATTTGCCATGTTTAAAAAATGCTTAAAATGCTAAGTGAAAAATAGCCGATCTACAAGCTTGTGGGTCTGCTATTTGTCCTAAAATGTGTCTTTATTCCATTTAAAGGACTTAAAATGGTTCATTCATTTTAAATGTTTAATTCATTTAAAATGTTAAATTATTTACTTTAATAACTTGTTTAAGACATTAATTGGTTAGACACTTTTTGTTTGGTCTAAGGGCTTTAATTGTTTTAAGACAGTTAATTGTTTTAGAGCATTTATTGTTTTAAAGCATTTATTGTTAAGACATTTATTGTGTTAAAACATTTATTGTTTTAAAACATCTATTATTTGAAAACCCTAAGTTGTTTAATAAATACCCTAATTTGTTGTAAAACGGCAATGTTGTTAAACCTTGTTTTCTCTGTCTTTTAAGGTTTACAACCTGACTATGATTGACCAATCAGCGAAAAGAAACCAACCAAAATGAAATATAAGAGTTGGAAAAATAAAGGAGTTGATTGAGTTTAAGACTGAGTTGTGTCCTTGTCTTGGGTTTGGAGCTGAACTGTGAAAGAACTTGACAGCCACTAAATCATGTAACATTCGTTTTTAGATCAACCTGGGATTGTATAATTGTGTACTGGGCTGTCTGTAACCTGCAGCTTGGGCTTAAAGCTAACAACAGTCCATCTTAGACAAATGTAATGATTCATAAACATAGTTATTCATATCTTTTCATTCCTTTTCATGCAAGTATGCAATATGGTGTCAACATGGCAAAAAAGCGCTGGTAGTCGGTACACCTGGTTTCTGCTGGGAACAGGGTTCGATTCCCTGCAGTGCTGTGCTTACTGTTTCACCTTTGTCCTGTTAGCACTCAATTCATTGATTCATAATACCTGAATGCACTTTTTATGCAAAGCTGTTCATGTGAAAGATGGTTGCATACTGAGCAACACCAGAATATTCACCACATGCTGACTGCATGTTTTAATTTCATTGTGGTTCAAGCATAGGCATAGGATGTTGCTGTGCATTTGATCACTTGGATCTGGGTGTGCATGCTTTCTTTATTATATATTTTTATTTATTTATCATGTACAATTATTTAATTTCATTTAGACCTATTTGTGTTTGCTATTAGCCTACATATATTATGTGTGCAGTGTGCTTTTTGCAAACTGAAAAATGAAATGATGAGAAATGTGCATCAAGTAGCTATTGCATGCAATACTCCCCCTTCTTAGAAACGCTCTAAACGTTCTAAAACATTTTGTTGTCAAGGACCCCCTGAATTGACTTGTATTTGGCAGTGGACCTCAATGTGAAAAGATGTAGTGTCAGGGCCCCCCCATGAAGAAGATTTAAATTTAAAACTTAAAAAGAATATATACATTTATTCCAAATGTCTTTATTTTCACTCAATGTCAGGGTTAAGAATCAAACTCACAACCTTCTGTTTCTCAGGCAGGCTTTTAATCCAGTGGGCCACTGTGCCATGCCTAAATTTGAAGGCCAAATAAATAATGACAGAAAAGCCAAAGGCTTGTGTCCATTGGGGTTCATTAACATTGAAACATCTAGACAAGTAACAGCACAGCAAACCATAGACAAAGTAATATGCTGTAAAGTTCTTTTTCCTTTTCTTTTTTTAAAGTACTGTTGCGTGTTGTTCCACAAAGAGGAATGAAGACCTTTCATAGCAATGGAGCTGGTAGCACAGTGGGTAAAGTCTAAAGGTTGGACTCTCAGCACAGAGGTTCCATGTTCAAATCCCAGTCGTCACATACTTCAGTGTTGTTGTACTTTGAAATTTTCAAGGCCAAAATACAAGATGGTGTAGTGAGAAACTGATCAGACTCAGCACAGAGGTTCCATGTTCGAATCCCAGTCTTTCTATTGTTATGTTTTCAACTTTACTAACTGAAGGCTAACACAAAAGAACGCTTCAAAAGTACAAAAAGACTTAGAATTTGACTGGCTGAGAGATGGTCAAGTGGTCTAAAGATCAGACTTTCAGCATGGAGATTCCATGTTCAAATCCCAGTCCTTCTATGGTTCATTGCTTTTCAACTTTACTAACTGTAGGCTAACATACAAAAGAGTGCTCCAACAATACTATGAGACATCTGTCTAGAGCCAGTGAGAGGTGTAGTGAGATAGTGATCCGACTCTCAGCACAGAGGTTCCATTTTCAAATCCCAGTCGTCCCATATTTCAATGTTGTTGTAGTACTTTGAAAATGTCAAGGCCAAAATACAAAAAAGGAAGTCAAAACCACAAGAAGACACCTGCTGAGGGCCAAAAGGTGCGTTGGCGCAGTGGTAGGGTTTGGTTTATCTTGATCTTGATCAGTTGCCTCTGCTACAGACAGTGTGCAGGTTCAAATCAGAGGTTTATAAACTGAAGGTTCTGTGTTCAAAACTCCCAAAGAATGTTTTTCACTTTCCATCTAAATTCTAAAAGGCCAGTTAAGTATTACACTCCCAGGTGCATCTTCCATGCTAGCTAGCATGTGAGATAAATCAGTTATTTATAAACCAGTGGTTAAGGGTTCAAAACTTCTAAAGAACTTTTTCACTCTCCATCTAAATTCTAAAAGGTGGGTTAAGTATCACGTTCTCAGTTAAATATTACATTCTCAGTTGCTTCTGCCATGCCAGGATGGCTCAAATGATAAATCAGGGGTTCATAATCTGAATGTTCTGGGTTCAAAACTCTCAAAGAACATTTTTCACTTTCCATCTAAATTGTGAAAGGTGAGTTAACTATTACATTCCCGATCATATCTTCTATGTCAGTGTGGCTCAATAGATGAATCGGGGGTTTGAAATCCAAAGGTTCTGGGTTCAAAGCTCCCAAAGAGCATTTTTCACTTTCCATCTAAATTGTAATTTGTGAAAGGTGAGTTAACTATTATATTCCCGATTTCTTCTTCCATGCCAACATGGCTCAAATGATAAATCAGGCGTTTATAATCCAAAGGTTCTGGGTTCAAAGCTCCCAAAGAGCATTTTTCCCTTTCCATCTAAATTGTGAAAAGTGAGCTAACTATTACATTCCCGATTTCTTCTTCCATGCCAACATGGCTCAAATGATAAATCAGGGGTTTATAATCCGAAGGTTCTGGGTTCAAAGCTCCCAAAGAGCATTTTTCCCTTTCCATATAAATTGTGAAAGGTGAGTTAACTATTACATTCCCGATTTCTTTTTCCATGCCAACATGGCTCAAATGAGAAATCAGGGGTTTATAATCCGAAGGTTCAGGGTTCAAAGCTCCCAAAGAGAATTTTTCACTTTCCATCTAAATTGTAAAAGGTGAGTTAAGTATTACATCCCCAATTGCATCTTCTGTGCCAGCGTGGCTCAATAGAAGAACCAGAGGTTAATAAACCAAAGGTTCAGGGTTCAAAGCTCCACTAATACAAAAGACAACTCCAACAACTAATACAAAATATCTCAAACAACCAAAACAACAACTAATACAAAATATCTCAAACAACAATCAATACAAAGCTTCAAAGTGCCTCAATAAAAAAAACATAAAACCGTGGTCAAAAAAATAACAAATAAGGCAGCTATAATACTAATAATGTCAATAACATACAACACAAATTGCTTTACTTAGTATGTAAATTTATTAATCTCCTCCCACTGGAGGTGGGCTTTACCCATGCTCCTCCCCCTCCTACCGGAGCTAAAAGAGGGCGTGAGGAGGGAGGCGGGCTGATTCCACGCTCCTCGCCTTAAAAAGAGCAAAGATAGAGATTTACCAGGACCAAGATTCAAACCCCCAACCTTCCACCTGCGAGGCCTCTCCTTTTCTCCTGCGCCACCAGGCTTTTCACTCTAATTACACACTTGAGGTAATATTTGAAGTTTAAGGGAGAGGTGGCAGGTCAAAAGTTGAAAGTCTACAGCAAACACCTCTCCCCCTGACAGAATGACTGAATCTACTAGATTCACTGATGATCAGGGTTCATTATGACACAACTTTTTCGAGTTTTAGGTTATTGTTAAAAAACATCTGTTGAAAAAAAAAATGCAACAGATGGTTGGAGAGCAAACAGAGGGATGTTTAATGTTATCAAAACACATATTCGTTATTGTCATATCTTAAAGTCATTTATCAATTTCAGAAGACCAAAAATAGCAGTTTTAATCAAGAGTGTGAACCTGGCCCAGAGTTCAAACAAAATAAGAGCAAGACACTTGAACACAATTGATTATGAATATAAAGACAAAGGCTAATTAACTAAGTGTTTGTGAGTGAGTTAGTCTGCAGAATCTGTAGTGGATGTGTGTAAAGGAGTGGTTTTCAAAGTGGGGTCCAGGGGACCCTCATGGTTTCTTGAGGGGGTTCTGAATGTCCCCTTACATTTCTGTAACTCCCGAGAGTGTTCAAAATGTAACCAAATGGACCCCTAATGGTCCATTTGTACACTCTCAGAGATATGGGGGTCATTGAAATTAAAATGTCTTAGAAGTAAGGAGTTGGATGATGGATGCAAACCAAAAGACAAACAAGCCAAAATGTTAGAGGGGAGAATGAGAGACTCCAAAAGTAATGAAGACTGTTGTCACTATGCGAGTCAGGAGGGAGTGCAGGACAGAAAGACCAAGGCAGACTAGTTCAGATACAAGGAGTTTTCTTGTTTTTATTATGACAAAAACCAGGGAACACAAGGAGCACGAGAAGGACTATATAGGAGGGCACTTGCAAGTTTCACTTGTAAAAGCACAAGAAGAAAGCCTACATACACCGAATCAAGGAGACTAGATCAAACACTAAGATTCTCACAGACAACTACATACAACAAACAGACTGGCAGTGAAGGTCAAACAAAAACACGTTGGAGACACAGGTGCTTATCTATGGACAATCAACACACGATTGGCTAGGGCTAAACAAGACACAGGTGAACAACATTTGCAAATGACAAGGTGAGACAAGACAGGTAGCAGCAAACAGGAAACACTCAGACATCACTACAAAACAAAAGGTACACAAGTGTAAATTAAAACTAGAACTAAGAAGATATATTTCTAAAATATGTAAAGAAACACAACTGCATTGTAAAACACCAAGTATAACCAAGAAACAATGAACACAACAGGAAAACACAACAGTTGTTAAAATAAAACATCTGTTGGAACATTTTTCTCTGCACCCAGATTTACTCTTTCATTGAGAGCAAACCCTCTCAATGTTAGGGACAAAAAAAAATGTCACTACAAAGTACTACCAATCAACTCTAAATTGCCTGAAACGTACTCCTAACAGGTTTTCGGGGGGACGATTTTGGCCTCCACACTTAGTGATTTTTTCGGATTTAACTTTCGTTTCGGTAGTGACCAACTTTCGTTTCGGTAGTGACCCAATGGTGAAGAACATTATCATCACTCTATCTAAATTCTAAAAGGGGGCTTAAATATTACATTCTCGGTTGCATCCTCAATGCCAGTGTGACTCAAACGTTAGATATGTGGTTTATAAACAACTAGACCATACCCGGTCGGCGCAGCGCAGCCGTGGGGGGATATGCGCACATGATCTGGCAACCCGGGAGGCAGTTCGTCCCATAGCTGGGCAGCCCCGTAACCATGGCGACAGTGTTTGACACAAAAACGCTAATAAGAAGCTGAGATTTGATGAAATTGAAAAACGGGCTTCACAGTTAAGTTCAGATGGTAATGGTCAATGGCTGTGTGCAAAATCAGAGCAATTGGTCCAGCCAGTGGGGAGAACCGGGTAGCTTCACCACCACCACCACTACAAACGCACAGAGGTTACTAGAATTATAGTAGGATTGTGAAAGGTGTGTTAACTATTACATTCCCGATCACTTCTTCCATGCTAGCATGGCTCAAATGATAACTCAGGGGTTTCAAATCTGAGAGTTCTGGGTTCAAAGCTCCCAAAGAGCATTTTTCACTTTCCATCTAAATTGTGAAAGGTGAGTTAACTATTACATTCCCGATCGCTTCTTCCATGCTAGCATGGCTCAAGTGATAACTCAGGGGTTTCAAATCTGAGAGTTCTGGGTTCAAAGCTCCCAAAGAGCATTTTTCACTTTCCATCTAAATTGTGAAAGGTGAGTTAACTATTACATTCCCGATTGATTCTTCCATGCTAGCATGGCTCAAATGATAACTCAGGGGTTTCAAATCTGAGAGTTCTGGGTTCAAAGCTCCCAAAGAGCATTTTTCACTTTCCATCTAAATTGTAAAAGGTGAGTTAACTATTACGTTCCCGATTTCTTTTTCCATGCTAGCATGGCTCAAATGATAACTCAGGGGTTTCAAATCTGAGAGTTCTGGGTTCAAAGCTCCCAAAGAGCATTTTTCACTTTCCATCTAAATTGTAAAAGGTGAGTTAACTATTACGTTCCCGATTTCTTTTTTCATGCCAACATGGCTCAAATGATAAATCAGGGCTTTATAATCCGAAGGTTCTGGGTTCAAAGCTCCCAAAGAGCATTTTCCACTTTCCATCTAAATTGTGAAAGGTGAGTTAACTATTACATTCCCGATTTCTTCTTCCATGCCAACATGGCTCAAATGATAAATCAGGGCTTTATAATCCGAAGGTTCTGGGTTCAAAGCTCCCAAAGAGCATTTTTCACTTTCCATCTAAATTGTAAAAGGTGAGTTAAGTATTACATCCCCAATTGCCTCTTCTGTGCCAGCGTGGCTCAATAGAAGAACCAGAGGTTAATAAACCAAAGGTTCAGGGTTCAAAGCTCCACTAATACAAAAGACAACTCCAACAACTAATACAAAATATCTCAAACAACAAAAACAACTACTAATACAAAATATCTCAAACAACCAAAACAACAATCAATACAAAACTCCAAAATGCCTCAATAACAAAAACATAAAACCGTGGTCAAAAAAATAACAAATAAGTCAGCTATAATACTAATAATGTCAATGACATACAACAAGAATTGCTTTGCTTATTATGTATTAAGCTCCTCCCACTGGAGGCGGGCTTTACCCATGCTCCTCCCCCTCCTACCGGAGCGAAAAGAGGGCGTGAAGAGGGAGGCGGGCTGATTCTACCCTCCTCGCCTTAAAAAGAGCAAAGATAGAGATTTACCAGGACCAAGATTCAAACCCCCAACCCTCCACCTGCGAGGCCTCTCCTTTTCTCTTGCGCCACCCGGCTTTTCACACTAATTAGAAACTGGAGGTAATATTTGAAGTTTAAGGGAGAGGTGGCAGGTCAAAAGTTGAAAGTCTACAGCAAACACCTCTCCCCCTGACAGAATGACTGAATCTACTAGATTCACTGATGATCAGGGTTCATTATGACACAACCTTTTTTGAGTTTTAGAACAAATTGGGCTGGCAGAAGATGCTTGTCAACTCAAAGATAGAGATTTACCAGGACCAAGATTCAAACCCCCAACCTTCCACCTGCAAGGCCTATGCTTTCTTCTTGCACCACCAGGCTTTTCACACCAATTAGAAACTCAAGGTAATATTTGAAGTTTAAGGGAGAGGTGGCAGGTCAAAAGTTGAAAGTCTACAGCAAACACCTCTACCCCTGACAGAATGACTGAATCTACTAGATTCACTGATGATCAGGGTTCATTATTACACAACCTTTTTGATTTTTAGGTCATTGTTAAAAAAAATCATCTGTTGAAAAAAATGAATACAACAGATGGTTGGAGAGCAAACAGAGGGATGTTTAATGTTATCAAAACACATATTCGTTATTGTCATATCTTAATAACAAGCTAAACTCCTTTTTGCATCAACTCCTCCAAGGAACAGGCCATATGATGTAGGGGCTTTATTGAAGAAAAGGTGACATTAAAAACAAACAATTAGACAAATAATCATACATTGATGATGATAATGAAGTGCACATTAGCATTCACATTGATTTACATTTCAACCTTAAAGTCACATCAGACAATGAGCATGATCTGTCACTTTTACAAACTGTAATAAAAGTTATCCTTGCCTGGGCGTACCTCTGTGCTGGAGGCTGACGACAGGGGAACAGGTTATCCTGAGAGCAAGAAGCTGCGATGGAGAGATGAGTGAATGACATGGTCCAAGGAGTCTCAGATTTACTGAAGCAGTTAAACCGTGCAGGGTACAGAGGTCTGACTGTTTTTTTACCACTATAGAACTGTTGTGTGTATTTAGCATTGCCCTGCATGCTCTTCAGTGAAAGATCACAGCCAGCTACAAACATGAAAAAACACCTATAGTGTAGGTATATTTTGCTTGTTGATCTTATTTTTGTTTGGTTCTTCCCACGCTTTGTTTCGATGTCCCACGTCCTAATTGATTGATTAGCTCCTGCTGTGTGTCCCCTCATCGCCTTTAGTTTATGTCAGGTGAGGTGTGTGTTTGGGCAGCCTGGCATTCAGTGAGAGAATGGGGGTGAGCTAGGCTCAGTATTTTGAGTTTGGGTTTGAACCCCTATTCTCTGGTTTGAGAAGCAACATATCCCTAGCTCAGGGGTGGGCAACTCTGATAATGGAGAGGGCCACTATATTTCCACACTCACTATGCCATTCTATGTCACACAAAAGTTGCGACGCGTTTTGAGCTTGTAGATCGGCTATTTTTGCTATTTTTTTATTGGAATCCTGATTTTACTTTGCTATTTTTGAATTGGGATCCTGAAAAGTAACATTTGTATCTAATTTGAAATGCATTTAGTTATACTTATGTTAACCATATGAACTTAAATACAAATACATTGGACATAAAAAGACAATAGAATTTTAATACTAGTCATCAAGCTACTAATGTAGACTGAAGTAATTAAAGCGGGTCATGTTTGCATGTTTGGAATTGTAACAGCTGAAATCAATGATATATCAGTATTCTGATATTAACCTGCGAGCCGTATTAAGTGAGGGTGGGGGCCGCATGTGGCCCCCGGGCCGCCAGTTGCCCATGTATGCTCTAACTGCACCACTGGGGTTTCTTAGTTGTCTGTCTACTGTCTTGTATGCTCTTCAGCCACCAGCAGTGGTGGGAGAAGTAAAGCCCAGCATCCCTATTCTGGGGGCGAACATTCGTCAAAAATAACAGATTTGCAAGCGCACAACGTGTCAACGTGTTGTGAGCTTGTAGATTGACAATTATTAGTGAAGAGATTTGGTGTAGGTGGTAACAAGGCAATCGGGAAAGTAAAGTTGCAACTTTACTAAGAATAGAGGGTTTAAGTGAAAATATCAATACCACAATGTAGAAATATACTGTGCATCTAAATTCTAAAAGGATAAGTATTTCCTTCCCATCTGAATGTTTCATGTCTCTGTGGCTCAAGAGATGTGTCACTGTTTATGAACCAAAGATTTTAAGGTTCAAAGCTCCTAAAGAACATTTTCATTGTCCATCCTAATTCAAAAAGGTGGGTTAAGTATTAGGTCCTCCAATGCATATTCCATGCCAGCGTAGCTCAAGAGATTAATCCAGGGTTTATAAACGTAAGATTTAGGATTCAAAGCTCCCATAGAACATCTTCATTGTCCATCTAATTCCTGAAAAGGTGGGTTAAGTATTATGTTCTCAGTTGAATCTTTCATGCCACCACGGCTTAAGAGAAAACTCTGGGGTTTATAAACCGAAGGTCTAGAGGTTGAAACTCCTGGAGCACATTTTCACTGTCCATCTAAATTCTATAAAGTGGGTTAAGTATTACGTTTCCTTTTAGATTATCCAAACCTGTGTGGCTTTAGAGATAAATACAGCGTCTGAAAGCAGAAGATATGGGGTTCAAGGCTCCAGAAGAACATTTTCACTGTCCATCTAAATTCTATATGGTGGGTTAACTATTACGTTCTCTTTGTATCATATATACCTATGTGGCTCAAGAGATAAATACAGGGTCTGATAGCAGAAGGTATGGGGTTCAAACCTCCTGTAGAACATTTTCACTGTCCATCTAAATTCTATATGGTGGGTTAAGTATTACGTTCTCTTTGTATCATATATACCTGTGTGGCTCAAGAGATAAATACAGGGTCTGAGAGCAGAAGGTTTGGGGTTCAAACCTCATTTAGAACATTTTCACTGTCCATCTAAATTCTATATGGTGGGTTAAGTATGACGTTCCCAATTGTAGCTTCCATGCCAGCGTGGCTTGAAAGATAAATACGTGGTTCATAATCCCAGGGTTACTGGTTCAAAGCTCACTCAAAACAACTCAAACAACAACTAAATAAAAACTGAAAGGGTAAAACAACTAAAATGAAACTGGGATCAATACAAAAACTGGTGATGGTAAAAAAACACTAAACAATAAAAAAACACTAAACAATAAAAAAAACACTAAACAATAAAAAAAAAAAAAACTCAAACAACTTAATGTGAAAAAACAGAGCCCATAAAATCACATAATAAAAAAAACTTTGCATAATATGTAAATGTCTTAAGCTCCTCCCCCTGGGGGTGGGCTCCCTCCATGCTCCTCCCTCTCCTACCGGATTCTTAAGCTCCTCCCCCTGGAGGTGGGCTCCCTCCATGCTCCTCCCTCTCCTACCGGAGCTAAAAGAGGACGTGAGGAGGGAGGCGGGCTTCATCCATGCTTCTCGCCTTAAAAAGACCGAAAATTGAGATCTTCCCTGACCAAGATTCAAACCCACAACCATCCGCTTATGAAGCCTATGCTTTTCACTTGCACCACCAGGCCTTTCACATTAATTAGGATTTCGAGGTTATATTTAAAGTTAAAGCAAGAGGTGACAGGTCAAAAGATGAAAATCCACATTAAACACCTCTACCCCTGACAGAATGACTGAATCTACTAGATACACCCTCTGATGATCAGGGAGAGGGTTCATTATGACACAACTGAGATTTAGGTTGTTTAAAACCATCTGTTAGAAAACGTTTACTCTGACTGAGTCTGAACCCATATTTACACTTTCATTGAAAGCAAACAGAGAGATGTTTCTTAATGTCATAAAAAATCATACCCTTTTTGTCATTTATACATTCCTTAGTTTGAGATGATCAAAACTATAGCAGTTTTGGTGTTAAATCAAGTAGGCTACATTGTTCTCACTTTGGACTGGACATTAAAAAATATGTAAAGTGTTCAACTATATAGTTGAACACTTTACAGACATATTTTTTAATGTTCCTCGAACTTTCCTCAAAAATGTTTAATAGTTCCTCAAACAGTGCTGTATTATGACCACAGATCCTCTTTTATTAGCTTTAAGAAAATACCACTTTGCACTCATGGCATGCAGCATATCAATCAAATCATATAGGCCGAGCTCCATACTTCGTTTTGAGGTATTCTAGTGACTCAGGGATAACAAATTACATAAATTGAATCCAACCACTTAAATGTAATGTATTTATTGCAACAACCAACCAAACGGCTGAGTTTGTAACAAAATGAGGAAACTCAAACAAAGAAGGTTTAAATGATTTTATTAAAACTAACTTAACCCCACATGGGTAACGGTGTCCCTCAGGGCTCAATACTAGTGTATTTTCTGTTTTGTGTCATTGGTGGTAAAGCTTTGGCTGAAAATGGCCGATCGACAAGCTCACAACGTGTCGTAGTGAGCTTGTCAATCGGCTATTTTCTGCTAAAGCTATCCCACAATACGGATACTGGGGTGGTTAACAGTGCTTAAAGGGAAAGACCACTTTCGTAGACGTTTGGGTTGTGTTGTTACCTTTCCATGATGCATCTCCAAAGGTGGGCAAGAAATCTAAAATAATTGCTCCATTGATTATTCAAAATATGCTCATTGAATGACATTGTATGCTGAAACAGCTCTCAAAGTCACTCTTTTAGCACAAACGAACGCAAATAAAGTTAATTCAGACAATATAAAACATCACCAAACCCAGTACCGTTTGTTTTTGAAATAAGGCTAACATCCTGTTGATTTTGCCATTTTTATTAAAAAGAAAACCCGGACTTGATCCGCAGACCAGGATTCGGATCTTCAAATAGTAAAATCAGCAGGAAGTTGACATTTTTATTTAAAAAAAAAACAAAAACAGTACTGGTTTGGTGAGGTTCTATATTGACTGAATCGCTTTGTTTGTGTTCGTTTATGTGCTAAAAGCGTGACTTTGAGAGCTGTTTTACCGTACAATGTAGGCATATTTTGAATGATCAATTTCTATTCAATGGAGCAATTATTTTAGATTTCTTGTTCACCTTCGGAGTTACATCATGGCAAGGTAACTAACTACACAACCCTCTACCAAGTGGTCTTGTCCTTTAACAACCAAAATCCAAAAGGCTGGAGTGCTTCCAGTGAGCTTCATGGTGAGAGAAAGGACAAGAGTGTAGTCCAGCCACCTCTTTTATAGAGGACAATCCAGGTGGGCCAGATCTCCACTGATGACACACTCCGCCCTCCAATCATTGTGAAACACATGACACATGGACATGGTTAGTAACCATGACAACCACACCAGTTACCCTGACACAGGAATTAAATATAAAAATAGATAGCTGTGCTGTGAACAATTTAGGCTGACAAGAACAAAGTATTTCTTTTAACGACAGGACTGTATGGCATTTTGTTTATACTATAGTATTGTATGGCTTCATTTTTTATGACACAGTACGAGTTTAGTATGACTTTTCTCATATACTATTGTGTCAATGTAGGAACTGAATTACAGTCATTTATCAATTTCAGAAGACCAAAACTATCAGTTTTAATGTGTGAACCTGGCTCAGAGTTCAAACAAAATAAGAGCAATACACTTAAACACAATTGATTATGAATATAAAGACAAAGGCTAATTAACTAATTGTTTATGAGTTAAATTAGTCTGCAGAATCTGTAGTGGATGTGTGTAAAGTAGTGGTTTTCAAAGTGGGGTCCAGGGGACCCTCATGAGGGGGTTCTAAATGTCCCCTTACATTTCTGTAACTCCCGAGAGTGTACAAAATGGAACCAAATGGACCCCTAATGGTCCATTTGTACACTCAGAGATATGGGGGGTCATTGAAATTAAAATGTCTTAGAAGTAAGGAGTTGGATGATGGATGCAAACCAAAAGACAAACAAGCCAAAATGTGAGAGGGGAGAGTGAGAGACTCCAAAAGTAATGGAGACTGCTGTCACTATGCGAGTCAGGAGGGAGTGCAGGACAGAAAGACCAAGGCAGACTAGTTCAGATACAAGGAGTTTTCTTTTTGTTTATTATGACAAAAACCAGGGAACACAAGGAGCACGAGAAGGACTAGGAAGGCAAGTTTCCCTTGTAAAAGCACAAGAAGATAGCCTACATACACCGAATCAAGGAGACTAGATCAAACACTAAGATACTCACAGACAACTACATACAACAAACAGACTGGACAACTACATACAACAAACACACTGGCAGTGAAGGGCAAACAGAAACACATTGGAGACACAGGTGCATATGTATGGACAATCAACACACGATTGGCTAGGGCTACACAAGGCACAGGTGAACAACATTCGCAAATGACAGGCAAATGACAAGACAGGTAGCAGCAAACAGGAATAACTCAGACATCACTACAAAACAAAAGGTACACAAGTGTAAATTAAAACTAGGAAGGAACTAAGAAGATATATTTCTAAAATATGTAAAGAAACACAACTGTATTGTAAAACACAGAGTATAACTAAGAAACAAGAAATACAACAAGAAAACACAACAGTTATTGTTAAAAAAAAACATCTGTTGGAACATTTTTCTCTGCACCCAGGTTTACTCTTTCATTGAGAGCAAATAGAGGGATGTTTAATGTCATCAAAATACAAATCCGTTATTGTCATATCTTATAGTCATGAATTAGAGCTGCACCTTCCATATCAGTGTGGCTCAGGAGATATACCAGGGATTTATAAGCTGACGGTTTAGAGTTTGAAACTCCTTAATATAATTTTTCACTCTCATTCTAAAATCGAAGAGGTTGGTTAGGTATTGCATTCTTACGTGAGTTTTCCATGTTAGTGTGGCTCGAGGTATTATTCAGGGTTTTATAAATAAAAGGTTCAGGGATCAAACCTCATGAATAACATTGTCATCACTCTATCTAAATTCTAAAAGGTGGGTTGATAGTTTCCTCATAGTTAAAGGTGGGGGGTTATGTCTGAAAGAACTCCTCCCAGCTGAAATTTTACAGAAAGAAATTAAAGGGAAAAAAGTACAAACTAGTCCTACATACCTACACCTACCTAGAACCCCCATTCAAACTTTTAAATGTTCATCTTACTGTGGACATGTTTGCCTGAAAAGGAATCTTTGAAATGTTTCATAGTTTTAGAATTGTACTCCTTTAAAAGTTCAGAGATTTATAATGGATGCTGATGGAAGATTTTGGGACCTCAAAAAAACACTTTCACCTAGAAACTCCATTCACAGTTAAAAAAAAACCACCTTACTGTGGACATGCATCCTTGAGATGTTTTACTTTGAAATGATTTGTAGTTTTTGAAATATTTAACTTTAAGCGACCAATGCATTGTCAATGGCAATGGACATTTAAAGGGTAAGACCACTTTGGTAGAGGTTTGGGTTGTGTAGTTACCTTGCCATGATGTAACTCCAAAGATGGGCAAGAAATCAAAAATAATTGCTCCATTGATTAGAAATTGATAATTCAAAATAAGCTCCTCATTGACTTACATTGTACGGTAAAACTGTTCTCAAAGTCACTCTTTTAGCACATAAATGAAACCAAACATAGCTGATTCAGACAATATAGAGCATCACCAAACCCAGTACTGTTTGTTTTTTTAATAAAAATGTCAACTTCCTGTTGATTTTACTATTTGAAGATCTGGATCCGGATCCGCCGATCCAGTCCGGGTTTTCTACTTATTAAAAATGGCAAAATCAACAGGAAGTTGACATTTTTATAAAAAAAAAAACAATACTGGGTTTGGTGATGTTCTATATTGTCTGAATCAACTTTTTTTTACGTTTATTTACATGCTAAAAGAGTGACTTTGAGAGCTGTTTTACTGAGGGGAGGAGTAGGAATTTGACGTTGCTCAAATTCCTTTGAGCAACGTTGATCCACTATTCACTACTCACAAACCACCTCGGCTGCGCCTCGGTGGTTAATCGCCCTGTCGGGCTTTAAATTTCAATAATGACTACCTCCCCATGCATTATCCCTTGCTTAACTTAAAGGAGTTCACCCAAACAATTACTTATTTTCTATCAATTGCACACCCTATGAAGCCTTGAATCCATGGATTCTTTTTTGTTTTTGTCGCATTCCTAAGTTAATAATTTAATTTCCATCTCCTACCGGCTAATGTATCCGGTAGGAGACACAAAGTAGATTATTTGTGTCTCCTACCGGAAATACACACGGTCATCAAATTATTGTCTTAGGAATGCCACAAAAACAAAACTAAATCCATGAAATCAGGGCTTCATGGGGTGTGTAATTGATAGAAAATAAGTCATTTTTTGGGTGAACTCCTCCTTTAAGGGGGAAACTGATGGCTTTTTCTTCAGCAGTCATTCATTTACCCCTGGGAGCTACTTAGTGCAATTGTAACAATTGACATCTTACAAAAAAACAGACCTGGATCAAGTAGTATTTGGAAATAACTAAGGGTTCATTTTAACCTCTGAAGCACCAGATGGATGGGGTTTATTTCTTGGGGAAATGCAATGAGTATCAAATATAGGACATTGACATTCACCAGGATGTATTTGGAAGTCATCTTTATATTCATTTGTAATCGACAACTAATGTGACACACATCTGATGTGATGATGAACCTCAATCATCACTACTCCAGGTTCAAATGGTATATCAATCAGCTCTACTGCCTGCAGAGGTAAATGAAGGCATTTCAGGAAGGAATTTTAATCAAAAGCACAGGCTTCCGTTTATTGACTGTTGCACGGACATGAACAGGTAAGGGTATATTTACACAGATGTAAACAGTCAGTACCTGCAACACTGGGGAAAAGAGACAATACTGCATCTCCCCTCTCTGAAACACACACATCAGCATGGGCACAGACCCATGTGTACACATACAGAGACGTACACTCGCACATTTGTGCACAAACGCAGACACACATCATTTGCAGTATAAAGACAGTGGACTGTCTGGAAACACAGAGCACAGCAAGCCCCTTTGGTCAGCTAATTCAGACATGATTTCCAATGATCAAAAGCCAGTCACAAGGTACCATTCAACGTACAGAGAAAGAACACATACTGGCAGAGCAGTACAGGCAAAATACGTAGACCTATATGGGCCTTTGCAGAGTTCACATTGGTTAATGTGTCAGTCAAGGAATAGCGGCGCACAATTCTGGTTTGAGGTTACTTTTTTTTTTCCTCCCCAAGACCAATGAAGATGAATGTAGACTGGTTCATGCTCTGTATACTGTAGGTCACGGCAATAGCATTCTAAGTAGTCTGTTGCTAACATACACAGCGATGACCTGAATGACAGTGATAAGATGGGGATTTTTCTATTATCCCGACTTCCATTGCAAAATGGAAACACTTGTGTACAGATAAAGTAAGAGAACAATTGATCAACTGTTAAAACATTTGAGTTTCTGCTGAAGATGAATACACCGTTCCATTCCCTGAATCCACACAATCCCCCCCCCCTCCCACCTTCCAAAACAAAGGGCAAATCCAAAAGCAGCTGTTAAATAAGACAAGTATCGTGATACAATCAAACATAAAATAACAATAATCCAAACAATTGTCAAAAGACGAGTGCAAATGCTTCTTCATCAGTTCCCTTTTCTACATAATAAAATGTAACAAAGCAAAAAAACAAAAAGTATAAAACGTCAGGGAAAAAAGGTTTCCTGGACAATGTGATGTCAAGAGGCATGCCTCATAAGAAACAATACAATGGCAAATAGTGAGTACTCTATTAGAAGTTCCTGCACAGCAGAAGATGTCACTGTGGAAGGCAAAGCCATTTACTATTCCACTCCTCCTTCCACCACCCCCCGTACACAAAAGTATTCTAAACCATCTCTTCCTCCCCAATATTTTCTCATTTCTTTCTCCTCTATTCTCTCCTCCTTAAAGCCCCCCGATCAACCTTTTCCACATTCCAGGAAGCTGTTTATCTCCCTCCATACGCTATGATTCCAACACCATTTCCACCCCCACCCTCATGATGTTCTGCTGTTGTACTGGCAATCTCTCTGCTTCCGTCCACATCAACATGGCGTTGCCGGGGTGACAGTCCTGTCAGCGCTTCCTGTTAAGCTACATTAACAGCTGACTCTTGCTTCTGCACCCTTACGCAGGCGGAGAAACACCCAACCTTCTGTTCTCCTTGGGCACCCCCGGCCCACCATGTAGTGGCCCATGGAGTGTCGACATTGGAGTATAATTGGAGTTGGAGTATAAAGACATGTAACATCAATGTAGCATAAGATATCAGCAAGCACACAGCTATCGTGTGTGCAACAATTGATCTTGCTCACGCTTAAATTATGACCCTGTTCTTAGACCAAATTGTGTTGACCTACTGTCTAGCTAGTGACCACCTGAACCTTGTAGGAATCAAAAGCAAGCCTAGGCTGTGCATGGAGGGCTAATATGGCAACCACAGATGCTTATGTACCCTACAGTACCTGTGGCAGTACTTGCACAAAAAAAAAGGTAAATTGCACGTAAATTCATACCGTAGCCAAGAAGAAAAAAAAAAAACTTTAAACTACAGGCTTGCCTGGTGCACATAACTATTTCCTGACCGTTTAACCTTTTCTAACAATGTGTATCAATCAAATAACACGTAGATGGACATTGTTCTAACTTTTTGAAATCATGCCCACAAACAAACTGTGTGCAAACATGGTACTACTGCAAGTACAGTATTCAGCAATATCAAATCCATATATCCAAAATGTGACTTTCAGATATCAATTCATGAGAAAAATCTGATCCCAAGTCTGGACATTCACAAATATAGTGCTATAACATTGTTCTATCAAAATGTACACACAATGCTAAATGTCTATGACAAATGGGGATTGAGCTTATGGTACCAAAACAAATGTTGCAAAAAGTATAGAAAACTTGTCATTATCTGCATTTTCTTTTCTTTCACAAAATGTCAAATGTAGGACAAAAATGGCACTAGCATTCATCGCTAAGACTGGATCTCTTTATCAAAATGACAGCCCTTCATTCTGCTGTGAGAGACATCAGGTTCTAAAATAAGGTGTAAATTCCCTCTCTAGGTCACAGTCAAAGGTCATTGGGAGAGATCCAAAGCTCACACTGCCGGGGTTACACTAAATCAGTGTGGTTGCATTGTTACGGGCCATCTACAGACGAACAGCACCGCCCTATACTGAAGGAGTAGGATGCTACCGTATGGACGAAGGAGTCCGTTTGAGGAGAGAATCTACCACCGCATGACGGCCCATTCTGAACGGCACTCTGCTCAACAGAGCTGGTCCAGGATGGGTTGCCAGGCTTAAAACTACAGCCGGCAGGCACTTGATTGTAACCAAATGTATACAGTTATGCTCAGCCACCGGGTCAGCGAGACTCTGGTCACACTGTTTAACGAACATAAGAGAAGGGCTGGCAGCCACATTCAGGGTCAGACCCAATTCCTAAAACCCCTCGACCTCCCACGCATACAAAACAACAGAAGTGTCCTTTTGCATGCACATCAAAGTATAGTACTCATGTGATAAACAGACTAATTTAACTAGTGGTTGGTAGTAGGTACTTGGACTGCAATTATATACTAATGCATGCTTCTAAACTTTTATGCAATGCTACTGTTAAAGTGATTGCCACGCTGTCAGCCATTAAACTTTTTTAAAAAGTCATTTCAAATGAAAAATAAAATCAATCCAACAATAGACTGCATTACAGTGATGCCAGATGTGAGTAGAAACGAATGAGGTAGAGAGCACGATTATTATCCACTACAGGGAATGAAAACTGAGAAGATGAGTGTGTGAATGAGTCATAAAGAAAGACAGAAATAAAGATGGAAAGAAAGTAGGGATGAGGCAAGGTACCAACAAACAGAAGTAGGGATGAGGCAAGGTAAGAACGAAAGAAAGAAGAGTGAAACAAGTGAAAGAGTGTCATAGACTAGTCTTTAGATCAGTTTCCTTCTCCGCATGCTGGCTGGGCGAGTGGTGCAGTGGTCCTGTTGGGGGGAGGAGGTCTGGGCCAAGGACGTGCCTTCAAATTCTCCCTCACTTCCGCAAGCGGGGGTCTGAGAAGGGTGGCTCGGAGTCGTCCATGGGCAGCACCAGGCGCGTGCCCCGCATCACCAGCTCGCTGTCACCGTACGTCAGCTCCCGGTCCAGGTCCTCCGCTGTGGTGGAGCCCGCCAGCCTGCCGCCGGCGGCGGTGGTGGTGTGGGCGCCTGTGGCGTCTGTGCTGACCGTGATGTCGCCGTAGGTCAGGTTGATGTCGCCGTCCGTCAGGATGAGGTCCGAATCGTCGTCTTTCAGCTGACATTCGTTCTGCCGTGGGAGGCAGGGTTGGAAATGTAGAGAGAGAGAAAAAGAGACACTATGAGTGTCTTATGTATATGTTCTGCTGTTCTTTTGTGCTGCAGGTATGGCCTGTAAATGTGCGTGTATTGGTGTTGGTGTGGGTGTGTGTGTGTGTGTGTGTGCGTCTTGTCTGTCCCTTGTATGGACTTCATATTTGGTGATAAATAATCTCTGCATATAACACTGTAAACACTGAGAAGGGATTAAATGGTGGATTAACAATCTTAACACTGGGCATTAATTTCAGCACTAAGAAATAAATGTTGAAATCCTCCCAGCCGGCAAGTGACAGTAATCATTAAGTAGGATTATCTACTGTCTATTGTTTTGTTGATTGACACCATCTTGCAGCAATCCCTTATTATACATTCATTCTCTCAGCCAAACAGGATCTAGGGCTGCAACGATTGATTATCTTCTTAGGGTGCGGCCACACCGAACTTTAATTCTGCCAATGCTTTTCAATGGGAACAGAGCGTTTTTTCGGAAATCCACGAATGGCAAAGCATCCGTTGAATCCGCCGCATAGGCAGAATCAAAGTTCGGTGTGACCACACCCGTAAGCCATTATTCTATTGATTACGTTTTGATTAATTGAATAAGAAGAAGTGCGTTTTTAGACAATTCTTCCTATTTTTTTTTAGGTACATAATTAACGAATAGACGCGAATAATGCTAATAGATTTAAATAGTTTGATTCACCACTTAAGATGCAAAAACATCACTCATCGATCTACAAACTAGCAACACTTCACGCCGCGTTGTGAGACTGTGGATCCGCTATTTTTGAAAATCGTATTTTTTTTGTGTTTATAATCGATTAAAAAGATTAGTTTGATTAACTGCTGCGGTTTTGATTCGGTGTCTAACCTCGTAGGCCTGAGGGCTGGTGAGGCAGCGGGCCAAGGGGCCACAGCAGGCAGGCAGGGTGGCTGTGAGAGGTGGGCCACTGTGTGTCAGGATGGGCTTCAGGTAACTAGAGAGGGGGCTAGAGTCAAGGAATGTCTACAGTGAAAAGAGCCTTGTGAGAGACTGCACAGTTATCAGACACATGCAAGAAAAATGACTAAACTGATAGTAGAAATGTCTCATCAATATTCCTATCTCTTGTCATTCTTATAGAGTTTCCAGATCAAATCCATAAAAAGCTAATTGAATGGAATACTACACTGCCCATAAAGCAAGCCGTTGATTTTAGGGGTTGTAGTTGGTGCGCCCTCTGTTGTCTGCAATGGTGAACTACACCAGCGGAGCGTCCTGTATTTACCTTCAGTCACAATGTTATCAATTCTAATTAACTCAGTTAAAAAGGGACGACAGCTAAATATATATACTCAAAATACTAAGCCTCATAATAAAGTGAAAAAAGCTTTTTTAATATCTCTCTCAAACAAAAGGACCCTGTGTTGACACATCGTAGTGTAAACCAGCCTGTAGTAGAGTATACACCAAAGGATACTTGTGGTCAAAGTTGTACCAGATCCTGAACAGCCAAGCACTCTCCTGTTTGGTGCTCCGTCTCTCTGAACCCTCAGTGATACTCACCTTTAACAAAATACAAAACACAGTTGTAGTTTGAATGGTCTTTTGTACTGACTGGTTAATATATGAGTGAACTAAATATTTCACATGTGCTTTACTCACAGGGTTATCTAGGTCTGTATCTACTCCCACTCTGTAAAAAAAGATAATATTATTTAATGACAGGACAATAAGTTTTCATACTAGAAAGTTGATTATGGCGGACTTTTTTTTCCCATTCTATAATTTTAACCATATTCTAGTAGAAACAAATCATCTTACAGTACACATCACTCTATCACAGCGGTTCTCAAACTATGCGTACTGGGTTCGGTTCAATACGGACCAAATGGTCACAGACATGAATTCGAGAGCTGGATTAAGAAACTATGGTGGTTCTTATGCGTGTACAGAAAACCTTCAGTTGCTTTAATTGATATTGTAGTGTTTTGGTGCTCCAATCTGGAATCAAACCCTGTTCTCCAGACCAGACAGTAACCTGCGCCAATAAAACTATAGCTCACGTGAGGAGTGAGTCGCAACAAAGTCTTTTTCGGCGGCGCTAAAATAGTATTCATTCATTTCATTGATAAGATTAAGCTAGGCAAATCAGCAGGAATCACTGCTTTAACTTAATTTTCTAATAAATATTCATATATAAAAAGGCCAACAATGTATGATTTTATTTTAAGATCTTTATTTCCACTTGCTCTTTAAATAAGTGTGGGGTCGCCAAAAAAAGTCCCCCATAAAATGGGGTTGTGGAATAAAAAAGTGTGAGAACCCCAGCTCTATCACACACGGCTGACAACTGAGCTTCCACCACATTAGGGTCAAATGGTAATTTGCAAATAATTGGTCCAATACAGGATGTGTGGGGTTTAGACTTAAGACAATCACAGCAAAGTATTGAAAATGTACTGAGCAGCAAACTTTCCTGTGATTGACAACATTCCAGGATCAATTTGAATAGTCAGTAACAGAATTTGGCCTGTGTTTTGCTTTGACCTCGGCTGAAGGACATGTCATACCTTATGCGCTGGCAGGAAAGCATCTGGGTGGTACCTCCTCCACAAACCCACACAGTGAAGAAAACTATCAGCAAGGTGGTGGTGAACATCATCTGACGGGCGTAGGTAGCTGTGTCTCTGATGGACAGGGCAAAGGTCATTGCCCCACGCAGTCCTGGATAAAAATAGTGAGGTTGTTGTGTGACACACAGGCCATGCAATAAGCGTGCTTTTGTGTATCCGTGTGTCCGCTGTCTTTCATTAGATAACATTGTGCCTATTGAGCATTATACAAATTGAGCATTATGCATGATGCATGACAGTCACATGAAAGTCAGTACACAATTTTTGTGTGAAATAATTTCATTTCAGTTTCATTTTCCTGGTATAATCTTGTACTTAAAAGGACACAGTCTCTGACCGGCGTCATGACGAAGTCTCGCAAGGAATGGAGTGGATGTGATTTCACCCCACATTGGTCTATTTGGCAGACTACGGCGGCTTGTGTGGGACAACTAAAGGCAAGGCAAGGCTGTATAATGAAAACTAATAACAGATTCATGAAGTAGTAACAAAAAAAAAAACTTTGACCGCAACAAATAGCTTAAGTAGTGATATGCTTATGATCTCTGCTCTATGCTATAAGGGCTGCTGGGGACTGCTGGGGGAAACTGGACGACAGGGGCAATTCTGCTAAATAGACCCTATGGCCAGTCATTTGGGATCAATATAAGTAGGAAAAAAAGGTCAAATGTTATTTTAGTCTAGACTTGTCCTTTAAGCACTTAATCCCTATACACATCCATTGATGGTGGTCCCCCAGGGCTCTATAATCGGGCCACTCCTTTTTTAAATCTTTTACCGAATATAGACGATCTACGAGCTCAGCTTGTACAAAAAAATGTATAAACAAATTTCAAATTGTTCCTGACTTATTTTTACCAAATGGTAATCATCTTCACTAACCAGCAAACATCATCATGTGCTGAAAGTTGGATTTGATCTTGTTGCGTCGTCCCAGATTGAGAAGGAAGGAGAGAGGGTAGATGTTGGCTGCTCTACCCAGGAACACAGCCAGCTGAGGAGGGGGTGTGGTTAAGGAGCACTCTTTCAAAAACAAAACAGAAACAGAGCACATCCTTTGACATATCGTTACTGTCAGGCGGAAACCTTCTATGTCCAAAACAAAATAACTTTTTTTGTTAGGAAATTAAAAAAAACAAAAAAAACTCTAGACTCTGCTGTATAGACAAGTACTTTACCCTTGCGCCTCCCTAGGCTAGTGCCCTCCAATGGATCCCGGATTTTAGCTTGAAATCAGTATCATAAAATCTGTACACTAGTGACCACCCATTTGGTTAAACAAAGCCATACTTTTTGCAGACCAGTGCACCACTCACAAGCTGCCTAATAGTCTTTTATGCAAGGATACAAAGGCCCCAACGATGAACATGGGATTGAAGATATGGTTCTGGAAGGTGAACAGGGCCAGGCCCATGTAGGAGAAAATAAAGTTCTCAGCCAAGAAGTTCAGGAGCTCAAACAACTGCAACACAACAAAACACAACACACACACACACACACACACACACACATACACACAAAAAGACATTTACATTTACATTGATTGACGACAACCCCAACACAATGAAACCTGTATCAGTGGTGATTTGGCCGCTGCTCAAATCAGACCTGTTTGGTTCTGTCCTGGGACTCTGGTGACAGATTGTTGAAGGTGTAGTGGGCCTGGGTGATTCCACAGAACAGAACTGCAACCACGCCTAAAGCACATGGAGAGGAGAGATACACAGTAAATCAATCACAAATGTATACATTTTTTTTAAATGCGTGGGATCTGAACCTTCAACCTACGCCGTTTTAGTGTTATTCTCTACCCATGGTTCTTTACTGCACCAGAACAGAATAGATGTTAACTTTGCAGATAACCTTCATGTGTTTGTACGTATGTTTTTGCGTGTGCATCTGTGGATTTTCTGTGTTTTGTTTTTCATGTGTAGTTGTGTACGTTTTGAATGTGCATTTTAGGGGGTGTTTATGTTTGTGTATATACTGTCCGTATATGTGTTTTCATGCATAATGTGTGTCTGTGCATGTCTTACCTGTGAAGCCGCAGGCCTCAGCCAGCAAGAATGTGCTCCAGGACAAGAGGAAAAACAAGGCCGTCTCCAACAGCTGGAAATCCCTCAGTTTGGTGAACTTGGTCACGTAAAGACACTAGTCAAGGACCTCAACAATGCACGCTTGTACACAAACAAGCTGCACCTGTCATGATTTAACCCATTAAAACCGGGAAAGCATCAGAGTCATTTTAGATTTTAACCACTTTAACCATTATTTCATACCCCACTATGAACTTCAGCAAAATCCTGAAGATTTTTGCAAATCCTTGATACTTTTAAAGCGAACATGTGTTACTCAAATCTTTGCTTCTGAGGGTCCCTGGAACAAAACATTTTGAGATGAGGGTCCGCGGCCAAATATATATAATGTTGGGGGTCCCTGACATGAAAAAGTTTGAGAACCACTGACATAGAAACAAACGTTTTTTCAGAAAACTGTAAGAATTTATAAGAGATTTGTAGAATCCTAATGGGTTAACACAAGTAGACCACTTTCAAGGCAAGAGAATAGATGAATAATGTATGCATTTAATCATCATCATGAATTGTAAATATCATCTGGTGGATGATTATTAATGAAAATGTCACAGCAGGTAAAAGGATATGAGTGCTGTGGAGACCCCGGTGGCTACTCCCAGAGCAAATGAACCACTGAAGACCCCTAGGAAGACCCCAAAGGACTTAAGCATAGCCATGACCTCAAAGGTGTGAGTGTTGTCCCCCGCTGGTTGGTATGCCACTATAGACCTGGAAGGACACAACAACATTTTAGCAGCGGACAAGCTAAACCAAAAGCAATCCTGTCTGCGAATGCAAAGTATTTGGAAGCATAACCAAATAATACATGACGAATGGGGTAAAGGTACCTACAGTGTTTTTACATGTGATAGCATGTAAAACTTATAAATGAGGTCTGCAATTACCACATCATGTACTGTAGAAAGTATTTGCATGATGTGCCGGCAGAATCCTTACTAGGTAAACAGCTTTGCATGTGACTGCATAATTCATCAATGTCGGCCTCTTAGTATTTTAGGGCTGAAAATATATGAATCTGAATTTCAAAACTGTCTCTCTGTTCCTAATTAGAGTAGAGGGCCTTCACAGACAACAAAAATGCAGCAGTTCTGGGCACCCCCCAAATATAGTAGTTATGCCAATTCCCAATTTTTAACCACACACACACATTTGGTCATGTTGGAGGGTGTAGACGACCACCTGTCTCCTCCGATACACATGGAGTCGCCTGTTGCCTCATTTCACCTGACAGTGAGGAGTTTCAGCGGGAGGGCATAACGCATGCAGAGGAACACGCTATCCCACCTTAGTACTCCCCAACAGGTGCTCTCTGACCAACCTGTAAGAGTTACTACACAGCAACAGAGATCGCCTTCCCACCTGCAGACACGGGCAATTGTGTTAATTGGAGTGCCCGGCTAAGCTGGATGCGCCTGCAGAGGATTCAAACCCCTAGTCTACACGGTGGTGGGCAGGAACTTGTCCCCTGCACCACCTGGACACCCCTGAGCACATGACCCGAGGTAGAACCATCAAATTCTCTTGAGATTCACATAGCAAAAAAAACCTATGGCCTCTTGAGACTGCAATGGAGTCTCAGTGAGACCTTAGGCGTCACTCGAAAACTCAGCACAAGCTTCAGAGCAGGGAGGCTGGGGACTGAGAGGAGTAAACAGAGTAGCAGGTAGAGGTGTGCAGCAGTAGGAATGGAGCAAGAGGGCTGCACCATGCTTGTAATCAGGAAAATCAATATTTGCAATTAACCTCGTTTTAAAGCCAGATGGAGGCGGTTCTCGTCATCAGGACAAGTCGGTTAATATTAGCTAAACTGTCGCTCATCGTGAATACGTGCCAAATTGACTTACAAATACTGATACGTTCTGATTCTGCAAGTCATTTAACTATTTTGGCAAACCCCATCCATCTGGCTCCTAAGTCAACTAAAGCAAAAGTTATTTGAATCAGGTTGGCTTCTATACAGGGATTATTAACATTCTACAGTCTCAGTCCCCCCAGACACATACAGTAACAAATCACCAAGCAGTTTTTAGGGGACTGTCGCCAAACATTAATCAGTATTTAGCCCTGTCCTTTTGTCTGTGCTCTTGAAATTATGTTTCTTTTAGCCAGTCAGGTTAATTAGAGGCGGGAATATAGCATTCCAAAATGTCCTCTCCTTGGGATTACTTGACTAGAGATTTGTTCTGTTTTATCTGAAGGCACTGCAGAGACACACACTGCCATGCTCTACTTGGTACAGCCGTTCCGGGGCGTGGTCAAAGTCTCCTCCGCACCCTCTCCCCAGTGACTGATCGCTCCGGGGGCGGGTCGCGCCCCGCTGTGCCTGCCATAATAAATAACAATTCTGCGGGAAGTAACAGCAGAGTTGCACACAGAAGGGGAGACAGAGCGATGAGCGTTAGCCCTGGAGGGCAGACAGACACACGTCCCACACTGTTAATGAGCAGCTGATATCACGTTACCAAAAAGGTCACCAGTCAAATCGATACAAAATGCATGACTCACACACTCGCACCATCTCCCTCACAAAACCAGTACGGTGGCAGCTCAGATGACCTTATCTAAACCAACAGATGCAGTTTGCTGACATTAAAGACTCCAAATACTGACATGGGGTCGAGGTGGGATAAGCAGACTGACTGCTGTATTACAATGTGAACTAAAGTAGTGGTTCCCAAACGTTTTAGTTCAAGACCCAAAAGAGAAATTGGACGTTTGCCCGGGACCCAAACTAGTGAGAATAGCAGATCTACAAGCTTGTGAGCTTGTAGATCAGCTATTTTTACTACTTCTTAAACATTTGTTTTCTAATTTATGGAACTTCTAAGATTTTCTTTTTATTTCTTCATGAAAATACTGAAAGAAATCATTGAATTTGTTTTTAATTCATGAAAATGTTTGCTTTTCTGGGAATGTTTTTTGAAAATGTTTTGAAATAAAAAAAACTAAATGTAGGAAACAAAAAAATACAGGGACCAAAAAAAGAATCCGCAACCCACAAATGGGTCCAGACCCGGTGTTTGGGAACCAGTGCACAAAGGGACTTACGAGGACAGCACTACGGCCACGGCGTCGTTGAGGACGCTCTCTCCAAATAGCAAGGCGTACAGGTCCACGTCCACCTGCAGCTCATTGAAGATGGCCAGGACCGTCACTGCAACACAGACAGGAACACGCTTGTGATATAGTTCTGCATTCGCCTCTGTTATTGGAATGGTTCCAAACTGTAATGCCTGAATTATCCTTGGTTGCACGACATCTCGCTTTTTTTCTGTGCACAACAGTGGCGCGCAACTAAGTATAAATCACCCCTAACACATGTCGTCGTCGGTTATGTCAGTGTTTATCAACTTTTTTTGTGCCAAGGCACACCTGGCTTAGCCAAAAGATCCCAGAGCACACCTATATATATGGTGTGTGTGTGTGTGTGTGTGTGTGTGTGTGTGTGTGTGTGTGTGTGTGTGTGTGTGTGTGTGTGTGTGTGTGTGTGTGTGTATATATATATATATATATATATATATATATACACACACACACACACACACACACAGAGAGAGAGATTATTGGGCAGGTATAAAGAAACCTTGACCATTACAAATATATAAATCTTTGGCCTACAAATATATACACTTGGGTCACTTCAAGTTCTTCTTTGGTAAGTATATTTGGTACCCAATATACTTCTAATATCTGATAATAATATCTAATAATCTGATCCTGATAGCATTATTGCGGACGCATGCGCTGTTGCCCACTACAGACGAACACCAAAACTCTCGCCCCAAAACAGTCACCCCCGGGGAAATCCGGTGATATTCACCTGGTATTCCTAAACGTAACCTCATTAAACTATGCCTAAACCTAACCTTATTCCTAAACGTAACCTCAGTAAAACTAATAATATGGCTAACCGTAAACTTATTTCTAACCTTATCCTCAGTAAAACAAATACAGGAATACAAGAAGAGTTTTTCTCTCCGTGGAGGAGTAATTAAACACTACAAACAACTACACGGATTTCACACAAACACACTGGAGTGATTTAGAAGCACTTTATAAGAAAACTAACACTTATGTATTGTTTTATTGTTGGACATTCATCATGGCATGTTATAACATGGGCTTTTGGGACAGGACAGTCCCTCTTAGCAGGTACGACGTTCAGGTCCGCGTATCGACCCGTTCCGACCCACTTAGTAATACTGAGTGCCAAAGCATGTAGGCCTACCCTGTGCCCTTTTTATACAGTACCAGGTAGGACAACATATTTGCATTCCTGTGGGTGATGTTCGCTACACTGAATGGACTCGGCCGTGGCATGTGTGAAACGGATGATGGCCATATCGATTGACGACGATCGGCGCTTTTGTTCTCGAGGGGCTGGGTTCACACTTTCTTCAAACTTCGCGGTACACCTGAGCAGTACCCGCGGTACAAAAGTGTACCTTCTACCAGGGTTGATAAACACTGGGTTATGTGGTGCTGACAGGTGGCCATGTTTTTGCTTTCACTGATTTTTGTCAGCCATCCCCCCGTCTATGGCTTTTAAAGTTTCAGTTTCTGAGAAGGATTTCTTTTTTTCTTCATTAACCACATTAAAAAACAGACCTTTTGGGCACAGAGAATGTACTTTGAGTCTACAACACATATACCTACACATGGTGTGCCTGTAGCTCTGAACTAAGCCACTTTGAGTACAGTTAACCACTTAAGCCTTACGAAAATAACTGATCGGCCAGTATGAATTAAGCATAATATGCCTGCCAAGGGCTATTTTTGAGAATTTTCGCCTGTAACGACATAGGGACAAAAGGGATGTCAAGGTCAATGTGGTAAAGCATCTGAGGCCTAGCATACACACCAGGATCTGTGGCAGACACAATGGCCCCGAAGAACAGGCAGTCCGTGAAGAAAAAGTCCCCACCCAGCTGGCCCACCTTCTTCATTAGACTCACGCAGCCATACATCATCAACCTGAAATATAGAGAAACAGCGAGTACCTTGAGGATTAGCATATCATCTATAGATACACGATCCTCTCTGATGTCAAGCAATAAAGTGCATTGACACACTGCTAAATATGTACCGTATACAGGGCCGGCCCTAGGCAAAAATAAGAGCACCTCAGTCTCTTTTAAACAGAAAGTAATTCAGAGGACAGGAGCCTATCCTATGTCTGACAGCGCGCCACGTTTTTTTTTTTTTTTTTTTGGGCGCCCCCCCCCTAGTGGCGCCCTAGCCAACTGCCTACTCTGCCTAATGGCGCGCCGGCCCTGACTGTAAATATACATTCCACTTCAGCACAGAACCTCTAAATTCTAGACTTTGCATATCGGTCACAGAATATAGGGGCTAAATCCGAGGATTGAAGCATTGTTTTTGTGTGGATGTTATGTTAAGACAACTAGACCATACCCGGTGAAGTGCGCAGGCGAAAGTAGTTGCAAACGTGGGGTTATTGCACGTCCTGTGTCGCGTCCCGTCGCCCCCGATATTGGTGGTAGTGTGTTTTTGGCGTTGGTTGTGAAAGTGCAGGTGGGTGTGGGGACGCGTTGTGAGCTTGTAGATCAGCTGTTTTCCAAGAGGCAATGTATATGTGTGAAGGCGCTTCGTTTGGGCTTCTTTTCATAGACCTAGTTGCTTGTAGGGCTCGCTTCGTTTGGGCTTGTTTTCATTGACCTTGCTGCTTGTTTCTCGCGCGAAACCTGGCAACCCTGCTCTCCCATTGTTTGATACATAAACACTAATAATAAGCTGAGATTTGATGAAATTGAAAAAAGGCCTTCGCAGTTGAGTTCAGATGGTAATGGTCAATGGCTGTGTGCAAATTCAGATCAATTGGTCCAGCCACTGAGGAGAACCGGGCACACATTTTTGCTCTCAGAGGTTTGTGAAATTATAGGAGGATATAGCTCTTACCCAATGGTTAAACAGGAAATGACTGTCCCCAGAAAGGCATAAGCAAGTATGGAACCCATGTTTCTGAAGAAATGTCTCTGAAAGACAGAATAGTAAAAAAAAAAGAAAAGAAAAGATAATTCATTATCCAGTCGTACATACTGTACTGCATATATAGATACAGTGACTGTATATACCATACCCTTTTCAGGCTGTAGCCAGCATGAAAGATGATAGGGGGGAGGAGGATGTTGAAAAACACTTCTGGGTCAAAGGTCACCTGAAGTCATACAAACAACAATAACAACAGAAGATAAACAGTAGCACATTAATGAGCAAAATCCTTAGAATAAGTAATAAAATGAAGGAAAAAACATTGGCACTGGGCTAATGAATGCTAATTCTGGAGCAGACAAAATATTTGGATTTTTTTCTTCCCTTTTTTTTGCATGGCTTTGATCTTTGCATCATCAAAGTCTGGCACTTCTAGGATAGAATGAGGCAGCTGCCACATAAACCAAGCGCAAGGGAACATAGTTTCTGACAGAACTAAATCAGAAGATGGGGACAGTTTCACCGCACAGGCAAATGGGATGTCATTTGATTCAAATTTAAAAAAGGTAAAAAAATAATCACGTTCAACCACTTTTGAATCACATCACCACCATTCATCCTGACTTTGCAATGTCAACTAAAAGACCAATGATCAGTGTGGAATATCAACATTAAAACTAGGGTTGCTGTTCCCTCCAGTTCATGAAGTCTGGGGGATCTGTCTCTCTCTGGAGCCTATATCATATGCCTATTATCATGGACAGTTTATCAGTAGAAGTCCCCATTGGTCCACCACTGGTTCTCTTCCGCAGGGTGTGCAAGTAGCCCCCCTTGATTTACGGGTTCGACCGACGACCTTGGATCCCACAGGCCGAGTCTCTCGCACCTGCGGAGAGCAACACAACCTCCCTAACTAATGGATGCAGATATCATTGTAAGCCTCCTCTGTCTCAAAGTGTCGGCCCGGAACAGGGGAGTGAGTTTTTGTCTACTGGGAGATAGCACACAGAGTTCCGCTATGCGAGCAGATAATATAAACATATTTATCACAATAACTCTACTTCTAAGAATTTCATACTAACAGAGCTATAATGATTTCATAGGGTAATAATGTATTTTCGTCGGGTGTATATATGAACAACAATGAAACAATAGTAATTAGGACACACACATATGCTCTTAGTCTAATACCAACTGCTAATAATTAAAGGTTAAAAGGATATAAGTTGCCAACATTGCCCCGATTAATATCTTTTTTTCAAGCTTTGGATATTCTGCACATTTTGCAAGCGAATAATAGTATTCAAATAATTGTGTAAATTAATTCACCAATAAATCAAATCAAGGCTCTTTGCAGTGAGATTGTTATCTCGGCAGAAGGACAATAACTGTAAGCTGTGTCTCATATTAACAAAACACAAAGCTGTATGCATCTTTTCTGTATAAAACAAGGAAATGGCAATGGTAAAAGTTGCATTGTAGTTGTTAATCTGTAAAAATATATTTGTCTGCAAATCGCTGTTACACCTACAGTACGTACATTGTTCTTATGAAGTAGTTTTGTTCTTATTGGTTCTGGTTCTGATTGGTGAAGACTATAAATATCACTATGTTCATTTTGAGACAAGCCTTAGGTAAGTTACGATACTGTAAACTAGGCCTTGCTTGTGTTGCCTAAACAATTCAGCAAAAACTGCTTCTAAAGAACAAAGTTAGTGTGTTATTCACCGGGAAGAATATATTTTTTTTTACGTGCATATATTATCTCATCAACTATACACTGCACTTCTTTCTACAAGGGAAGGCAAGTGAAACTTACTTACTAAATACAGCAAATCTCTCAGTTACACCAACATAGTTCTTATGAAGCAGTTTTGTTCATAGACGTGAAACACTTATAAAGACCTTATAAAGGTTGTTTAGCAAAAGGGGACAACAACCCCAGACAGTCACTTCCACACTACACCAGATAAAACAGCCATAGGATCATATTTAAAGCGGCCTGTCGAACGAGCATCCAAATATTTGAATATTTGAGGCCAGCCCAGATTTGGCGGCCATAGCTGAAAGGGTAGACAGGCCGCATGGGAAACAAAAAGGTCCCAGGTTCGATTCCGGCAATGTGTCGAGGTGTCCCAGAGTCTGACCACTTGGGCAGCTATCAGCTGGGTGAAGCTGTACTGAATTTCCTCCACAGTATCAAATAGGTCTAATTATAATTAAAAGTAAAACCAGCTTGTAACTATTTAGACGTCTAGTTTTGATCTACACATCACTTCTAGCCATTATGATCCCAGCAAAGACTCCCATAAGCTCAGAGCACGGTCTGTTGCCCCCCACCTCTTGATTTTACTGTACAAAGCATAATTCAGCCTTATAGGACTTTAAAAATGGAAAAAGCTTGCATTTGCAGGAGTTTTGTGTTGTCCACTCTGCTATTACAGCATTAAACAAAGTGCGGCTGCCACTGACAATGTTGTGTGCTAGGCAGTATGGATGTTTTTATGGAAATTCTATGTATTGTCTTTACCTTGCTGTGTTTTTACGCTATCGTGTTTTTATGCTACCGTGTTTCTGTGTTGAACGGGCTGTGAAAACAATCTCCTCTGGGAGAATAAAGTCTAATCTAATCTATTTCATACACCAATATCTCGAGTGGGTGCCCTTATTCAAAAAACGTAATTTGAAGTAGTATTGGATTTGTCTCTAAATCATGCGGACCTGAAAGGGGTTCACTGCAGCCCCCAACATGATTCTCCGAGAAAAATAATTATACTACCTCTAACGCCGCCACTGACTGTAGCCTACCTCAAAATGCTGTCCAAGAAAAGAAAGCTTTTTGAGGAAAATTGGGTGTTAAACTCTACTTGGAGAGATAGCAATTTCTTCCATGAACTGAAGGGCAAGGCTACTTGTCTGATATGTTCCACGCAAATGAATTGACGTTTATAAAGATTTCTGTCCATTTAGAGTCTAAATGGACAGAAATCTTTATAAACGTTAATAAGAACAAAACTACTTCACAAGAAGAACAACCAAGGGATTCACCTATTTTTTATATGCATAAATTATCAACTACAATGCAATTACTTTCAATAATAGACATTTCCTGGTTTTACACAGACAGACCTTTGTCATTGACAGTGACACAATGACATCTGGCTCAGTTACGGGAAAAAGTGGAAAACAATTTTAAAATTCTCTTCATCCCAGGGAGGATTTCTGTTTGCCCCGAATACACATTATTATCTACCCCCCAAATGCCCAGTCTCATGTGCTGTAGACCAGTGGTTCTCAAACTTTTCATGTCAAGGACCCCCAAATTGACACTTATTAGCCCGCGGACCCCCATTTGAAAAGATAAGGCAGGGACCCCCATAAGAGAAGATTTTTTACGGCTCTCTAGCAGTGATTCTCATCCATTTTAATTCCAAGGACCCCCAGTTTGACATGCATTAGGGCTACAGACCTCCATTTAATGGCATCTCTGGGACCCCAATTCATATTGTAAAATCATTGTTAATTTAACTCTTTGAGAGTGTACAAATGGAACCAAATGGACCCGTTGGGTCCATTTGGTTCCATTTGTACACTCTCAGAGTTACAGACCCATAAGGGTCCATTTGGTCCCTATCCATCATTTAGCTGGGGACCCCCTGGAACCCCCTCAAGTACCCCTGAGGGTCCCCGGACCCCACTTTGAGAACCAATGCTGTAGACACCTCTTATGCGAGCATTACTGTAGCCGTACTGTAGTCATTGCATTAATCTAATGTGAGGGCAGATGCCATATAGAGTCAGTTGTTCTTCTCAATAAAAGCGGCCAATGTGTGAAAGTGGCTTTATACTTTGTCTCTACCTTGCGCAGCATCTCGTTGTCCTGCACCTCATCCACCTCATTGGAATTGATCTCTCCTTTCAGGGTATATTCATAGAATTTGCCACTGACGTTCACGAGCAGGGTGGCAGGGCTAGAGTTGACAGGGCAGCTCAGGGTGACGTTGCTGATGTCTCGTGGAACATGAATGCCGTAGCGCAGGACAACACCAACTAGTACCCCTGGACGGAGAGAAAAGTGTGGTGGGGAAGGAAGAAGAGCTGTGATTTTCGACGCATGTTTCTCTTAAGCCTGATTTATACTTATTTGCACGCCGGTGTCACGCTCAGGAAATAGCAGATCGTCAAGCGCATGAAGCGTCACACAAATGTGACGCGTTGTGAGCTTGTATATCTGCTATTTACTGCATGCAACACCAGTGTGCAACTAAGTATAAATCAGGCTTTACCAGAGGTAATGTACAAAGACTGTGAGATCAATATTACATGCTTTGATGGCATCCTTGGGACCATATTCAATAGCCAAAATGCTGAGGTGGTTCTTACATTAAGTTGATATTATGTACAGTATATACTGGCCAGTATGTATATTGAACATTCATCAATATAGCATTTAATTCAACAAGGACTTTGTAACAAGGCACCATATCATATGGTGCCTTGTTACAAAGTCCATGTTGAATTATCCATATCTACAGGATAAGGCAAATCTACCAGTATAACATAAATCAGGGGTCTTCAACGTTTTTCAGGCCAGGGACCCCAATAGCTGAGAGAGAGATGAAGCAGATTTCGGCTAATACTCCCCTCAGAATAGGGATGCAAGCGGGTTCAAGGGGTTCAAGTGGTTAATGTAAAAAGATTATCACATCACACAAAGATTTGGCGGCCCCCCTATAGTAACTCTGACCCCCTATTGAGGACCCACGACATAAGGCAATCGATCGAAGTTTTGCAAAGGGGAAGTCATCATTGATTGATTGCACAGATGATGAGATCATACTCAAGTCATGTGGGGGTTGATGATCTCACCATAAATCATCGCCAGGCCAGTCTCGTGCAGAAACCTGAATCGCCGGTGCTTGAACAGCCAAATGGTCAGGATGGTGAGGGTGAGCAGCATGATGAAGATGAGCAGGTCCACGCTGTCCTGCCTGTGGCTCTCCTCCGCCTTCTTCTCGGTGGAGATGTTCTCCATGGCATCGCTCATGTCCTGCTCCAGAGAGGAGGAGGATGATGCACTGCAAACACACACGCACACGGACAGGCTCACCAGCATCAGCTGCAGCCACAGCGTCCTCGTCGTTGTTGCCCTCCTGGCAGCGTACACAGTCACTTTAAACCCCATGGTGGTTTGTTCGTTCGTTTGTTTGTTCGGCCGTCAAAATGTATGTTAGGGATGTTGTTGTCGTCGATGCGATCAAAGTCTACTGAGGTGTCTTGTTTTTATGTAAGATCAGCTGCTGAGAGGTAACTACCACAGCAGTGCGAGAGAGACGACAGCCACAGAAATCCTCCCCCGGCCCGGATGTGATTGAAACTAGTAGTGTTGCCAGACTTTCCCGAGAGAAATAAGCAACCATGGTGATCTATGAAAACAAGCCCAAAAGAAGCAACTAGGCTAATTGAATTGAAAGCCGATAGCCGATCTACAAGTTGTGAGCTTGTAGATCTGCTATTAAAAAAACAAAATCTTTTGAAGTGCTAAAAAAAAAAAAAAAAAAAAAAAAATCTTGAAAATAATGTGGAATATTTCTGAAACATTTTAACACAAATCTTGCATGGGGGGTCCCTGACATAAATAAATATTAATTTGGGGGTCCTTGCAAATGTTTCAGAAGCACTGGTTTAAACAACATTAGTAAAGAAGCCCAAATAAGCAACTACACTAAAGAAACAAGCCTAAAAAAGACACAACCCGCTTAACTACTAATATTTATAAGCAAATTAACAGAAAAACAAGCCCAAAGTCGCTTATAATAAGCCGACATGGCAACACTGTGTGAAACTCGTTTTTCGAGAAGATGTTCAATGTTTTTCTTTTTCCTCCTTTCGATATAAAAGTCTTTTGTGAAATTTGCCGGGTGAACGTGATTCCGTAGGACAATCTGTACCGCAAAATGCTACAGGATGTTTTGCTGAGGCTGATTTTGGATGAGCAAATTATAAACATGATGATTTTATATGTCGCTGTAGCAGCAATTGATACTCGTTATTGCAATGGACTCTTATTGTGAAGCCTTGTTTTCTCTTATCATGTTGAACCGGAAGTGAGATAGATGTGTACTGTATATGAAATAATTTATTTACATCCTTGGTTCTCAAAGTGGGGTCCGGGGACCCCCAGGGGTCCTTGGGGGGTAGCAGGGGGTCCCCAGCTAAATGTGTTAATACAGCATCACGATCATTTGAACCACTTTAACCATATTTTATACTTTGGCTATTCAAAAATAGCAGATCTACAAGCTCACAGGCTTGTATAGCCCTAGAATGTCTGTGATCTTACATACATGAATACATACATGAAATGTATGTAAGATCACAGACATTCTAGGGCTAAGGCTTGTAGATCTGCTATTTTTGAATATGAGTCACAGCACTTCAAATTCGTGCCGCGGTATGAGCTTGTAGATCTGCTATTTTTGAAAAATCCTGGCAAAAAAATAATTCAGATGGGGGGTCCGCAGCCAAATACATAGCATTTTGTTTGTGAATATAGAATTTGGCATTTTTCTTAGGTGAGGTTAAAGTACCAATTTCATTTTCAATGAATTGAATACACAGGACCCCAATGGAAACGAGACAGTTATTTCTTGGGTGCAATCCTTAGCATTGTATTTCTATTAAACTGTACTTTCTGTGATTGTTTTGACAAACAGTAAAGTATTCAATCAATCAAAAACCAAATGAAGCCGACGATGACGTCAACCTTGTAATCAGTAGTCCCTTTTCCGAGGGTGGGTGCTGACTCCTGAACGCAGCACGAATACTAACACAGTAGCAGATAGACCTTTAATGAGGAACATTCAGTAGAAGAATTACTGTTCATCGCGTTACCGATATATCTGATATTCTACTTTTGTAAACAGATTTGTGTAACCGTTAGCTGTCGCATCATGGAAGGCAAGAAAACAAAGATTACTTCCAAGTTGAAAGGTAAACGTTTTTTCCCCCTTTCATTTACATTAGCTAACCTTAGCCATGCTAACTGTTAGCCTGATACACTGAAGAAAACTACTAGATGGCTAACATATTATGTGACGAGTTTAATTTCTGAACGATATATTGCCATTATGTTACTTATGGACGTCATTTTGTAATGGCTGTATTTTAGCAAGACTCCCATTGTTTTTAGACTGCTGTTAGCAATAGCATTCAGCTAACGTTGCAACCAACAGTAATGTTAGCTTTTGAACACTTGCACACACTTGCGAAATAGCCAGGACATTCTGCACAATGAGTACTTTTACCTTTGGTACTTTAAATACATTTTAATGACAATACTTTTGTACCTTTACTCAATTTTCAGTAAGTTTACTTCTACTCCATACATCTTAGAGGCAAATATTGTACTTTTTACTCCACCACAATTATTTGAAAACTTTAGTTACTACTTTGTATTTGTAACCCACAGTGTTACTGGCCTCTACACCCTTGGACTCTGCGTTGTGTTGTTAGTGTTTTAGGAGATGGGTTGTGCGGAGAGAAGGGACACTAGACACACTGGTTCTGGATGGTTGAGACTTGATTTATTTTGCTCACAGTAGTTGTCTCTGCTGCTGGCAATGGCTCTGGTCATCCCACTTTCACAATAGGAAGAAAACACTTATTAAAAAATATCCCAATGCTAAATAATGCCATAACATTGGCAAAACAAAACATGTACAAATATTTCCCTTGCACAATTCCCACTCTATGTGCATGTAACTGGTCACTTTAAATCCAGTATTTAATTACAAAAACGTTTTCTCCAAAATACAGTTCAACACCTTAGCTCACTCTGCAAGGCAACACATTATATCAATGGCCGGTTTCAAAGTGAGTTTCATAAAGATTCATCAGACAGCCATAACACACTGCTCACCTTTGACAAAATAAAGGAAACACTAACAAACAACTATGCAGCCCTCAGCTGCCTAATTAGCAGAACTACGGTGTCCAGTGAGGGGCAAAAAGGTGATGCTTGCTTAAAACAGGTGAAAGAAATTGGCAACAGTGACACCTACTGACATAAATAGGCTACTGCCTTACATATTAATATTACAAAACATGCATTAACCACTTTATCCCTATCCACAAGTTTCCTAGGGCATGGTGGGCATCACTTCCTGTCAATTTGATCCCTGATCTTAGACATATAAAGGTAGACGCCTCTTCCAGCTCTGAGGCGTCTGTATCTCGGGCACACACCAGCTTCCGCAGGGCAAGCGGGATGTACTTCGGCTATTTGAAAATAGCAGATCTATGACGACGCGCTGTGAGCTTGTAGATCTGCTATTTTCTAAAGATTTGTATACATTTTGAACACTTTAAATAGCCAGGACATTCTGCATAATGAGTACTTTCACCTTTGGTACTTTAAATACATTTTTAAGCCAATACTTTTGTACTTTTACTCAAGTACATTTTGAATTCCGTAGTTTTACTTGTAACAGAGTATTTCTATATTGCAGTATTGATACTTTTACTTAAGTAAAACCTTTTAGTACTTTTTCCACCACTGGTTTTATTAAACGTTTAACCCCCCCCCCCCCCCCCCCCCCCCAACTCCACTAGATTTGCCCCCCTGTTGCGGGGCAACAGTTGCAACTGTCCCATTATGATGTACTACTTCACTACTCTGTCTACTACTTGCCAGTGTTCTTTTCTCCAAAATGTTAACGTTTTCATCACAAACGTTTTGAATGTAGGTTAATGTAGCCCTGTGGTCATGCCGATACCTTGTATATTGTTGATATAAGTAAATAATTGCTTGCTATGTTAACTTTGGGATATAAAATTAACCTTTGGATAAGTACCAAGCCACTTTTGCTTCCACTACACTATGGGGAGTTGAAAAGTTCAGTATATGACTCAGCTCGGCTCCCACCACCAATAATTCTTCCATGAGCAGTTTAATGTAGACTTTACAGGCCAGGGAGGCCATTTTTTGGAATGTGTTCACTATATGTTGAATATTGGTAGGAATTGATGCAGAGATTGCCCTCTGTTATATCAAGTTGCAGCCAGACGGCTACAACACATGGATTAAAGTTCTCAGTCGCCACAACTGATTTCAGTCATTTGGATTCCATAGAAAACAGTAACCGAAAATAGGCTATCTACAAGCTCTCAATGTGTCGCTCGCTCTGCGATGAGAGCATTTGGTCAAACTAGAAATCTTCCATCTTCTTGGAGCATGGTCTCAGCTATTTCATAAATGTTCACATAAAAGCAAAGGTTAAAGTCTCAGTCTGTGATTTCTTCACCTGTATAAGAGCAGGGCAGGCACACTATTACCAAAACATCATCATTTTACATATTGTGCTAATTGTTCATGAAATGGCACTAGTGTGGGCTTTCACATTGTTTCACAAATCACACATTAGGACTTAGGCTATAAAACGTTTCCAGTGGTGAGATTTAATTTTTGCTTTAATCCATGTACAACAACATAAACCTATCTGTGCCATTCGTCTCCATGGTGTGTCTGGAGGCTGCCACATTAAATAGATATTCCATAGTGATCCTTATTCAAAATGTTCTCATTTCAGTTGGAAAGGCCGGATCAAAGAATAAGGACGATGCTCCCTATGAGCTGGAGAGTCAGTTTGTCCTCCGACTGCCCCAGGTAAGAGAAGTACATACGCTGAAAATATTAATTACTTTGAAAATTAATTAGATACACTGATGGTGTTTAAATTATACCATTTGTCTTCTTTTTTTTAAGGAATATGCATCAACAGTAAGAAGGATTGCTCAGTCTGGCAGTGTGAACATTAAAGACAGACTCACCGTTGAGTTGCACCGTAAGTCAATTTACCAGTCACTGTTAGACTTTCAGATTGCAATAAATCAAACCATGGAGGGTCGCTCTCAGATACAGTACACATATTTTTAATTGTTCCTTATACCTCAAATTGACAAGGTGACAAACGTTTCGGCTATCCAGCCTCCATCAGTGTGACACATTGAACCTTTAAATTACTGGGTAGAGATGTACCGATACAATATTTTCCATTCCCATAACTTGCGCATCGGTCGATACCGAGTACCAATTCGATGCCAGTGTGTAATTTTAAACAACTCTAGGACATTGGTTTTCAAAGTGGGGTCCAGGGACTATCAGGGTTGTATTTATTAGGTCACTCTGCTGCAAAACATTAGGGCTGTGCAATATATCAATAAAATATCGATATCATGATGGGAGACTAGATATCTTATATCTTAATATCATGATATGGCATAATTAATGTTGTGGTTTCCTTGATTTAATCACTTAAGCGTCATATTGCCCAGTCTAACATAACCCTGTATGTGTGATCTAGCGGATGGTCGTCATGGCATAGTGAGAGTGGACCGCGTCCCCTTGGCCTGCAAACTGGTAGATCTGCCCTGCATCCTGGAGTCACTGAAAACAGTAGATAAGAAGACATTTTATAAGACTGCTGATGTTTGTCAGGTAATAACAATAATAATATTATCCATAAAATCATACCTTGTGGAATTCGTGCATAGGACAGTTTATTCAATGGTGCAAGTAATGATATACTATTTTCCCAACTGCAGGACACTGATGGTCTGGAATCCAGACTGATTTACTATAGGGGTGTGCCGATACTCATTTCACGAAACGATACGATACGATATTTGGCTCACAACTTCGATACGATTTCGATACGATACGCACTTTTTTTATTATGAAAATAAATAGGGGAGAAAAAAAGGAAATGCAAACAAATAATTCTGTTTTTGCATTATTCAGACATGCAAACTTGTAGCTTTTCAGCCGTTTTGAATCCAAATAGGGCAATAGTGTGACACCTGACCCGAAAAAAAACAACATGTTGTCACCCTTTTCACCTCGGGGCTGTTTGCATGCCTGATTATTTTGATTGGTAAAAAAAAAATAATAATAATTTCAAAACGATATTTTTTTCTTCCCAAAACGATACATATCGTCGCGAAAACGTATCGCGATATATCGCGGGACGATATATCGGCACACCCCTAATTTACTACTTTCATCTTTTGGATATTTTGTGGAAATAATCCAAAAGATGAATGTAGCAAATCGGTCTGGATTCCAGGCTAGGTCACTGATGGACTTCTTGAATGGTCTTTCATTTATAACTGTCAACAATTACTAAACCCATTACATCATTTAATTTGAACTCTTTATTTCCTGTTGCGTATTACAATAGAGCGATTATTGCTTTATGGGTTTGATTCAGTTTTGGTTAATCGTTTGGAAAATAAAGGTAGCTGTTATCACAGTACACAGTATCCTGTATCCTGGATAAAATGTATTTCTGAACAGATGCAGCATCTAACCTGCAGAGTGCTATATTCTTTCAGTGTCGAAAACTGGCCTATCTTTTACTTTCCGTGGGATATAGGTCCAGTGGGCACCTCAGCATTTAATTGACATTTATTTCCAAAATGTACAGAATAAATGTATGCTTTGGAAAACGGTCGGTGGCATAAATTAATCATACAGATCACATGCAAAATAATTCACATTAAATCAGGTGTGTCCTAACTAGTGCTTCACCACATGGATTAAAGTTCTCAGTTCCCACCACTGGTTTCAGTCATTTCAATTCCACAGAGCTTTGGTTCCCAAACTGTTTCAGCTGAGACCCAAAAGATAACTTTGTTGACTCCCTGGGACCCAGTCTTACCATGAATGTGAAAATAGAAGATCTACAAGCTCACAACGCGTGACGCGTTGTGAGCTTGTAGATCTGCTATTTTCCCTATTTCGTACGTTTTGTTTTTTCCTGATATTATCTTTATAATTATATTAATATTTTGTTTGTTTTTTAATAATTTCTGAAACATTTAGAATTCTTTTAAAGATTTTAAAAACATCTTTTGAAATAATAGCAAATGATTTTTTAGGAAATGCAAAATAAAAAAGATGGGATATTTACTTGTGACCCATAAAAACTGTTTGGGAACCATTGCCAGAGTCCAACATGTCTTTTTCTTGGCTAACTCTTGGCTTTCTCTAAAGGATGTTTTATACTTGGTTTTGCACCAGTGTTGCGCAGGGAAAATGACCAATCTACTAGTGCTAGTATTGGGGGCTCCTTTCACACAAATTGAAGATTCATTGGGGCTTTGCCTTTGCATCAAAACTTATGTTTTTTTGTTTTCTTTTGGTTTAATCCTTGTTTACCATCTTTGGCTTAGATGCTGGTGTGTACACTAGATGGAGACCTTTACCCACCTTTAGAGGAGCCTACAGGAAGCACAGACCCCAAGAGCAAAAAGAAGGACAAAGACAAGGACAAGAAGTTTGTCTGGAATCACGGCAGTAAGTACACACACACACACACACACACACACACACACACACACACACACACACACACACACACACACACACACACACACACACACACACACACACACACACACACACACACACACACACACACACACACACACACACACACACACACACACTTGTGCAATGTGCTGAGTATGGCACTTGAATCAGGTATTGTGCATCAGTAATTCATGAAGTTTAGCTTGCCCTCTACAGTTGATGGAGCTGTATCCACTTGAGTGGTCTCATTTTATGTACTTATTTACCTTTTGTCTCCAGTCACTTGCCCCCTGAAGAACACGCGCAAGAGAAGATTCCGGAAGACCGCAAAGAAGAAGGTTCTGACGTTTTCATTTCCCCCCTCCTCACCCCTTTGTGATCCATCTCTTTTAGCATCTCCTCTGATCATCCATCTCTTTTCTACGGCATTTACATTTAATAAAAAACAGGAACTGCGTTGAAAGTGAAAACTAAGATTTACATATAAATAAAGGCTCTCCATCTTAGTTTGCCCCAAAGGTATGCAAGAAAGCAATTTCGCCACTGCTATGATCAAAGTGAAAGAGAGCGAGTGAACACCGGGCTTCTACTTTGTCTTTTGAATAAATCTTCTGGAGGGTGCAGAGCCAAGCCATATTGATTTGGCCCCCTCTGTTTTTAATCGCTAATGTGCTGGCTGGCATGTAGCCAGATGCTTGAGTGTATGTGTGTGCGCGTGCGCGTACGTGTGTATTTGTGTGTGGTATACTCATAGCAGTGTATCTAACCCCTTCTCTCTATCTCACAGTACATTGAGTCTCCTGATGTGGAAAAGGAGGTGAAGAGACTGCTGAGCACAGACGCTGATGCTGTCAGTGTCCGTATCCTTTTAGCTATGCACACACAAACACACACACCCCTAAACTCTGTCTTACCCAGCAGCACGTCTAATATGCTTTCAAACACATATTGCAAATGTATCTCAGAGAAAATATGTTGATGAAAGCCCCAGAAGGGGACTTCGTCTCCTCTAAGGCTCATGTCATTTCTCTCTGTCTAATGCTTTTTTAAGTCTTATGATACAGTACATGCTTAGCAAAGATTTTGGGATATTGCTCGCTGTATGTTAGTTGAGATGGACTGTACAATTTAATTGCTCATAATCATAGTCGGTCATAGCAAAGGTAGCGCACCTTCTTCCATTATTATCAAGTTATTATATACCACGTACAATGTGTCAAGCAGCGGAAATAGCTGATCTACCCTAAGCTTGCAGATCAGCTATTTTTTACTATTTTTCCGAAAGCGTTAGTAGTCTATGACTAGTGGTATGGTCCAGGCTCTTTTCCTTGGTTACGTATGCCTTAACCCTATGGTGTTCAGGCTGGGAGATAATAAATGAAGATGAGTCTAAGGAGGTGGAGCAGCAAGGCTCTCTAGCCAACCTGGACTCCTCACCAGGCACCTCAGGGCACAAGATGGGCCACGGGACCTCAGGTGAGCGCTCTTCACGTAGATTTAAGTCCCCCAAAATACAGTGTTGAAGTTCACTCTGTCGCAACCCAATTGTAACATTCTTGGATCCGGACGTCTCGTTTTCAGCCCAACGTGACGAGCTGAGGGAGATCTTTAACGACATCAGCAGCAGCAGTGAGGAGGAGGAGGACGAAGGGGAACGGCAGGAGGATGAGGACCTGAACATCATGGACACGGAGGATGACCTGGTCAGACAGCTGCAGGAGAAGCTGAATGAGTCTGACTCAGCGCAACACGAAAATGACAGAAATAACCAGATAGGTGAGGGGAGAAGATATTTGAGCACTGGATCAAGTGCACACGCACGCATTTGTGCGTCTCTAATACTAATCTAGCATACGGATATGCATCTACTGTAGATGGATATGTCCGTGCTCTGATAAAATGTATTCCATAACCAGGGTTTCAATCCTTGGGCCTGCTCCTCCGTATTTGACATCTCGTCATTTTTTCAGAGTGGTCATTACAGAGTAATAATTTACTAGTTTACAGATCTGACACTAAGAGAGAGTTTAACAAAGAATTACCTCAATCCCTGGGATTCATGTCAAAGCATAGATAGAAAATTACTTGAGCCAGAACTGGATGTGTAGTTTAGGCATCACACGCAAGTTCACTAGATACTAGAGGTGGGCATAGATTAATTTTTTTAATCTAGATTAATCTATCTGCAATCCTGGAGTTAATCTAGATTAATCTAGATTAAAATGGCTCATTTGAAGTCTGCCGAAGGCATTCAAAATATGTGTGTTCTACCCAAATAATGACCAGAAGTAAGGCCTTGCTTTTTCTTTCCTCCTTACGTTTCTCAGGCCAGGTAGCCCATTACACCATGAGTCCATCAAATATTGCGATATCGATACGATATACGATACACATTACCGTTAAAATGTCATATTATATATTTTAAGTGTTGCAACGTCAAATAAATTTAAAAAAAACTGTAAATATTACTATTTAAGTGCTATTGGGTTCCCACACTTGTTATTTGATATTCTAAGTGTAGCAACATTGAAAACTAAGCATTCTTCAAAAAACTTCTATAACAAGTCAGTATCACTCTTAACTTTAAGTATCCTATTTTTTTGGTTCACACTTTTTATTTGATATTCTAAGTGTAGCAACAATGAAAACTGAGCATTCTTCTTCTTTAAAAAAAGCAAGTCAGTGCACTCTTATTTTGAATTTCTCTGACCTAAAGTAAAACGGGCCACACGCTCTTATTTTGAAGGCCAACCGTCCGGAATCAAGTGTTACTCTCGTTTGACTTGACGGACATAAGTGAAAGTGAAAGTCTCGGAAAATCACTGAGTTCAATAAAACGAATGTCAATCCGACGAATGGACATAAACAGTCAAGCTTTTCATACAGAAGGCTTTAGGCAGCTTGTTACATTAAGGACATTCATTTTCAATGAGAGGCGAGCGACTGCAGCTCCTCTAACTCAGCAGGTAGGAGGAGCAGTCTGACACACGCATGTATGCTCGTCACACAAACACATCGCTCGCGCGCGCACACACCCACACCCACACACACTTTCAACAAGTTGAAATCAACACTACATGCAGAGTCCCCCCCCGCTCGGGCGCGGACACATACTCACACTTGTACTTGGCTCCCAGAACCAACTTTGAGAATAGATTAACGGCGGTATTTGTTTTATCGCGCGATAAGAGTCCGCCGTTAACTTAGCCCGGTAACGGCGTTAACGGCCCGGCCTTACTAGATACACACTATCCTAACACAAACACTTAGACTTACTTGGGTTAATATGGCCCGCACACACCCACGTGTGTGCGCATACACACCGACACATCCTCTTTTTTTTCCACTCACCTCCCCCTTTTTCCATACTGTCAGGTGTTTTGACTGTGCAGGGCTCTCAGCTGTCCTAGCTTGACAGCTCCATGTCTCCTCACCTGCATTCATGGGGCTGTCATTCAGTGAGAGACGGGTTCGACTGCCTGGCTTCATCCTCCACGGTAGCCGAGCTCAGCTCAGCCCAGTGGAGTCTTTCTTAATGGGCCAGAGTCTCACCGTGTGTCTGTTTCTGGCATTCCTGCCAGCCTCTAATAAGCAGAAGCCATATGAGTTCCATCTGGTAGGAGTTGTAATTCCATCAATATACTCCTCCAAGCTTGGCTCTGCATATCAAACACTTAAACCCTCTATACTATCTAAACTAATACTTAGTTGACCGGGGTCGGGCTCTGTACTTGGTCCGCACTATTTTTCCCTCTACACCAAGTCTCTAAGCTGAAAATGGCTCTTCTACAAGCTCCCAACACATCGCGTTCTTGTAGATATGTTGCAGATAAGATAGACTTTGAATAGAGTTGTAGCTGATGTAACCACAGGTTGTTGTGTGGGGATGTAGCCCCCCATGGACACCACGGGAGACTGATATACTTTCCTCCCACTGTCCTTCAGTCAGATTGCCCAGGCAGCCTTAAATTGGCTTGCTTCTGCCATTACAGGCAGTTTGTAAAATTGGAGTAGAGATGGAGCTTCCTGGTGGCTCAGCAATAGACATGATTAGTACTCAATTTAAGCCACCTCTCTCACATCATCACCTCTCTCTGCTACTTTGTGAAACAAAATAAGTCTGAACACTCTCTCTCTATCACTTCTCTTGAGTTCTTATTGCTTACTACACGATTGCGCAGATTGTCAAGCTACCACAGGTGTTTTGCGAAGTAGCCAGTTTAATGACAATGTCCTATGTCCTTGCAATCAGTGCAGTTCTTATGCTTAATTTATACTCGTACGACGGCATAAATCAACTCGATTCAACCTCTCAGCACACACACACATAGACATTAGCATGTCGGGGCAGCACTGATCCCCAGACACTATTTTGAAGTGGAGGTTAGTGGTTGTGTACACGCATAGTGAATTATGACTTGTTAATCAGTTCATTGTCCTTGTAGATGCGGGGACAAATATACCGGTAATACTCTAGTTTGTTTTGGCGTAAAACATATTGTGTCCCCTGGACGTGTTGATAGTGAGTTTAATGCCTTCTTTTGGAATAATATGCATCAGAGACTCGGGATGTGCAGCTGATGCCATTGTGTATGGAAGTTGTAATATATGAACCTATTGTACTCCTGTGGCCCACAGTGATGGACTTTCAGGTGCAGATGAACAACGTCAAGGCTAAGCTCCAAGAAACTCGTGCCCGTAAGAAACAGCAGGAGGAACTCATCATGAAAGTAGAGAACCAAGCCCTGAAGGTGAACCCCACACACACACATACACACACACACAATGGTGAAACAGAATAAACATCTGCATCTGCCTGAATACAACCATGCAAGTACTGTACATTCAGATAAATATAACTGTAAACATTCTTTATGTAAATCCTACTTAACCCATTTAGGGCGGGAACCCCTATTTGTAACTATACCTTTCATGACGGGAACCCATTTTGGGTTGTTGTTGCTATGTAGAGTATATAGCAACATACATGTTTTGTAATTTTTTTATATTTTCTTTTTTTACAAAACATGTATAAAGCCAGCATTTTGGAGACAATGGGCCTGATTCACTAAGCTGCTCGTAAATAAAGTGACTAAAGACGTGTGTAAGCAAAGCAAGTTCTCTAAGCAAAAACCGACGTGCAATTCACGAAAGGGTGTGTAAATCCCTGAAATATGCGGATCACAGGTGTTTGTCATGGATCCGGACGGCTGCCAGCTGATCGTAAAATCACAAGCGCGTTCTCTTGCAAGTTCAGTTGCAAATATCCAACAACTCACTTCACCGTGCTGAAGAAGTTCAACTTTGTCTCTTGTAAAAAATAGTTCTCGTCTACGTCGCATCGCCTTGACAACTTGTACCTGTTCTGTCTGGAAGCAAATCCCTCGATTGCACAATGGATCAGCTGAGTGTAATGCCCTCATGTGTAATGAGAATAAAAAGTTTACAAAATGTAACCCCACCACCAAATAATAGGCTAATAAACGTGGAAAGGATATTATATAAGCCTTTCTACTGAACATTGCTCAGCTTTACCGAAGTAAAAAGATGATGCTGGAATCCAGGGCATAATGGAAGTAGAACACTGCTATCCGATATCCGAGATTATGGACCAGAGCTTAATTGATTATGAGGGGAAATTCGTCTTTTGGATTAATATATCACTGTCGGAATGGGGAATGGGTCTCTTCTGGACACAGCTAGATTTCATCCATAGCCTACTGTATCCTTCCTCATCAGATGGTAAGACTTGGCATGAAAGCCCAATAACGAAACTGTAAAAAACTTAGACTCCTAACGTCAGAAGTTGCGTAAAAGCCCATACGTACAAAATATTGGCGGAAACTAGCTTAGGGAATCAGGCCCTTTTCTTTTTAAGCCATAATTATTACATTTCACTTGTCAGCCCCCATTGTGAGCATTTCCTTGGCAATGAAAAAAGAAAAAACAAAACCTTGTGAAAATTCATCATTCTGCCAAGTACTCTTTGGGGGGAGATTTTACAATGTGTGAAACATAAGCCGACACTGCAGCCTTTTTTGATATTGTCATCTAGAGCTGTCACCGCCCTATCTCCACTCATTATTATCACAGACAAGGGAAAAGGTCAGTCATGCCCTGACTGGCATTCCAAGTGGCCTTTCTGTCAGGTGGCAGATTGGAACATGGACAGACACATTTAAATCCATCTCAGTTTAATGAGTGTCGGTATGCTGACCTGAACAAACCTCTCTTGATTCCCGTTTTGCAGAATCGCTTCCAGGCTTTATTGAACGAGATTATACAACAGGAGGAGCGAGAGATGGAACAGGTAAAGGGAGCTTTTTTATTTCATTTATTTTTGTAATGGAATTCTGCTCTGTGTGCTTTGCATAAATGTGAGGCTGTATCTTGTTAGAATGTGATGTCCTCTCTTAGTGCCAGGTATTAACCTTGCCTAAGCAGTTTTCGATGAGACTTATTTCTCAAATCGACCCAGATTAAATTGGAGTTCTCAGCGGATGCCAGGTGTCCAGCTTGTTTTGCTGTTTCTATTGACAAAGGTATATATAGAGTGTGTCTTGGAGATATAGATAAGACGACAACTACTACTACTACTAGCCTCCAGTTACACCCCAGGGCTGTCAGGCATCAATCAAACCTGTTATCTTCTTCTCCCAACAGCTGGCCTCCCTTCAGGAGCAGCTGGACTCACTCATTGAGAAGTGACCACTAGGGGGCAGTCACATGTCATGGCCACCCTGAGAAGCAGCACAAGGACAACACCTCAACAGGGGAGGAAGGAGTCCCCATCCATTGATATGCTCTGATGCTGTGTCATTCCTTTTAGTTAATGTTTTTCTGACGCCACAGACGTGTAGCACGCTGCTTTGTGTAGTTAATGTTTCTGTTGCTGAGAGTTGACAGAATGGGTTTTATGCTGTCAATTACCGTATGATTAAACTGTTACTCATGTGCTTGTTTGGCTTACCATGCTTTAGTAGAAAAAATTATTCAACCTGTCACAAGAGCTTATATGACAGCTCTACCTCCCTGTATTCATTTGCGTTGTGTGAAAAATTAATGAAAGTCATAGATAACTCCAGAATTAAACAACATATCGTGCCAGAATAGCTTCAGTGTGAAGTGTGTCATGGCATATTCTAGAAGTGTGTGGAACCCTGTGTCTCATTGTTTGTTTAGAGTTTAGATGCTGCCCTGACTATGTACAATACAGTAAGTGGTTGGGCAATCACACTGGTGTATTGTCATCCTACTAGAGAATGGGATGGTAGATGCTTTCCCATTAATAAACGTAAGTGCTTTGGCACAGCATCCTACAGTGTATACGTGTAGCGCCACTACAGCCCTTATACAGCCTATGGTTGTATTCTAGTGTATTTTGATGTTTATTTTGACTGTAGGATAAAGGATTATAATCACTTAACATATGGACCTCAGCACAGCAGGACAATATTGTCATGATGTCATGCCAACAGATTACTCTCATTCCTTCCAGAAGGATCTTGTTCTGGAGAGATCTGGGCCTTTCTCGTATCCCTCAGTCGCACTGGTCATCCCGGCCTTTCTGTGGGGATTAGCCTTCCAATCCGAAAAGGGAGGCGAGGGATTAGCGCCACAGATTAAAGTGGCCATCTCCAAACCCTAGCTAATCCTGCCATCTGTCAGAGAGCAGCCAGCCAGCCAGGACTACACTAGGTTAATTAGTAAACCAGAGGCACACCACAAAATATCCAAAACACCTTATTGTCTTGCAGCGCTCATCAAGAGCCTGCAGACAGAGTAACCCCAAGGGATCCAGGTAAATTCATCTACCTCGACGCCAGGGAAGAGGAAAAAAATGGACGAGACCTATCTCCTCAGTTACCCCGGAGTCAAAAAGAAGATTCTTTCTGGAGGCACAGGGCCAATGCCGCATTTTCCACCTGGGGCCAAGGTATGAGAGAACTACATTTATGGGAGGGGGGAATGGTACTGACCACCTCAACTTGTTCTATATGTGGTTGTTTACAAACAATGAAAGTATGGTCAACCAAACTGCAACATTTGGCAGTGTGTGTTTCTCTTAATGCGCTGATCTGTGGTGGTGCGTGACCTGCTTAAATTTACTCGTTATATCCTGCCATATGGCTCCAATTCTGCACACACTGACAAATACTTTCCACGACAATGCCAGCACGAATATCTATGTACATGTAAACGTACATTTGCGTAGTTATATCATGTATACGCTTGCCTAAAGAGAAAAGGGTAGGTTTATCCTTGCCTACACGAGTATATACTGTAGGTATACGTTTCTAATTTGTTTGATTTTGTAAGCTAGTGTTTCCAAGTTACAATGTGACATTTCTTTATTCCACTTAATTATAGCCTACCCTACATACATTTCTAGTTTTGTTTTTTATTTGACACTTGCTTTGGTAATGTTGCTAAACAGGTTTTGTTTTCTTATGCCAATAAAGCTCCTTTAAATATAACTGAATTTAATTGAAAACATTGGCCCATATGCATACGTGTGTGGGCCACTGTATTTTTTTTCAGTCGTAAAAGAAACTGCATTTCCTCAAGTAGGCCTACTGCGCTTATACTGTAGGCAACAATTCGAGTACTTACTACTTTCCAGAACATTTCAGAAACACTTGCATCCCATGTCTATAATGCATTATAATCTGCTTATATCGCTTTAGAATTAGTTATAAGAACTCAAAAATACTCAATGCTTTAACAATAACCATGACACATTAAAGCATCATGACTTATAAGGTCAAGTATAAAGGCAATGTAATCTGCTTATAAAACTATAATTACAGGTATAAGCAATCATAAGTACTCATAATGCAGATTATAATGCATTACAAGTATGCTTATAATGCATTATAGACATGTGATGCATAGCAGCCTATTTTATTCTTCTATTCCACATATATGTTAAGGGCAAATACACTTTTTTTTTACTCAATTACATTTATTTGATACCTTTGATACCTCCCGACAGTGCAGCTTCCCTGACAGACTTACAGTATGCTTCTGTTGGTGCTATTTCTGCCTATACTACTGTTGCACTCTTACATTATTTTAAATGTTCCGTTTTATGTTAGTGTTTTGTTAATTGTATTATAGTATATTGCTGCTACCCTGAACGGGTAGGGCTCCATCGTAACTTACCTGTATAACTAAAGGTAAAATAAATAAAAAAAGTTACTTGCAGATTGGCTATAACAGATAACAATATTGGAAGGGAGCGGGTAGTTAAAATAAGCACCTCCAGCCTGTACCAGTTGCAACATTAAATACCCTTATGAACAGGGGTTGGTCATTAGGCCCATTGTTCCACATACCATTAGTCCGAAAAATGTTTTAGTGTGATGTTAGGCTTTGGGCTTGGCAGATGTAGAGAAATGGCAGATAGCAGATCTACAAGCTCACAACACATCGAACCGCAACACATTGTGAGCTTGTAGATCCGTTATTTTAGAAGAGTTTTAATGTAGGGGGAAAAAATAGGGTGACAAAGTATAGTCCCCTGGGGGACCCCAGGGAACAAAATATATAGCTAAGATTCAAGTGATTAATGGCTACATCAATAAATATAATGAAATAAGTCATATTTATTATTCTGAAATGGGCCATTCTGCATAATAAGTGCTTTTGGTGCTTTTTAACCTAATACTTGTTTTGCTTGAGTACAATTTTGAACGCAGTAATGCTACACTGTGGAATTTCTACTTTTATTTAAGTAAAATATCTCAGTGGTACTTCTTCCACCACTGATTGTTTTCTCCTCATTTAATGAATCTTTGCTTTCTCTCCTCCCCCCTTCCCCTGTTCCGTCCAAGATTGCGTTCCATTTCCAGACTCTGTTGGACAACTTTGAGCGGACAGTAATTGACGACAGTCGTTTGGCCAAGAGGCCGGCTGAGATCTTTATGGGAAAGATGTTTAAGATGGAGGTTTGGGAGACCCTGCTCACCTCCATGAGAGTCGGCGAAGTAGCTGAATTCTGGTGTGATGCCGTTGTGAGTTCAGCTGCAGTTCACACATACATTTAGATATTATTGTCATTCACACTCTCCGGGGCCTTAAATGAATCGCTGTGAGTGCTTGGGTGGGCTGGGGGTTGCTCTTCATATCTTGGAGCCGATTCTACAAATGCCTTCTAAATCAGTAGTTCTCACACTTTCAAGATATTTCTAAATGTGTGCCGCGAGCTTGTACATCTGCTATTTTTGAATAGCCTACGCTAAAATCTAAAATGACACAGATGCTTTCCCGGATTTAATTAAATAAATCAATGCTCTACTTCGTCATACTTCTGTGTCATACAAAAGTAGCAAAAAGTAGTCGATCTGTAAGCTCATAACTCATTGCATCATTACACGTGAGCTTGTAGATCTGCTATTTTTTTGCAATGTTTTTGTGGGAAAGTGGTTGAGTCTGTCTGTGGGTTTTATAAATATTTAACCAATTGAAATTATTAACAAGAGCTTGTGACTAATTAACTACACTGGATCCATTGGAACACAGGTTCTTTTTTTCCATTTCCTGAAAAGTAACGGTTTTGGATGTACAAGGTTTCCACCCAACAGTATATCAAACAGCCTCTGGTGGCCTTCCACACTTCTGCTATTAATAAACACAATGTTGTTGTGAAGACGTGCTGCCATTTGTCCTTCTGGAAAAAGATGAATAATATCTGCAAGTAAAATCACAGCAACTGTGCAGGCTAGTGTTGAGTCATCTGTGTTTTGTTTTCCAGCACACAGGGTTGTACCCTATTGTGTCGAAGGGAATGCGACTTATTGCCCAAGGGAAGGACCCCCTAGAGGGCCAGAGGCACATGTGTGGCATGGGCAACATGTTCAACTATCACTCCACTGGCTACCCTGAGCTGGACGAGATCATGAGAACACCCCAGCCGCTCATCTTCATCATGGAATTGGTGCAGGTAAGTGCTGGCAGCAGATGCTGCTTACTAAATGAAGGTGAGAGAGCAGAGCCTCCACCTTCTGCCAATAATCTGGGTGTTATTTTTAATTTAAGGGACAACTTTATTTTTAACAAGGGTTCTTTTATTAGTTTGTAATGATAATAATTTTGTGTTAAAACGTTTCCATTCATTGCTTTCTATCGTTATAGCGATTTCTAACTGGGGGGGGGGGGGGCATTCAGGTAATTGGTAGATTTTTTTTTTTTTACACAATAGCATATATCCGCAAGGCTGAAGGCACACAGGTCAGGGCAGAACCTCTGGGTCTGTGGCCAAATGTATATCAATTTGGGGGTCCTTGGCACACCTTGTAACTACTGGTTCTATAGCAATGATTGCTATCAGAAAATAGAGCTTTAACCTTTTAACAAAAAAAACATCACATACCCTACCTTTAACCACTATGTTTGCTCCAACTGAATAGCAAATACATATCTAAGTGAAAGAGACATATGGAAATAAAGTCCAAGGTGGAGCACACACATCCAGCATATTCGATTGGACAGGTGCTGGACAAAAACGCATACAATGCAATAGAAGAAAAGTCTGCACACAGTCCTAGGAGAATACTTTGAGGACAAAGGACAACATTTCAACCCATGCGGGTCCTCATCAGGTCTGATGAGGCAAATACATATCTGAGTGAAAAAGACAGATGCACACACACAAAGATCTATACATAAAGTCTACATGCACAACCAAATACCCACCGAAAAACTAGGCAATACTTTTCCTAAATGCAACTGACAACAACAACAAAGCAACAACCAAATCCCCACTTTAAATTCTGAACTGATGCATAATTACAGCAGGTGGTAACCCTAACCCACCAGGGGGTCCAGCAAACAGCAGCACATACACATTTATCAGTTGAATGAGCTAAGCAAGGTTTTCGCTAATTCTCTAGTTCTGTTTTCTTATGTGCGTGAAATAAGAAAGTCCTTCGTACCTGTTGACCCATGGCCCATCCTTACTTCAGTGGAGTTTAGATCTCCTTTGGATTTTCATTCTTGCTCCAATGAACCGCCCCTGTTGCTCTCAGGTGGGAGACCCCATGTCCTATAAGCGCGAGTCGTGGATGATGGAAAAGGACGAGAAGCTTGAGGAGGTGCCCAAACTGCACATGCAGGGCAACGCTCTGGTCAAGCAGGGTCAATTTGAAGAGGCTGCCAGCAGGTACAAGGAGGCAGTCCTGCTGCTGAAGACCGTTCAGTCCAGGGTGAGTAGACAAAGGCAAGGGGTGGATGAAGGGGAAGGGAGGAACCTCTTGGTGTTTCGCCCAGGTGGATGTGGTTATACGCCAATCCACCCTAACCGTAACCCTAACCTTAACCTCACAAAAACTCTGCTAAAACCACACCTATCCAAGGTGAAACACCTGGAAAAGTGGTTCTTGCGAAGTAAAAGACATTAACGTATCATCATACCTCAGACAAATTGTGGTGATACACCACAATTTGACCTTTCAGGTCTCTTTTGTGTTTTAGGTTTTAATGAGATGGGAAAGGGAGGGGTGGGGAGGGATAATAAAATGATGATAATAAAACACACACACACACACACACACACACACACACACACACACACACACACACACACACACACACACACACACACACACACACACACACACACACACACACACACACACACACACACACACACACACACACACACACACACACACACACACACACACTGCTGCTGCTGCTGAGGGTGCAAGACCCTTTTGATAACATGCAAAACAGGCCCCAAGGACAAAATTTTACTTTGAATATTTCAGTTATGTGTTAACAGCATGTGAAGTGTTTCTGAGCTACCAGTGTAGACCCACATTATATTTTCCTTGTGTGTATAATGTTATGGTTATATGGTGAGGAAGGAGAGCAGTAAAGAGCTCCTCTGCTACAGTGTACTGGCCACAAAGGATGGAGCAAGGAGTGGAGTAGGTGTGGATATTTGGCAGCCTTCATAAATATATTTTTTTATTGGCTTAGATAGAGATGTACCGATACCAGTTTTGACTTCCTGATACTGACTGCGTATCGGTGGATACCAAGTGCCGATCTGAACCACGGATCTAGGAATAAAACAAAAGTCCATTAATAATTGTTAGTGCAGCTACAAGTTAGTAAAATAATAATGTAAATAGTACAGTAGGAGTATAAAACAATAGTGCAACATCAACTGAAGTATTACTGTAAATGAAATATCATGTGATAAATGATGTGGTATCGTCTTGGCATAGAGTGGAATACTCGCCCATACTGATACCAGCATTTTAGCCAGTATCTATCAGCAGCTTTTCCGATACTAGTATCAGTATTGGAAAAACTTCCCTGACATCCTTCACTGCCCTCAGGCTGCTTCGGTCGTGTCCATCCATTATTATGTAAAATAGAATGAGGAGACTCAAATTAAAACTTTTTAAACATTTATGCGAGGCAGATGCCAAGCGATGAGCAGCAGCAGAAGCAGCCTCTGATTTCTCATCACTCCTTTGCATGTGAATGTGTATTTCACGTGTGTGTGTGTGTGTGTGTGTGTGTGTGTGTGTGTGTGTGTGTGTGTGTGTGTGTGTGTGTGTGTGTGTGTGTGTGTGTGTGTGTGTGTGTGTGTGTGTGTGTGTGTGTGTGTGTGTGTGTGTAGGAGATGGCAGGTGATATAGACTACATCAACATAGGTCGTATGATCGTCCCCCTGGAGTTAAACTACTGCCAGTGCATGTTGGAGCTGGAGGAGTATTATGATGTCATAGATCACACCACCGAGCTACTGGAGAAGAACAAAGGTAAGTGGCCCTGCAGCTGCATGCACTTGCACGCATGCAAACATGCACCAACACATTCACGCACGCACACATGCGCGAGCTTGCAGACACATGAAGCCTCTAATCCTCTGTGCGTGCACACGCATATGCTCGCAGTAATTTCAAACGCTGTATTAAAGTGCAGGTTTATTGAAGGAGGTTACATGCTCTAGCCGTGTCTTTAGTGACGCTACGGCTGACATTACAATGATGTTTATGGCTGGAACAGGCCTGAGAATTGTGCTGCCGTGCCCGTGGCTGCCCCTATAATCCTTAGAAGAACTCCCACACTGACACAGTATCACGCTCAGTGCCCGGTGAATTATGCCTCCACTGAGGGCTGTCTTTATATTTGATTCTCTGTGCCTCCGTCTTGCTTTCCAGTGTTATACATGTCTGTGGGCGTGGGTGGTTAGTGTTCTGTCTTTCTGTGTATGAGAAAGGAGTAAAGTAAGCTTGTGTGTGTGCTATGTGTGTGTGAGAGAAAGACAGTAGTAGGCACACACTAAGCATTATGTGGTGCAGTGGTCCTCTTAATGATGCTTATGAAAATTATACTTCCCTCAACGCCCGTCATAGTCTGACAGATCACTCATTACCCTCCTTCTCCAATTCTATCCCACTCCCTTTCATGCAGGATCCTTTACGCACAGACTTCATCCTTCCACTCGCCCCCAATTTGTGTTCAGTCCTCCTCATTTACTCCCTTCCTCTCCCACCTCCTTCCCCTTCGTTCTGTTTATCCCCTGCTGTCATGCTGTCCTCACCTCCTCGCCTCTTATCAGCATAAATCAGCCAGTCTGTTACTTTACCCTTCCCTGCAAGCCAATCCGGCCTTAAGAAAAATCGCCTGATTGCTGCTTCGTCCCCGTTGACACCAGGGGCTATGAAGACATCTCTTTGAACGTTGGCAGACTGAACTGACTTAAGAATGTAGAGAAATTAAACTGAGGAAGAGAGACAGAGACGGGGTGAGAGAGAGAGAGACAGAGAGGGAGAGAACAGAGAGAGAGAGACATCAATGGAGATCATCTAACCAGCCAATTGAGCCCACTCCTCCCGGGATTGTAGGACTTACATTGCGCCTGTGTGCGCGCGCGCGCATGTGTGTGTGTGTGTGTGTGTGTGTGTGTGTGTGTGTGTCTGTTTACAATATCCATGTGAGGCCTTAGTGAGAGATAAGTCACTCAGTCTCTATCTCTCTCTCTCTCACACACACACACACACACACACACACACACACACACACACACACACACAATGTAATATTAGTGTCAAAAGCCCTTAGAGGTTTTCCTTTCTCTCTCTGACATGTTCTGCGCTGATAAGAAAACACAGTAATTGGTGATGTATGGTGCACACAATGGCCCAGAGTTGTACGTATATAAATGGCCTCCTGGGCTACGGTACGTCTAGAATCTAGATGTACCATTTCTATCTAGATTCTAGATGGGTTGATTTGCCAGACGGGCCGGGGGCGTACATCTTCGTTCAGATAACGGGCTTCATTATCTAATGCGTTCATCTTAGACATTAATGATCTCTCTCTCCCTTTGTGCTGTTCCTCCACTCTCTCTAAAACACATCTCAGGCTGTGTGAAGGCGTATTACAAGAGGGCAAAGGCCTACGCAGCGGTGTGGAGCGAAAAGGAGGCCAGGAGGGACCTCAACATGGTGGCCAGCCTGGACATCACTCTGTCAGGTCTCGTCCGCAGGGAGCTCCAGGTTCTGAACGACCGCATGAAAGAGAAGTACTGGGAGGAGAAAGAAGCGTACTGGAACAAGCTGGAAGGAAAAAAGAATGAAAAGGAGGAGGAGGAGGAAGATGAGAACAAAGACGAGAAAGAGAAGAAGCAAAGCGACACCAAAGGCGATGATGAATCTAAGTGTGAAGATGAAGAGTTCTCAGCCGACAAAGGAGAAAATGAGCAGGAAGAGGCAGCTGAGGTCAAAGCGACCGAGAAAACGGCTAATAACGTGGATGCCGGCCGCGCAGAGACCCAGCTCAAGACCGAGACGAGTGCTCCAGATAAAACGGAGGGGAAGGACTGGCAGCAGATGTTACGGCTGGTAATGTTCCTGCAAGACGAGGGCACGTTCCTCATGAAGGAGCTGCGCTTCGAGGAGGCGTCGACAAAGTTCAATGAGGCCATCGAGTACGTGGACTTCCTTCAGTATAAGGTCAGTGTCACAGCCCCTTGAAGTGAGCCACACTGATATATCTGCCATTATTTCATTACAACATGTGTATTATTGGCAGTTATGCTGCCAATGTGGCCCGATTGTTTTTGACCACTTTCATCCTTGCATTCCTCTTTTGTGCATGTTAGGCAAAAACTTAAAAATGTTATCAAAAATAGCAGATCTACAAGCTCACAACGCATCAGGATCAGTATCGGACCCAAAAATCTGGCATCGGTTGGGCTCTAATCCCATCGCAAATCTTTGGTCTGAACTAGGCTTAAAAGTAGAAACGATGTCACCCTGATAATTACAACGTCCCTCTTTTGGTGGCAGATGGGCTTTTGTATTGGGGTTGTTGAGGACTGATCCACAAACAAATGCGTGAAATGACAACTGTTCATGAATCCATTCCACATGATTACCCATTATCGTAGCATGGTCTTACATAACCATCATGATGCAGCTTACCCTGGGAAAGCTACAATCATTCCTCATTGTTGCTGCTTTTTCTTGTGAAGAGTGCAGCTGTGGCATTGTAGGTATGCCGTCAAAACTGGCGAGGAGAGAGAGCGAGAGCTAAAAATAATAGACACCCTGGGAGATTTCACTGTGACAGTGCTCGCCCAAGCATCTCTCTATCTCTGTGTCTTTACACACCGCTCCGCTCCTCGCCTCCCCCTCGGCTGCCTCGCACCTTTCACATGCACAAACGCCCCCTCATTCACGCTCCCCCGCCCTGTCCATCAAGTTTCTTCCATCATAATTTCTCTGTGTACCGGTGGCCTTCTACGTCGTTCATCCCCCCACCTCTGTCTATCAGCTCCAATTTCCCTTCTTGCGTCTTCCCGTCTTCATTCCCTCCCTTCCCACTCGCATGCATCGCTGTTCTTTGCACACGCTTCCCCTCTCTCGTCTTAATTATCCCCACTTCCTTGACCCCCCCCTCAATATCCCACTTTTCTCACTCATCTCGCCCATCCACTGACTCCCCTTAAAGAGCTGACTCTCCAAGTCCTATACAGAGCTGGCTGAATAGCAGCTGGACCTAATTATAACCATTTAATTTGTCGAGTTGTAGCCAATTCCAATTTTAGTTGTCTTGTACATTGGAAATTGTATGAATGTATTTATTATTTGTGTATGTCTCTGTTACTCCCCCTTACCTCCCCAAACACGTAGCGCTAACTTTTACACTCAAAGTACCATAATGGAAATAAGCGCTCAAATAATCAATCCCTTTGTCATCCCCTTCCCTTTTGTGCATTCAGGAGGTGGAACACAAGGGTGAGGACTGGGTGTCCTTGGAGAAGGTGCGTCTCCCCTTAACTCTAAACCTCAGCCAGTGTATGTTGGAGCTGCGCGAGTACCAGCAAGTGGTGGAGCTCAACAACAAGCTGCTCAAAGCCCATAAAGGTGAGTCCTGTATAAAGGGTTATTGATCTAGAAAATAGTATGCGCGTTTGTGAACCGTTTTGTTTCCGGTTTTGCCTGATATGCTGTCACTTTGAACTAAACTTGTAAAAATTGTGTTGTCAGTACAATTGTCTGTCCTTCAGATGTCTGTGTTCATGCTGCAACAGAGAAAACAAAGAAACATTGACAGCCGCATTGTCAGACAGTCTCTGACCTTCCCCTGATACCCATGGACCCATGGATGTTTTTTAGTGGGGGTGTTTTTATTTTCACAGCTGAATTATTTATTGTGGAGGCTGAAGTGAATTGGACATACTTTGGCAGTCCTTCACCCCCAATTGACCTTTCTTTCGCTCATATGCCTCGTATTTGTTTCCCGTTGTCTTTGTTAGTCTATTTTTTAGACCTGCTAGCGGCGTTGCTCTAAGGATGACACTGTCAGTTCGTCAATGGATGAACCTCATAGCCTTTCCTCTAGACCCACCCGTAGGCCAACATTTCCACTTGCACATAAGATATCTCACAATCTAATGGGCGGTTTGCAATGAAGCTTGCTGCACGGATACTTTTTCCTCTGAGGATACACCCTAACCATTTGAGTGACCCCATGATCTCTCCTCTAGCACCACCCTCGAGCCAAAATGTCAACTTTGTACACAGATATCTCAGAATCGAATATGCAGATTGCAGGATGAACTCTGATTTTGGTGACCACATGGCCTATCCTGTAGCGCCATTCTTAAACCAAAGGTTCCACTTGCTTACTGAGAGTGCTGGGCTCTGAAGATTGCAATGGATTGTTTCAAACCACTTGGGTCTAGTTGGATGACTAGGTAGCATCTACTGCCTACTAGTGGGGCTTTTAGACTCTTGGTTTTTCATTCCCATCAATACTTTAATTTACTCTTCAAAGATGCTTTTCCTTTTTCCTTTGGCTCCCCATATATTTATGTCTTTCATATTTACATCCTCCCTGCCTCTTCTATTCAAACTCCACAGGTAACTTTAAGGCGGTGTATCAGCGGGCGCGAGCCCATACTGCCATGTGCAACGAAGATGAAGCTAGACGGGACTTCCAAATGGCAGAGCGCTTGGACCCCAAGTTCAAACCCATCTGCCGCCAGGAGCTGAAGAAGCTGGGGGAGAACATCCGCACCAAGCACAGCCGAGAGAAGAAGACCTACAAAGATGTAATACAGGAGAGGTGGGGACCCGGCGGTCTCAAGAGCAAGGCATCCGCTGTAAAGGCAAAGAAAACTGTTCAATTCGCACAGAGAGCCGGGGACACTGCGACAAAGCTGCCAGCCACTGCTGAGAGAAAAGGAACCTTTGATGCAGGCAAAGGGGAGGAGAGTAAGAATGAGAAGGAGTGTAGGGGAGCGAGCAGAGAGAAAGTAGAGAGTGAAGAGAAAGTAGAGAGTGAAGAGAAAGCAGAGAGTGAAGCAAAAGCAGAGAGTGTTGTGTTCCTGGGGGACAGGCAGGCCACGCCAGATAATCAAGGCGGAGATGAAGATATCGGTCCAGCACCGGCCAGTGCAGGCAAAGATAAAGCAGCAATCAGATCAGGGTCCTGTAAGGGCACTAGGAAGATCAAATGCCAATCAACGGCTACACAGGGCCAGAGCCAGGAAAGAACAGGGAGAAACAAATCCACCAATGATGGGTCAGGAAACGGTGGCACCGATTCAGAATTGGCAAATAGGTGCCAATTATTTGCTGCTGACCCAAAGGCCGCAGCGAAGGCAGAGGATGGAGAGAGATTAGGGAAGCAGGCAGACAGACCTAACACTGAGCAGGGAGAGCTAAGCCATGTGCATGGAGGTAGTGACGCAGAAGTAAAGGGCAGTGATAAAGAGGCAGCCCGGGTGGCCGGTGAAGCCAAGCCTCTGTTTGCAACAGGAAATATTGATTCTGCCGCAAGCAAGACCAAACGTAAACACAAGAAGAAAAAATAATTTGACACCTTGTTGTTTTTAATGTTTTATTATTAATAAATCCACAGAGGGATCGCTGGAGGAACATAAAAAGCACAGGCAGACATTGGATATGCCAAATACAAAGTTTTTATTTCTGTACACAAAGAGTAGAAAGCAGCCAGTAACCCACTTATTTCCGAAAAAAGCCTTTCACCAGAAAAAAACATTTTCATACAGATTAAAAACTCCAGAGATAAAGACAGGAAGAGGTGTTCTGCATGTGAAAATGTTTTAGCAAAAACTGAAACCATTAGAGATGAGCAACAAACGCATAGATGATTAATGAGGTATATTAAATAGTGATTAAAAAGAGAGACCTCATTGCCACAGCAAATGAGCATTCTGCAGTGAAGTATATATGTGTGTGTGTATGTAATGCATGTGCGTTCATGCATGTGTGCATGTAGGTTAGTGTTGGGACAGACTCATCGAAACTAAGTCAGAGGCTAAGTGACTCATTGCCCTGCCATGTTGACAACAAACAAGCGCACTCGTTCTCGTTTGTGTGTCCTGACACATGATACCGTACAGAGAGGTCTATGACAAAACGGGGGGGGGAGGTACGAGATGAGCCATTAGTGGGGGCCGACCTAATACATGCGGTAAAGAAGGCTGTGTTTCAGGGGCATATAAAATAGAGATCCCCATAGAGATGTCTCCTCTGCAGTGACTGCTGTCTCTCCAGACAGATTCTCTACAATCACAGCTCCAGTCACGCTACGGAGAGCAGGGTACGTGTGTATTTATGTGTGACTGTCTGCGTGTGTGTGTGTGTGTGTGTAAGGGCGGAACTGGAAGGCAGTGGGAAATACAGGGAGCCATCCGCAGAGCTGGCAGCGACCTACCCTACCACGCACACTTTATACAGGTACAGTGCACTGTAGACAGAGCAATAGATGACTCTATGATGATCACATAAGCAGTGAGAGGTGTGGGCAGCAAAGACCTTTGGTTTGGATGTCCGCCGAGGGGCCACCTGGTCCGATCACGTTCTCTGCCCTCTGCTATTTTCCCTATCTGCCTCTCCTCTGGACCAATCTCAAAATGGCCTAAAAATAAGTGAGACGAGTGTCAACGTGCAAACCCCCTATGGGGAGCGTTTTCTCATCTTTTTCCACCATCTGTCGGTCTTACATCATGCTGCACACCCACGGAGGGCCGAGAAAGCAGCAAGCACGTGGAGGAGCCACAAGTGCAAATCGAGGAGGGGCTGATAACTAATTGTGTGACATGTATGAATGACAATAAAGAGACATTTCTATGGGTAAATCATGCTTCCTTGTTTGTGACTGTTAAGTTCCCAAACAGCTCCTCTTTGTTCTAACTTCTGAGATCTCAAAGTGTCCTTCCAGCACCGCTGGACAGAGTGGGCGTCAACAGATGTTTGCAGATAATGACTGTCTTTGCCTGCTAAGCAGCGGCAAGCTTATATTTATATTGCATTAATACCCAGTCGTACGAGGGTGTTGTGTGCCGAAAATAGCCGATCTACAAGCTGGAGCAGCAGCAGGGGGACAGTGTGTGGGGGTTGAGGGGGCGTGTGGGGAGTGTCTGAGTGGAAACCCTGTGCTCTCTTGCTTCCCATATGGTTATTAGCATTCCCATTACGAACAGAGTGCCACCTTCACGTCTCGAAGAACCTGTGCTGCCGCGTCCTTGGGGACGGTTCCCTAGCAACTGTATCACAACTAACAGGCAGTGAGCACTGTGGAGGATGATACCAACTGTGTGTGTGTGTGTGTGTGTGTGTGTGTGTGGGTGTGGGTGTGGGTGTGGGGGGGGGTTGTTATAATAATGAAGGCTGGCTACAAGGTTAGCATGTGTTAACTACATGAACTCTAGCATCCCTATCCTGGGCATGTCATAATAGGCAGATGTTCTGCATAAATAGTGTTGTGAGCTTGTAGATCGCCTATTTCTGGTGAAGAGATTTGGTCCGGGGAACTAGTATAGACCCTGGTCCACATATATAGGGTTTAAGTGGTCAAAGAGTTCATGACTGCATACCTGTGTGTTTTCCCTGGGACATGAGCGCCATACGATGACTGAGAAAAGCACGGAGCAGCTCACTTTTCTTTTTAAAGGTCTTTGTTTCAGAAAATCTGCTGTGGCAAGCACATCAAAGTGGACCCCCCCACCCTCCCGTCCTCAATATACAAAAAACCCTGCCTGGAGTGGTAAATGGAGTCTTTTCTTCTCTTGACTTTCAGATATTTTATTCCCTCTGAGCAGCTCCAGTACTGTGGTTTCACTCACCAAAGCCTTATTTGCCCTGACCCTTTCTAACCCTTTCTGACAGGTGTCGAGGTCTGGCCATCAACCGGAAAACCCAGTGGTTGTTTTTTCACCCCGTCTTTCTGACTCAGACTGCCGTGAGTGAAAAAACCTTCTTGTGGGTGTTCACATGCATGCTTTGAAATTACTCAAGCGGTGTCAGCGGTTAAAGACAGTGTAGCTTGCCTGTGCAGTCAGTACTTGGAGGCTCTGCTGGAGCCCATATTTGGGAAAGCTGACCCCTTCAGAAGTAATCTGTAAAAAGATGGGCGATCTGCAGTACTCTGACATCTCTATATTTGGCCAAATACTCCATATTTGGGCATACTTTGTATGTACATACAGACAAAGGCTGTAAAACAGCTGAACCCTTTGGGCCGGGCTTAAAAAATATTTGCATAAACACTGGTAATAAAGAAATGACCTACCACTCAATACCACACAGTAAAATATTGTGTTAATTTAACACAATTACATTTTTGTCCATTTTTACATGCTCAGAGTTATCCTGGCTGCCACACACAAACAACTGTAATTCACGATTCTTAAGTGTCCTTGGCTTTTAATAGAATAGAATAATGTTTTGTAAAGAATGTGACCCGGGTATGAAGAAGACCAAGCTAGTTTTGACCACAGGTCAAAACTAGAAAGCGAAAAGCAATTAAGTGTGGAAAAAAAGGTTGACGAGGCATTCAGAATCAGTGGTGTTATTCAGTAGCTAAATAACTGTTCATTTTAAATGTACATGTAGGAGGAGGAGATTATGGGATGAATATATAGCACCACATTATGCCGCTGATGCGCTGTGCCTTTCTTTTGTACCCCTGGCTGTAGTGCTTAGAATTGGGAGAGAGAGAAAGAGAGCGAGAGACAGAGAGCCTCAGCCTGGCAGCTCTGATGCTCTGGGGCAGCGTCCCCATCACAGAGCACAGCGGGGGAACACTAAGAGCCCGCAGTGGCCGCCTGCATACTGACATTTATCGGCGTACGAGAACCCACTGAGCTACAGTACAAATTGGCTCCACATTGAGCCCGTGCCTCTGAGGCCTGTGAGCCAAGGAGCCGCAAAATCACCACTGGTGCTTCTTCATCTCCACAGATGTGCATGAGAGTTCATATTGATGCTGTGCAGTACACTGGGCATGTGATATTGATCGTGCAGAGAACATAATAGTGTGTTAGGCTGTGCGTATGATGGGTGGTGTGGGGCGCGTGTGTGTCTGCATCTGTACATGTGCGTGTGTTTCTACACGAGTGCTCACTTGAGACAATAAGGTGAATGACAGGCAGTTTGCAAAGATTAGAGAGGAAGTGTGTGTTTGTGTGTGTGTATATAGAGGCGCTGTGCTAGCGGGCACTTTGGCTGTCTTAAATAAATAACAGTTTTAACTGATGATGTGTCAGTCCCACAGAGGAAATAAGCTTGGCTGTGGGTCTCGTCGAATCCCTGACAATCTGCATTGCTCTGCATACCCAAGCACAAGCGGAATAAATGCAGTTAATGCCGGTGAGCTAGAACACTGCTCCTACTCATGTCAAGAAAACTAAAACAAAACAAGAATGCAAGACTGATAAAACATTCGAAACAAAAACCAATCACAGACACTCCAGTTACTGGCATTCTGACAGAACAAAGGGATATGCTTCTCATTCCGTTTTGCATTGTTAAAGTCCTTTTCATGGAAGGTCCAATTTTGTGCTGTGTACGGATATAAAGCTTCTCACCTCGAGACAACTACAGACGCTGGTTAGCACAGTGTCTTGGCTGGGCACTACATTTGTCATTTAACTTTAGTCTCTCCCTGACGGGCTGCTAATGTTAGTCATATTTGGCTGGTTAAGACATTGTCAGGCTGTGCCACTAAGGTTAACCAAGTTAGCTAGCTAGCACCACCTCGCAAAACGGCCGTTAGCGTTAACCTTCAGCTGTTAGCATGAAAAAGGCCATTAGTGCACAGAGTTCCAGCTCAGAGCTGGGTCTGGGTAAGTCAGCTACTGTAGTGGTTATAGTGCCTTGTGTACTGTGGCGTTGACCTCAGCCATATGGAGCCCCTGCCTTCAGGTCTCTCATCAGGCATCACTCTGCTCTTCAGGGCACACCTGGAGTTAGATGAGCGACGTGGTGCCTAAAAGGAAAGGGAGCAGAAAAGAGAGAGATTATGTTTTTCTCCCTTACACGAACATGGCTGCAAAACTTTCAGGAGAAGATGTGAGATGTGTGTAGTTCAGGTGGCATTGGGAGTGGGCTTCGATTTCTTAAATATATGTAACACAATGTAAACTCCACAATTGATATTTAAAAAATATCTTATTCCTCTAGTACGCTGTGGTGGATTTACTGTAACCATCCACTTATTGAAGTGAGCTACTAAGTTATAGTATTCAAAGTTTTATTTTTCCTTGGCGTTTCAAGCTTTCCTTGGGAAATTGGCTCTTAAACCTAAAGCTTTCCAATCTTTTCTGTGGATGCCGATTTTCAAAAGTTGCATCACATTTAAGGGTGCTTAGTAAAGCTTATGGGATTGGTTTGCACATGTTTTTCGAAACACACTGCTAACATAGGATTTCAGACTACAATCATATCACTTTCTGAGACTGGGGCTGTTATAAGAGCCTCTTCAATTTTATGTCACTCTCTCTCTAGGTCGTCCTCAGACGAGCCCTCCATTGTCGTTTCCAGTCATCCTGGTTCTCCATACATCTGGCCTTTTTTTCTATCGATTAGTCACCCCATGGAGACTTGAATTCATGGATATTTTTTTGTTTTTGTTGCATTCCTAAGCCAATAATTTGATGACCAGCGGACCGGCAGGCAGCGGTTTCGGTAGAAGACACAAAGGAGACTCTTTGTGTATCCTACCGGAACCGCTGCCGGTCATCAAATTATTGGCTTAGGAATGCGACAAAAACAAAAAAAGTATCCATGAATTCAAGTCTCCATGGGGTGACTAATCGATAGAAAGAAAAGACATTTTGGGTTTAACTATCCCTTTAATGTGGGACGACCTTGTGACCGGTGCCCGTGTGTTGGTTCCCGACTTATAGTATAGTATATAGTAAGCAAGGACACAAGATAAAACATCATGATACATCATAATTGACATCAAATGCATAAAAATTGTAATCTAATAATAACTTAATACATAAGTAAACCAATAATCTAATAATAACTAATACATACGTAAACCAAGACCCTATCATCAGCCTACATTGAAACTCTACACACTATAGTATGCCAGGCCAACAATGACCTGGCATCTGTCTACATTACATGCTATCTAAGTTACATTTTAGCCTTTGCATAATCCTGCAAGGTCGTCAAGGCTAGGGCAAGTGCTACGGGCTGATGATGCAGCTCTTGATGTCTTTGGCAATGTCCTGCTAGTCACATTCTCCTGGCTGCTATTTTCTCGCTCACCCTTGGTATTCCCTCAGACAGATTCATGCTGGTAACATGTGCACTGTTGCTGATGTTAAGTACTGAACGCAACATTCTGGTGTAGCACCTGTCTAGAGACTTCTGCAGGGTTGGTTTCAGGTTCCAGCATTCACTGCCATATAGGAGAACAGACTCTACCGTTGCAAATAAAAAACTGAGTTTGATTTGTCGGGGGAGGTTGGAGTTCCATACACAGGCCAGGGCCCTCCATGCAAATGCCTTCCTCACTTTAAGATCTTGCTCGGTTGAGTTGACCCATGAGCCCCAGTACTTGAAGTCCTTGACTTCCTTCAGAAAAGTGCCTCCTGTTGTTGTTTTAGGTGGATGTTCCGAACCTTGGCACACTCTGACTCCACTCTGTTCAGGAGCTCCTGTGCTTGTTCCACATGGTTGTGGAACAAGCCAATGCCAATGAACGATTTTACATGTGTAAAATCAAGTAATTTTCACTGGACTACGTGAGATTCCTGGGGTCTTTCCTCTGCATGCACAACACTTTGAAAACAACCATGTAGAGAAGGCTTTGGAAAAAGCATCCGCCAAACACTGCAGGGATCCATGGAGGCTTACCTGGCTCTGAAGGGAAGACGTTCCTCAGTTGTTCGATCACCTCCTGAAGCTGCAGCACTGTATCCTGTTCATGCTCCATGTCATCTCCTGTGACACACACACACGGGCACACACACACGCACGCACACGTGCAGAAGCATTAGTTCACACCTGAAGGGTGTGAGCTGAGAAAAGAAAATGTGTTAGAAGCTATAACATGTTTCCCATGGGTCTGGGAGTGTTTGTGATTTTTTATTTATTTAGTCAAGGTCAAGCGGTGCAAGTTTCTCGCATGTGTGGACTTAACTTAAAGTCCACAGCCTATCGGCTGCCGTGTTAAGTGGGCAGATGAGTGGGCCACGTACATTTTCAGAGCATCATTTTAATGATCAATCAATCGATTGTGTTACACCTTGGATCAATGGGAGTTTTTTAATTATTAATGTTATTTTATCATTACAATCTGTTTTGCCAATATCTGGGGGCCCACTTGTGGGGCCTGGCCACCACTTGTCACTGACCTGCTGCTTCAGTGTCTGTGGTCTCTCTGCTGGCTGCCTCTCCGTGGTGTCCTCCCCCCGATACGGGAGAGGACAGGGTGGACGGCTCCGAACCGTTGGCCTCTGAATCATCTTTGGGCTGTCAGGATAAAACATTATTATTCATCATGAAAAGGAAAATTGCTGCTCGTATTCATCACGACACTCAGATAGCAGCCATTTTCGCCTTTCAGAGTTTAATCAATGTGGTAGTTGATGGCACAAAGCCAAGCAGTCCTACACAGCCACACAACCGCAACAAAAGAAAAAGGAGGAAAAAAATGCCATTTTGTTCCAACAGCTTTAACAGATCGGCCGTCAAAATACTGCTTTTTACACTTTTATTAAATGGAGGAAAGGAGAGAGGGAGTGGGAGATGGAGACTGGCAAGTGTTGCAATGCACGCAGCAGGATTGCGCGGGGAGAGACGTTGACATAGCTTGGGGCGGTTCTGAAGCCACAATTGGAAGGCAGATAATGTGATTCACCAGCTGGCAGTTTCCAAAAGAAAACACTGTAAATATTCAAGATGTAAATAAGTTCTGTTTCGGTGAAACGGAGGTCTCTGCGGGGACTTTTGAGGACAGGATAGGGACTCTGATGCATCGCCGCAGTCTACAAAGGCAGATTTGCTTTCCAAGGAAAAGACACAGCAATTTTGATCCTGAGAGGAAAGGAACTTGCGTCTTTCCTTTGTTCCTTGCCTGCTCCACTCATACAGGGGGGGAGAAAAACATGTACGAGTGTTCGTTGGAGTGTTTCTTTAAGCAGTGAAACAAAGAACTGGAGACCGACAGGACACGGTAATGGAGTGAAAGTTCAAGCTGACACCTTGAATTCTATCAGCTCGAAACCAAAGCGTTTTGCATGAATTAGTTTTTCGTTTAATTATTTTTCCTCTGCTGGGCTCTCAATCTTTGCACCACTTTCTTCTTGTGCTCCTTTCATCCAGTCTATTTTACTACGCTATTATCACTCACTCAAAGGACTCCTCCCTCTACTTAGTGACCTGAGTCTGCAATTAACATTAGCCCTTCTTTTCTCGCTGTCACCACAAATTACAGTAATCAAGCAAGACGCTTGATTACTGATTACTTTGGTTACTTTCTCTCTTCTACTTTATTGGTTGTATTTTATTCATCATACCTTTCCTCTAAAGTAGCAAAGTGCATCTACAGTACCTTATGTCCCATTTCATTGAGCTACAGGCCATCTCAACTCTGCAAGCCTTGCTTTCTCTCCAGACTCACTAAGTTTTTTTTTAATCTCCACCAGGCCGAAGGGGAGGTGTTTTCTCCCCTGTCTGTGTGTCTATGTGTGTGTTCAGGGCTAATCTCACAAAGTGCTGCACCAATCAGTGCCAAATTTCTCATGCCTTTTGGCCAAGGAAGTAGCCTAACTCAACCCCAATTTTTCTAATCAGCTTTCATGGTGGTGCTATACCGGCCCGCTCTACGTTTTTGGTCTACAACTCTACGAACCATAGGTCGTACAATCAAATGTCTTTTTCCTGGATTCTCAGAATAATTATGTAACTCTCCATATAACCCATGCCAATTTCCACCAAACTAGATTTTCCAGACATGATTTGAGCAGTGACCGTGATGGATTCGTTTTCCAACATATGGCAGATTGTTAATAGCCCTTATACACTTTATCAGGATGAAATTGTTAAATTATGTCATCATTGGATAAAATGTCACAGTTTCATCATGACCATGTGTGTAGCCTGCAGCAAAATGATTACAACCTTGAAGTGACATCATAAATGTTTTCTGTGATTATATTGACTAGGTTCTGAGCTGTCCACGACCTCCATATCAAATGTCATTGACCATGGGGGTCCATGACATAAAAAGGTTAGAAAACCCCTGGTTTAGCCTATGGGGCTGGCATACTGCCTAGAAGAGTGAATGTCCCTCACACTCATTCACAGACTCCTGTCCACATTGTTTAAAAGCTTACTGACGTTGTCATTAACATTTTTACATAGATATAAAACAAATAAATAGGGACCAGGTTCAAAAATCTAAATGTTTTGATTTACATTTTTTGTTTCTGCCAGGCCGGCTGGAGACTGTTTTCCGGGGGTGGTTTACCAGGCATATCTCTAGTAGTCATGTGATCAAAACCTCGCACACACACTCACTGTAGGCCAAGGAAGAACTGCCAACCCACATCGGCCTCATGGAGGCTCTACAAGGCACGCACGCACGCACGCACGCACGCACGCACAAACGCACGCACACACACACACACACACACACACACACACACACACACACACACACACACACACACACACACACACACACACACACACACACACACACACACACACACACACACACACACACACACACACACACACACAGTACCTATAGCATAGGAGAAAAGTCAGTGTTTTGTTAACAGAACATTCTTGGTTCAAATCCAACAATGTTTTTCCAAGTTTGTATCTGGCTCTAATCTTTAACTGAAGAGCGTACATAAGAACTGATTAAATGAAGTGAACCACGGTGGTACAGTGGTGAGGTACATGCCTCACACACAATATTACATTATTGCACAGTCTAATGAATTAGGATTCATTTATAAAATTTGCAGATCTACAAGCTTGCAACATGTGTTGTGATTTCATAGTTATCAAAATCCTATGGAGCCATTAAATTGTCACAAATATCTTCGATGCCTCTGTGGTGCAGGAGCTTAATCACTGTTTCAAGGTTGTTGGTTAAAATCCAGCTTTTGGAACTTTTTTACTCTACAGCTTAATACTATGAGGCTAACAATTCAATCATAAACAGTTAGCGGTGACCAGACGTCCTGCTTTGCACAGTCCCTCATTTCCATGGCTTTTGACGTGTGCGCCGTCCCACAAATTGAGACACTGTCCTGCATTGTGACCGGCAGGCTCCAGTGTTCAGTATTTGCGTTTTAAAATCTAGCTTTCATCAAAGTGCTGTGTGGAGACAGCGCTCTAATTACCCTCTTTAAGAGAGAAATAAAACAACATCAGTCATAAATCAATGCGCAGGTGTTGAGAGGTTCGCTGATTATTGCTGTTGAAGCTCTTAACATGACCACACAGCAAACTATACTGGGCCGCGCTCTGCTCTGCTGCAATCTCCGCTCCCGTCAGTCACAAGTGGACACTTGACACAGCACTGCTCAGGCAGTGAACGCGATTAAACATCACGTTCACAAACGCATTTATTTTGTAAAGAGATAATGATCAAAGGAACCGCTGCAGCATTTTTGATCTAATCAATAGCAAAATAGGAGAACTACAGGAGCTGTACACCTCTGTAGACTACTAAAAGAGAATGCAGTCTGTTCCATCAATAATTCAAGTTCAAGTACAGAATCAAGTTGGAACACTATCCTGATAGTGGGCTTGTGTCCTCACAAGTATGGTAATACAAACTGTGTGTGTGTGTGTGTGTGTGTGTGTGTGTGTGTGTGTGTGTGTGTGTGTGTGTGTGTGTGTGTGTGTGTGTGTGTGCGTGTGTGTGTTTTCCCTAAGTATTCAAATATCCTTCCCGTGCTTATAACACGCACACACACATAATACATGTGTGAATTTTTGTTTTGAAAAAAAAAGAGCCCTGTTACTGAACACTAGCAATGAGTACTATACGAATATAGATCTATTTAACACTTATTTTAATGAAAAAATATCACATACCCTACCTTTAATGTCTCTTTTTAAAGGTTATACACTCTGAACAGAAGGCAAAATAATAAAGAGCCTTTCTGAATTAATGTCCATACTCGGCTTGGTTAAAATAACCTGTGCATTGTTAAAAAGGACCTTCCCTCTCGAAAAATGGTGGTGTATAGTCAAGTAGGCAGTTCTAGTTAATGACATGTGCTTTATTAGTACTGTATTTCCACTTCTAAAACTCTCTCTCTCTCTCTCTCTCTCTCTCTCTCTCTCTCTCTCTCTCTCTCTCTCTCTCTCTCTCTCTCTCTCTCTCTCTCTCTCTCTCTCTCTCTCTCTCTCTCTCTCTCTCTCTCTCTCTCTCTCTCTCTCTCTCTCTCTCTCTCTCTCTCTCTCTCTCTCTCTCTCTCTCTCTCTCTCTCTCTCTTCCCCCCCCCCCAAGTGAAATGTGTACTTGAGTTGAAGTACTGGAGTACTTGCTTTTGATGCTGGTGTCAGTATCCTGGTGTCAGAATCCTTGTCAAGAGACTCCCACCCCACACTGCTCATCCTCTGTTCTGTTCTGTTCCAAAGTCTGGCCCGGGGCCCAATCGTAGCATGAGGTCAGATTTTATATGGCCAGGGGCTTCCTTCCTCAAATGTATTATTTATGGCCTCCAGCATAGTCATGTTAAATTCATATATTGTTAGTATTATTCATACAAGTTTCTCAGTATTTTGAAATTAACCTGGGAGATGGGCTATTTCTCAGTAGAATTTGTAAGGATTCCTAACTGCTTGTTCCTTGTGGTGTTTCATTCTCCAGATATATAGTAGGCTATTTTAATGTATTTTAATTAATTCTTTGTAGAAACCTTTTCACACCTTTATGGCTACACTGCCATTTGAACGCAATAGCAATGCAGTGTATGCATGTGAAAAAAGGCTTAGGCAGATGAGTAACTTACTTTCGGGTACACTGGCAACTATAGACCCCTTAACAGACGACGTCACACTGATAAGAACCAGTATGCGTGCAACCAGTATGCGCGCAATGAAACCCATTCTATCAGGTCTCGCTAGGATGCGCCTCACTAGCCAACACACAAGAGGGGGTTGGGGTGCGCTGAAACCAGCACACCCCAAAACAACAGGTTGAGAATTGATTGCGTGAAACAATCACCTGTGCATCCAGTCTCAATGTTGGTAAACAAATAATTGGTCTATTCATATGGTACTGTAGTTAAATAAAATGGTTGTAATGTGATGGTCTAAAACGAATAAAAGACGATAAGATATGGCAATAACGGATATGAATTGTTATGACATTAAACATCCCTCTGTTCCAACAGATGGTTTTAAACAATAACCTAAATCTCAGTTGTGTCATAATGAACCCTGATCATCAGTAGGTGAATCTAATAGATTCAGTTATTCTGTCAGGGGGAGAGCTGCCACCTCTACCTTAAACCTCGAATATTACCTCGAGCAGTGGTGGTGTAAGAGAAAAGCATAGGCTTCACAAGCCATTGGTTGGGGGGTTGAATCTTGGTCCCGGTAAATCTTTATTTTTGGTCTTTGTAAGGCGAGGAGTATGGAGGCAGCCCAACTCCCTCCTCAAGCTCTCTTTTAGCTCTGGTAGGAGAGGGAGGAGCTTAAGAAATTTACTCATTATTGATTATTTAAGCATTTTATTTTTGTCTCTTTTAGCTCCGGTAGGAGATGGAGGGGCATGGATAGAGCCCACCTCCAGGGGGAGGAGCTTAAGAAATTTACATATTAAGTAAAGCTTTTTATTTAACTATCTTTTTTTTATTATGGTATTATTATTTGAGTTATTATTTTTTCTGTCGCCATTTTTAGTTTTAGATTTTTATTAGGGCACGTTCAATTTTTTTTTGTATTGCATCATCAGTTTGATTTGATAGTTGTTTTAGTTGTTTGAGTTGTCTTTTTGTTTTAGTTGAGCTTTGAACCCTGAACCTTTGGTTTATAAATCCCCTATTTTATCGCTTAAGCCACACTGGCATAGAGGACACACCTGAGAATGTAATACTTAACCCACCTTTTAGAATTTAGATGGAGAGTGAAAAATGTTCTTTATGAGATTTGAATCCTAAACCTTTAGTTTATAAACCTCAGATTTATTTTTTGAGCCACACTGGTACAGAAGATGCAACTGAGAATGTAACACTCAACCCACCTTTCAGAATTTGATTGAGAGTGAAAAAGGTTCTTCAGCAGTTTTGAACCCTCAACCTTATGTTCATAAACCTCAGATTTATCGCTTGAGCCACACTGGCATGGAAGATTTAACTGAGAAAGTAATTCTTAACTGAGAATATACAGCTTACATTTTATTTGGACCTGGATATTGGATAGGGAACACTGGCCCAAAAAACACTGATCATAAGTGTGGATTCATTGTAGATCATTCTGTCAAGAGGAGAGGTGTTAGCTGTGGATTTTCATCTTTTGACTTCTCTCTCTTCAACCTCAAATATGACCTTGAAGTTGCATAAGTGTGAAATGCCTGGTGGGGCAAGAGAAAAGGAGGGGCTTCACAAGCTGAAGCTTGTGGATTTGAATCTTGGTCCTGGTAAGTCTTACAAAAGTATGAGATCTTACAAAAAGTGGATTTGAACCAACAACCTTCACAGTCTCTCATTTTCAAGTGCAGTATTTTAACCACTGTATCACCATGGGTCATACTTACTCACTTCTCTTGCAGAATCTTCAGTGAAAGATTAGAGCCAGGTAAACCTTGGAAAATAACTCATCTTTGGTTTTGAACAAAGACGAGACAATTGTGACAATTACTTAACATTTAGATTCAGAGTGAAATGTTCCAAAAGGTGAATTTGAACTAGGGGCCTTCTATTTGCAAGACAGCACCATTTCTCTTGTGCTATAGAAGTACAGGTGTTATTTGTGACAAAGCTGTACTTAGCCTAATATAATTTAGACCACACCCTGCCCACTATTGAATACAAAAGAAAAATGGCTGAATTTAGTATACATCTTACGTACTATGTAGTAGCTACTAAGTACGCTTTCAGACATACTAAAAAGTAATCTGGCAGAGTAAATAGTATGTTAGTATGCCATTTCAGACGGTGCCTCTCTGCTCCTCAAGTTCTATATCTTGCCTTTGGTTTGTACCACTGTGGTTCATACTGAAACAATACTCTTGCACGCTCTTCAGTGAAAGATTAGAGCGATCGAGGTACAAATTTGAGAAAGCATTAGAAAGCACAGATGTATCGCAGCAGAAGCATGCAACATGTCTGTGACAACTAATTACTTTGCATTTAGATATAGAGTGAAAATTTATGTGTGTGTATACACAGTACATATATATATACACATACACACGCACACGCACACGCACACACACACACACACACACACACACACACACACACACACACACACACACACACACACATATAAATAATAGGCCTATACTATATGCATCCACACATAAGTGAGAGCATGCAGTTAGACTGGGTACAATTACAATATGCTTTGTACAGATTTTCTACTGTATCTAATGTTAATCACCCTGTAACTCAACTACTTTGGAGCTGCTTTTAGCCTTAGATGCATTTTCAATGCAAAGCATGGATTATTCATACGAGTCCAGTGGCCATTATCACCTCAAGACAATGGCCACACATAAGCCTTCACCTCGGGTTTACATTCTTGCTGCCTCCAACCCCTCCTTCTTTGTATCAGATACGCCTCCTCGGATGGTTAGTGGACGGTATACGATTTTTCCGGCCTGGCAGAGATCTGCGCACTGAGGAGGGCACTTTTCTTTTTTTTTTCTGTGAAGTTATGAACTGGGGTAAATGCTTGTAAATGGTCAAAAATGAATAAAAGGAAAGTCTGGTGGTGACCCTGAACAGGCCACAAAAAATGTTGCTGCGCTTATGCCATAAAATCTCGCTCGATGGTTTTGTGAAAAGTTGGCAGCCCTGAATATATTCTATTTTTACTGGATCCCCTGTCTTGCCCTGTCGAGCAGTAGATACCTCCACCCACTCACAGACCTCACAGTTTCTGCCAAATACATCCACTGAGCTACCTTTAGCACACAATGTCCAGTAACATTTACCATCACTTTCACTCCATTTTCCTTATACTTGGGACAACATTGCCCACCAAACACCTCCACATTATCAGTAGCTGTACGTCTGAGCTAGTCTCAATCCAATCCTCACCCAGAGCAAACATCTATGACACCAGCTTTCTTTGCTTATGATCCTGGCCTGTGACATTCTCTCTGCAGCTCTGTTCCATTGCACCATTGTGGGATATATACAACTAAATAGCCAATTACAATGCTCCTATTCCTCCGGCTTATGGGCTCTACCGGTTCTAGCTAATTGCAGGCAAGGTGCGCATTATCTGAGTGCTCGATGCACTAGACTAGAGATTCGATTTGCTTTGGTTTTATAAAAAAGGAGGAGACTAAATATAGACCGCTGCTTGACCCCGTTCAACTACCTGTAGCAGTAGCTCCCTGAGCCTGCGCAGCTGCGACTCCAGCTGCTTGTTGTGGTCCTCCAGAATCTGCATGCGGGTCTCCAGGCGCGTCTTGTGCTGGCGGAGGACCCGCGCCTCGGCCAGGAGCTCCTCGTCCTGCTGTTCGTCTGCCGTGGGCGAGCCGGGTCCCCCTTCGCCGGCCTCCGTCAGCATGGGAACCGACGCCGCCTCCTCGTGCTTCCACTTCAGACGCCGGTACTCCCCCTGCAGCACCCTTTGTGTGGAGGGCCAAAGAGGAGATGGATTCAGTGGCATGTCTCGCACGCACACGAACACGAACACGCAGACAGTAAAATCCTGAGTGTTAATGTAAATGTAAAATGTGTTAATGTTTACACTCAGAGTTAAGTTAACACTCAGGATTTTGCAGTGTAGGCATGCACACATGTTCACATGCATAAACATGCATCAATGTGCTGGAGGGAGATGCGTGTTAATATTAACGCAGCAGTCATTTAGCACACACAGGCAGAAATGTAGCATCTCTATAGGATTGACTGAGATGATGTTTAACATAATTACATGAAGAAATGCTGCTCACATTAATGCATACACAACAGTTATCTTTGTTTAGAATATAAAATGGAGTCAGGTAATTCCTTCTCTCTCAGTCTGACTGCAGCCTTGAATCTGCATGCACACAATTCTATAAATGTCTTGAATATAAACTGCCATTATGTTAAAGATACAGGCTTTTAGCCTGAGGGATCTAGCATTACTGAGAGTGTGCTGTGTTGTGTTGTTTTGTTTCCTTTTGTTGCTAGAATATCTTAAAATCAATGCCTTTTGTCAGATGCCGAATTTGTAGGGCTTTGGGGTGAATAGGAGCTGTACTGTGTCAGCAGCAAATCCAAACACCCAGTCTAAAAGATCAAAGCTGTTTGATTTCTCCCAATAACAATACAACAGTGAGGTAGCGTTCAAACGCCAGGCACATCACACAGTAAACGATTCCCAGCCTCTAAAATAAACTAGTGCAACAACTAGTGATGAATAAGAGCCTTAGAGCACACTGTGGCATCATACTTGGGGGTAAAAAAAATGGGTCAAGGTTTCAGACAGGCATAGGGTGGGTGGGTGCGTGCATGTGTGTGTGCGTGTGTGTGTGTGAGTGTTTTCTGTGTACCTAAAAGGATAGAGGCCCTCAGAAGACAAGAGAAATGTATGTGCATGATTCATACCTATGCAGATTGCCTCTGGTATCAAATTAAGTGAATACGAAAAATAATTGACCTCGAGTGAGGACAAACTACCTGAGGGCACAACATCTAAAATGAGGTCGTCTAAAAAAACATCCATCCTTGTATCACATTAATACATCTTGAATCTGTGCATAAATAATAATACACTGGTGGTATTGGTTTGTGCATAATTTGAAGTATAAATGGTAGGGATGTCCGATATTATCGGCCTCCCGATATTATCGGCCGATATTAGCATAAAAATTGATATCGGGAAAATATCGGTATCGGTTTTTGAAAAAAAAAAAAAAAAATGTTTTTTTTTTTTTTTTTTTTTTGCTTTATAAATAAGTTACAGGAGTTCTTACTGTATATGGTGTGTGTGATATGAAATTTGAGCTTACCCTAATCACAATAATCCCCGCATATATCGGTATCGGTTGATATCGGTATCGGTAATTAAGAGTTGGACAATATCGGTATATCGGTTATCGGTAAAAAAGCCAATATCGGACAACCCTAATAAATGGCATTTCTGTGGGCTGGTGATGCAGTTTTATCAACTGGCACTACTGTGTGCATGAAATAAATGATTGTTTTCTTTCATCAAAGGCCTCAATCAAAAGTGAAAGTGTTTACGCCTAGCAGGTGGTCTTTGATTGGCATAACCAATAGCCCATAAAGAACCGCACGGTACGGAGGCTCCAGATGAAGGATTACAAGCATGCAAACACACACACGCACGCACACGGTTAACGCATCCACCTCCCACAGCCTCGATTCCCCAACAACAAACAAAAACAACAAAGCAGATGATATTTGTTCAATGCCCCCCCCCACAGCTAACATGGTTCCCGAACACACATTCCAATCACACACAGAACCCATTGCGCCTCTCACTTTCATACTGTACACCAGTGGTTCTCAACCTGTGGGTCGGGACCCCCAGGAGGGTCCCCACATGATTTTGGGGGGTTCCCAGATGACAGTGAAGTGACAATTTAAGGACTTTTAAGACCTTTTTAATACCTCAAAAAGAAATAAAAGAAAAAAGACCATTACTGCATCAGAAGTAATCAACAAACTATACAATAAAAACTGGTGAAACATTGGCCAAATTGTCAAATAATGTAATAATTTTGTTTTGAAAATAGACGATCTACAAGCTCACAACACCTCGCAAAGCAAGGCGTTGTGAGCTTGTAGATCTGCTATTTTCACAATATTTATCTGTGGAACCGAAAATGTAATGCCTCAACCGCTACATTCCAAGTGCTTGTCTGGATGGGGGGGTTCCACGGTTCAAATATTATTCTTTGGGGGGGGTCGCGGCCCAGAAAAGGTTGAGAACCACTGTCTGTACACCACTGACCGGTTCTCATTCTCCAGGCGGGCGAGGGTGCGTTGGAGCTCGTCTTTGTCCTGATGCTCAAGGTGGGCCAGCAGCAGGTGCTGTCCGCACGGCGAGTCCTGGTCCAGGGCTGGGCTGGAGGAGTGACGCAGGAGGTAGTGATCTTCATCCCTGAGTCCCCCACACAGGAGACAGCACATTGAGCCATGAGCAACACAGCCGCCAGCAGCAGTAGCAGCAGTAGCAGCAGCACAGAGCAGCAGAGCCAAGGACACAATGCACCGGGCACAGTTGGACATGGGACAGGAAGAGACGTGCCAAGACAGAGCAGCGCAGGACAGAAAGGGACCACACATTACACAACAGGGCAGCGTTTCGGATGAAACAGAGCAACGAAGCATCGCAGTCTGTCATATAGACGACGCAGCCAAAGTTAACACGAGATTTCCCATTCGCCAGCTGGAAATCCGTTTTTGACAGCTAAGCTGTTGAATAAATTCTACCCGCACAGTATCTACTGACAAAGTGACATGGGCCTACAGCCACGCCGAAAGTGGGTACAATAATTGCATTATAATGGGGTACTGAACTAACAAATAGCAATTTGGAAGCAAACATGCTCACACAAATAGCCCAGAGTTAGTGGCACGCATGCATGGGTCTGTGACTTTCACAGACCGAATCATTTAGGTAAGATTAATGACGTTAATGTCATGATCGAGCAACTTGGGTCTTATATCTTGTAGCCTTACAACAGAGATTTATAGCCATATGGAACTCTAGTCCATGGATACTAGGCAGGCTGATTGTGCTTACAGATGACCAGATTCACTTTAATCTTTGCTCCATATGGTTCCACTAGCACCCCAGCAAGAATGATTTAGGCTATAATTGTTTGTCAGTCTGGAATCCTATATTGTAGAATTTATTTACTATCTAGGCTCGAGACAATGCCAGACTGGCAATTACCAGCTGATGCAACCACAGTGCAGAAGGATAGAAGAGAAAAGAAAGGAAGATTAAATATAGGGCAGACTATAGCACGAGGCCGGCCATGCAGCAGCCAGAAGCATAAAGAGCACATACTGTAGAGAGCCATACAGCAAGAAATGAAAAGAAGCACTCATAGACAAACGGGCAGGCTAGCAAGACACAGGATACACGAATATGACAGCACAGAACAACATGGCTAGACATACAGGGTTGTGGGGGAGATGAAAAAATCAATAGAGAAAGACACATACAAACGGGAGAGTCTCCAAGAACACCTGATGGAACCAAATGGCCGACAAAGGTATACAAAGTGTAGACGAATATTCAACAAGGCTGTTTCTCGATACCAAGAATGAAAAGAACAGACTTCTTGGAAGCTCCAACCAACTTAACTTGGGAGAACGACCATGAGACCAGAGAATATTATTGGCTTAAGTTATATTATGCCAAAAGCCTGGGCAAATTCTTTAATCTACATTTCAGAAACAAATTGAATGAATACTGTCCCTACACTGTACACATTTTATGCTGTTATAATTTGCTGCAATCTGTGATACTTCCAATTAACATTTTTAAGACTTTGCTGTTGTTTATACCCACGTGTATCAGCCTACACTTATATCTACTGCTGCTAGAGATTACAATGCAGTCCCCACATTCACTCTGTTGCATGCTCTGCATTTATTTTAGACTGGCCGTGTATCATTATACGCTTGTATAACCATGTCTTGCCTTTCATGTTGCACCGTGGTGTAGGAGAAAATCAAATTTGTTCCACTGTACTTGTGTACACTTGTCTATGTTTGGAAAATGACAATAACGTTAACCTGAACCTATACCCAAAGACATACAAAAATGCCTTATCTAAGAATAACAACTTGTGTAAACATATTCTAATTGCAGCCATCTGGTACAATTATATCTATATTACCATTATGTGGAAAATGTCAAGATTAAGTTAGCACTGACAAGGCCTTCGAACCTTCACAAGCCTCATGTGTTCTTTGGAGAGCCTCCCATGCACACCCACACACGTTTTTTTGTCAAGTTCCATCCAAATAGCACATACATGCACCAGGCACCAGAGACAAGCTGCAGCAGCACTGAGGTTAATTAATACTGACAGACAGGTACATTTCACTGTAAAGTTAAATATAGAGATGCTATAAACAAATCACAGACCTCATTTCACGCACGCAAGGCAGGCACACGCACGCACGCACACACACACGCACGCACGCACGCACGCACGCACGCACGCACGCACGCATAAAACACAAAAATACAAAGACTAAAATGGACCACATCAGCATATCTGCATACTTGGGATCCCAAAAGGATCTTTGAAAAGAAAATCCTGGCTTGCAACCTTGACTTTAATGTAGTCGCTTCAAAGAGGCAGAGGGTTTAAAGCAAGATTCTATGTTAAGCACCTGTGCCCCGACAAAATGAGGTGTAAATTGCAAGATACTGTTGCACACCCGCACTAGTCCTTGAATCATCTGATCCCAGTACCTCTTACTGTTCTTTAGAGAGGGCTGACCTCATTGACTTCCTAATTGATTTCAAAGCTCCCAATCCCTACTCTTCTGGCCCACCTCACCCCTCCCCCACCCACACAGCCAGCCTCCAGGTCCTTGAAACACAGTGTGACACTGGCGCGCAACTAACTACAAATCAGGCATAACGGTGTTAGATTATATTTATAACTGTGTCTACTAGTGCTGATGTTTTGGAATTTTCCTTTTTATTTTGCAATGAGGCTCATTTGCATAGAAAGGGGTATACATATTACTTAACTGAAATACGCGCAAGCTGCTATTTGCTTGGCACCGCGTGGGCTTTAATGGGCGCAAACGCTGCGCAATACTTGTGTCCAGCACAATGGTGCTATACAGGATGCATTATCAGCGCGCAATGTGATAGTGCCCAGCGCTAACGGCCCTGAATTAGTCATGGGTGTGTTTGGGGCGTTACATTAATATAAACCAATCAGGGTGTCAGGTGGCATCACTCACAGAATTCTTTTCTACATTACAGTCATTTAGCAGACGCTTTTATCCAAAGCGACTTACAATAAGTGCGTTCAACATAGGTAGGGAACAAAACTACTAATCACCAGAAGTCTTAAATGCATTTTCTGCAAAAACAAGCAACTACCTTTTCTACAGTAGTGTTGCCTTTGTGCATGAAGTGAAAGCACACAAGCTTAAAATCTACGAGCAACATTTACAATGTGATATAATGATGTCAGGAGACGTGGGAGAAAACAAAAGCTCTCTGCTCACCGAAACATCAACATTGAAACGAGAGAAATCCAAACGCAAGTGCATGGCCGGTATTGCTGTCTCTGTAGCCTAATTGTCTCTAGTCCAACAGACATCTGTGATATCTTGTTATATCAGTTTATTCATATGCTCATTCTTTGACAGTGGGAACGCACTCTGTGCCCTGCACATTTGGGAGCCCATTTGGGACATTGATAATGACCTTATTGTAGTTACAGGGACAGATAAGGAATGACAGGAGGATGGATTCACAACATTCTGACACGATAAGAGGTAGGCTATTTGAGCACATGAATAAATAAAATGTAGCTGGCTGCATACAGAAATAAATCCTCTCTCTCTGCAAGCCATAGCCTTTGAATGACTGGTCATAAATCATATTTGATACACAGAATTAACAACCACACTTTGCTGATTACAGAGAACTTAAAATTATAGTATCAGTTCAAAATTGCGCCTCACTGCACCAGCCGATAAAACCAGCATTGTGCCGTAGCGCCTGACCACACCTTATTTTAAGACCTACACACCCCCCCACACGCAAAGTTGGCGGTAGATCATTGGTATCTGGGTGCAAGGCGTGTACATCGGGGGGAAGATACTGTAGTGAACCTTGCGCTGCCGATATGTGGCTTAGCAAGCGCTGGCGTAGCTCCGGCGGAAGATAGGGCCCTCAGAATCAATGAACACACACAAGGATTTTTCTGTGTGGAAAAGTCCTTTTGATTCTATCCTGAAGCGTGTGCACACATGCACTGCCATGGGTCATTTTCATTATGTGGAGAAAGGCACCTTTTGCTCCCTTGACTCTCAGCCACCAACACACAATTAAAGTGTTGAGGATATAAGCACAAAGAATTAATAGCACACGTGCCTGTGCACATACATACACACAGTACAAAAACACACACACACACACACACACGCATGCACGCACGCACGCACGCACGCACGCACGCACGCACGCACGCACGCACGCACGCACGCACACACACCAACGAGCCAATCCCAAGGGTAAATTGTGAAAGGCTATGGGTGTAATGAGACAGTTTGGTGTGTTGGGGGGGCTGTATACTCACAGGCTTTCATCAGGAGACAGGCTGTCCGTGAAGAAGGAACAATTCTGGCTCTCCATTTCTGCCAGTCTACACACACACACACACACACACACACACACACACACACACAGACAGAAAATAAGGGAGGAATACAGTGGAGTAGATGAGTCAGATTCACTGTTGGGAGTACGTTCAGATCATAAAGAAAATACAAATGCTGTGTGGGAGAATATTGCAGGATATGATGTAGATTTTCAACACAAATGGATTGCAGCAATGACTAGCAAGTGCTGCTTAACAATTTTCACACATAATTCATTATAGGCTAAACGTATAGGCAAACTTGTTTTGGTAGATCTACAAGCTCACAACGTGTCACAATGTGGTACATTATGATCTTGTACATCGGCTGTTTTTGAATTAAGTATACATTAGGGTTTGAGTGGTTACCTCTCTTCTGGAGGAGAGAGGTAAAGGCATATTGACTTGCATGAAGCATTCAGTGAAAGGCTTTCAGGAATCCTTGAGCAATGCTGCCTTTCAGCACCATGGACAGCGTGGGTTTTTATGAGCAGTTGGAAATTCACAGATGAAATGCTGGGTCTGGCTAAGGACAGCGCCTCTGAGCCCAGCTGTCCTTTACGTCCTTTGACAGCGCAGGGCACTTTCACTGTCTGCACTGTGTGTAGTGACTGCTGATAAGCCAGCCGTTTGAGCATACTGAATTTAAAACGGCTTCATTGAGGGAAGCAACGGGAGTTTGAAAAATCCTTTCCAGGATTCATTTATTGGTCAAATACTACAGTAACTCAGGAATCAGTGGGGCAAATTTGGGTATTTACCCAAAATGCTTAACATAGTCATACATCATCATACCATAATCATACATTTCCATGTACTGTATGAGATTCACACAAAACTGCTTTAGCATGTGTTGCTGGCCGGGACAACCCAACAAAAAGAACAACACACAACAACTGACACAAGATTGCTGCAATAAGTACTGGAGCATACAGGACTCACAATGAAGTACATACATTCAGACAACAGACGCTATATGCTGTAGACAGCAGATGCCCAATTTGGGACATTGGGCATCATAAACTTGACCTTGACCTAAACTCACCGCTTAATATAGAGGAAATAAATGATGTTGGACTGTGACTATCATGAATATGAATTGTAACGTGTGGGACTAACTGCAAGCAATGGTGGGCTTAATGAGAACACAGGTTTGCCAGTATAACGCATGGCATGATCTTTTAAGAACAGAAATCAGTCACAGAGACCCAGCAATGTAATGCAGAAGTATGAAACAGGTTTTAAAGTAGTCGAAGCATATCCCACACACACAACTACATTACAGCACCCACCTCCCCCAACACACACACACACACACACACACACACACACACACACACACACACACACACACACACACACACACACACACACACACACACAACCCTATACATGATGCAGAATCTCATCAGCTGATGGAGCGGGGAGGGACAGAGTGGGGAGGGGTCACTGATGTACAGCTTGTCAGAGAGATCCATATTACATCTTCCGTTCCTCCTTCTCGTCACCTCGCACTGAGCCCAGCACACAGAATATATATACAGCCCAAACCCTCTGCTACTACAGCAGAGCTGACTGCTCCTCCTAATTCAATCAGTCCAGGCTGTTTATCATGGACACCCTGCACTCCCAGCCAGGGACAAGAGGGGGAGAGAGGCACATACTGCCTGCTGTGTGTCCGGGTGTGTTGTGCATGGATACGTGCACTCGCGGCAAAAACACAGAGTGTTCATTTAAATGTGAAAAGTGTAAAAAACAGAGTTCCGCAATGGGAACATGTTTTATCTGTGCGGTGGCAGCATGCACAATTGCAAAAGTTTTCTGACTCTCATCTGTCCATTTTTACACTTTCCGAGCTCCTCGCCTGAATGTGGATGTGACTGAGAGAGTGCAGTGAAAAGCATTCCTGACAGATTCCTAGGAGGAGCTTTCTTCTTTGCTGTTCGTTCTTGCTCAGAGAGAGAGGGAGCAGAAAGAAAGAGAGAGAGAGAGAGAGAGAGAGGGAGGGAGGGAGAGAGAGAGAGGGAGGGAAAGAGAAAGAGTGCGTGACTTTTTGTCTGTCTGACATGTCAGCAAATGTGAACTTTTACAGCAAACCCTAAACAACAAATACATAATAGAAGACAGCACTATTACAATGGATTTACACATTCTCTTCCACATGGCTGAAGGACACGTCTCTCTCTGTAACACACACACACACACACACACACACACACACACACACACACACACACACACACACACACACACACACACACACACACACACACACACACACACACACACACACCTTTATTATGAATATATGTCATTCTCCATTCTCCTGTACTTCATTGTGTGGCCTGCCAACTCTCACACCTACTAGCATTCTTGATGCCAACTTGTTTTTTCCATTAGCACTGAAAGGAAGCTGTGACAAGGACACGCAGAGTGAATGACGAGAAGTGATTTTTGCCTTGATGTTATGTTCTTATTTTAATGGAGGCAAAGGGTCTCGGAAGAAAGAGAGCAAAAGAATGAGGGAAAGAAAAGAAAGGAAAGAAAGAAAGAAAAACGTTCAAAGATCACAAGGATTATGCTGTAGTCAGTTATGCATACTGCCACCGTACAGATAAAACACACTCCAAAGCAATAATAAGGACTGTCTGATCCTATTAGGACAAGTCTCAGATCACAGTAAAAGTGGAGTGTGGATAAACGGCCCCATTTCTTTTTTCTTTTTCTTGCTCATGTCTGTTTCTGCAATTCATTCATTTGTATTCACTATAACGTCCTGCTGTTGTACAGAGACCAGTACATCATTACTTGTCAGCTACACTCTACAGCAGTGGTTCCCAAACGGTATGCCAAGGCACACTGGTGTGCCATGAGACAAGTGTGCCTTGGGATTTTGTGACAACCCCACATTATTTTTGCAATGTATACAACTATGTAAAAGTTATGAATTATTATTTGTATTTTCTATGTCAGTTCTTTGTGCACGCTCATCTCCCAATACAGAGGCAAATTCTACACCCCCAAATGAATGTGTTATCAATGTGTCATGCAACATACTGCCCATTTGTACCCACAGAGGTCCATTTTTACATGTTGTCCATGGTACAGAGTTTTCACTAATTAGTACCAACCAAGGTGGCAAATTCAAGTTTGATATTTTGAAAAAGTCCTACAGCGTATATCTCAAAAACATGAATATGATGAAAACACTTTGGTGGTAGCTTAATCACAGTTATCAACTTTCACTGACACCAGGATCAATGATCAATGATCCAAAGAACATGTCTACCAATAGATAGACGGATAGACAGATAGATGGATAGACATATAGGTCACGACATGGCTAAAAGGTTGTCTTGGTATGATAATGCTTTTCAAAACTTTCCCTTCATACAATTCCATATTGTTTTCTCTCATTTAAACATATTGAGAACACAAAATCACTTGAGTTTGTTTTTTGTTAAAATTTCTTTGAGGTTGTTCATATGAGAAATTCTAAAACATTTAAGATTTCCAATCATTTTGCAAAGGCAGCACTAATAGATATCGTAAAACTTCAGACTTATGTTTTGCTCTTCAGTTACATTTTGTATACTCCTTTGTGGTATTACTTTGGATGATTATTTTGGTTATTCCACAAATAGGGAGCCAATGACACTAGCGATGGCCTGGGTGTCATAGGGAAGGAATGGACAGACGTCCTGTGCTAGTAAGTGTGCAGGAAGGGTGATTTGCCGTCAGTTTCCTAGGGCAAAATTGCAAGCAGTGTCTAAATATGTGATGTCTTTGCAGTACACTACAGTTCGGAGTTGTCTCGGGGCACATCCATGATTTCGGTGAGGTCGCTGTTTTAATGGTTGCTTTCTCTGCACCAGGCTTTAGTGCATAAATGCCCATCCCAATCACAATAGCTGCATGAAAACTCTAGGGTGCAGTTATCTAGTTTGTTATGTTGTGAGGAATTTCTCCAAGTATTGGATGTTTGTTGCCTCTTGTTGCATCCGAAACTTTGCATGCCAGTAGGCCAAGGAAGAACCTCGCATTTTTCAATTTGGCCTCATGGTGGCGTTATATCAGCCCACTTCAAGTTTTTGCCTATAACTCTTGAACCGCAATGGCCCCGGCCATTTGTGTCAGACTACATTTTTCAAATTCTATTCCAATTGACTATGACTGCCTTCCAAATTTTGTGGACACTTGTGCTCCAAGGAGCGCACTTTTGTAGTTAATTTTGTGATATTCAAACTTGAGTAATGAAAATATTGGTACATAAGATCTTACAAAAACCTACTGAGCATATACTGTGATAATGAGTACTGTATAATACAGTATATGGACCTACAAACAAACTGGTACCGAAGAGATTCTGCCACCTCAGGTTGTAACAAATTCTCGCCTGGCCCACCACAGACTATAAGACACAAGATAGTTAAGAGCCATGTCCATTGCTCCCTGCTGTGAAGCCACATACAGAAAAAGCTGAAGAACAAAGTTGCTACAAAACAACAAAGACATTACTGGCGTGCCACTGAAATATATTCCACTGCAGCAGAGACTTTCAATTTCTTGCAGGTTCCGCGGGGCTCGCAATTAGCCATTTCTTTTCCGGTGGACATAGCTCACTTTTTTGTTCTTTTGTTGCTAAATTAGGTCGTTGTACAGTGCAGCGCTCATTTTTCTATTTATCCATTTAATTTCGGTAAGGGCCGCTGGCAGATTGTAATGGGCATGTTGTGCCAGCTAAAGTTTCCTGGGGCCTCAGCCTAAGCCAAGAGACCGTTCCAAGCAAATAATTCTAATTGCCAACAAATGAGTCAACGTGAAAGAAGGACTTAGTAATACACGTCAATATCAAAAGGAGGGCCTTGAAGGTAAAAATGTCCGACAGACAGTGGAGAGGGGAGAAAGAGGGTAATCGAGTGCGAGGGAGGGAGGGAGGGAGAGGGGTGGGTGGGTCCATGGGGCAAACAAAAGAGGAACAACAACAGAGGAGGGTGAAGGAGGGGAGACAAGATAAAAGGTAAAGAGGACAAGCATGCCTGCTCTCTTGATGTGTGAGCTTGCTGTGCTCTGGCAGCGTGCAGAACAGTTGTGAGCAAGTGCCTCAGGGAAAGAATACACAAACAAAGCATCTCTCTCTCTCTCTCTCTCTCTCTCTCTCTCTCTCTCTCTCTCTCTCTCTCTCTCTCTCTCTCTCTCTCTCTCTCTCTCTCTCTCTCTCTCTCTCTCTCTCTCTCTCTCTCTCTCTCTCTCTCTCTCTCTCTCTCTCTCTCTCTCTCTCTCTCTCTCTCTCTCTCTCTCTCTCTCTCTCTCTGATTGGAAAATCAGTCGCGAGACGGAGCAAGCAGGACGCTTTGATCGGAGTGGCACCAGTGACAACCAGGAACAGACTGGGTGACGACCACGAAGAGTGTGGTGACATCTGGAGAGACAGCGGACGGCCGGAGAGACGGCGACCCAGGGTGGAGAGGGTTGGCAGCCCAAACCACGTCTTCCGTGAGGAAGAACATTTTTGCTACAGGCTGCTGTGAAACCTGCAGGGAGGGTTTAATCCATCAAGGCAGAGTGAGATGTTTGTGCCCAGCAGCAACGACGGCGCAAGGCACATAAAAGCCTCCATTTCTGGTCAGACGAGGGAGGAGCCGGGCCTGGAGCCAAACCACAGTGCCTAGAGCCTCCTAGTGTCGCCAACAGCTGCAACATCAATCATTTCCTGGCCTGGCATTGGCCGGACTGATGGCGTGGATTCACTCACATGCGTTCCACACCGTGTGTGGGTGGATCCGTGTTGTCGGCCCAATTAGCACTGTCTCTTAACTACCCCCAAGAGACAGTGGGGGCAGTAGCATGCCCCCACTGTCTCGGGTCGGGTCGCCTGGAGGAGGGTGTCTGTTACAAGACCCGAAACACCCAGTGACTCCAGGTAACAACACTGATGATGTGTCCAAGTGCATCAGTCGATGTTTTATTGACTGATGTTGCCGCGGTACAAGTCGACGCGCGGCCCGGTCGGACGGGGCTTACCGTGAGAAACAAATGCTATTTTTATTTATGTATTTATACATTTTCGTCTCGAGACCGTGGGGGCAAAGCTAAATCGCAAAGCTGACGGGACTCCTCGGGGTCCCCTTGCCATCTCGGCAGCCGGGACCTCGAGTAGAAACGGCGATGGCGTCACTCGCCGAATGAACAGCCGATCTGCAAGCTCGCAGCTAGCTTGCCAGTTTATTTTCAGCGGACGCTAGGCGTTCGTCTTTTAGCCGGCCGCGGACGGTGCACTCGCTTCGGGAGGGAGGGAGCGCCCGTTTTGTAGTGCAGGCGGCGACGTCGAAGAAAACAAGCGCTCCTTTTTCTGACTGATTTTCCAATCCCACTGTATATATAGAGTATAACATTACATGCCTGAAATAGGGATACCAGGGTTAAAGTGGTTAGAATTATTATTTTGCTGAATATCCTAGTCATTAATCATAATTATTAATGATTTTATTAATACTATTTTATCACAAAAATATAGTTTAAAACATGTGTTCATCTGTGCCATATGTTGGTCAAATAATATGTAAAGGTCTGTGTAATGTTATTGTGCCTGGAGGATGGGGAGATACAATAGCTTGTACATTGTTCTACTTAGTAACCATGGTGTAATGTTGAGGAGACGAGTGCAAAGAGCAACAGACGAGAAATATCTGAGGTGACTACACAAACTATATTGTTACATCGTTACCACAGCATACGGCGCAGACAGGCCGATTCCTGAATACACAATTACGATCTGATCACTTGCCCATAACAGCGTGGACACAGTCAGTCCTAAAGATCACATTTGAGACACAAATCGGATTTGTCTGCAGTCTGAACAAAGCCTTTACTCAAGTCAGCACTCAAGCCTGATCTCAGTACAGAACGTGGGCGGATCAATACTTCAGTCGGTGTGTGGCAAAGACCAATAAAAGGAGTCAGGCAGCAGAGAGGGCGGGTTGAGACAGGTGAGAGTGGAGTGGGATTTGGAGAGGAGGAGGTCTGATTTGGAATGCACAAGGTGGGTGACAGAGGAGTGTGTTGTGTGTATCTATTAAGCTGCACAGTGATGCTCATACCTGCTGGCGTAATGCTCAATCCTGCTGTGCGTGTCCGCATGGGGCAACTTGGGAGAGGAGCACGGCCTGCCAAGGAATGAAACACACACACAGCAAGTCAACATATACGGTGCCAAAACACTGACAATAGTCTCTGTACGTGTGCAGTGTGGTGTATGAATGATTTTGTACACACGTCTGTGCAGAAAATTGGCCCGTTAACAGTGAATTCCAATACTCTATATCCTCACGTGTACTTCAGTAACAACTTGTCCTGATGTGTTCATTTTGACGATGTCTATTCTAGAGTATGACTTTTCTTTTCTTTTCTTCTACCAAAACAATCATCGAAAGCATCGTCCGTTGTGGGATTCTAACACATGCCCTGGCTGAAGTATCAAAGAAATACATTTAAAAAAATGTCAAGGGGACAAAATACTCACATTTCTTTTTGTTATTTGACACAAATCACAATTGAAAAATGTCAGCACAGAGCCTCCTTCAAAGTGTTAAAAAAAACAAAGCTCTGCTCACTGGTTTTTGCTTTTAGCACTCCACAGAAAACCCCACTGTTGAAGCTCAACCTCCTTTCCCAACCCAATTGCCCTGAGGTCTCAACAACAGCGGCTGGTGCATAAAGCCATGAAGGTGATGGGTAGGAGGGATCATCCATCCCTACAGACTTCCCCTTTTTTCTCTCTCAAAAGATAGCATTTTCACTTCCCCTTGGCTTGTACTGTACTCCCTTGTCGCTGCTGTAGACGAGCACGTGTCTCCTCCGATATACAAGTTGTTAGCTGCTTCTTTTCACTTGACTTGACAGTAAGGGGTTTCACCAGTAGGACATAACACATTTGAATTCACTATCATGCCCAATTCAGCTCCCCACTGAACAGGCACCCTGGCCAATCTGTGAAGTCGCTAGTGCAGTGACAGAGATATCCCTCCCCGCCCGGCTTCCCTCCCACGATTACCACCAATTGTGTTAGCTGAAGCACCCATCCAAGCCGGATGCACCGGGGAAGGTGCACTCCTCCCATGTATTGTATAATCACAATTTGCTCTGTTTCCTTCAGGTAGACCATTCCAAAAAACAGACTTAACCATTATAAAAAAATCTCTGGGTTTTGAGACAAACAGGACATGATTCGGGACAACTGCTCGTAATTCAAGACTGTACTGAATGTTTTGGGATGTTATGTCTGGTCACTCTAACTGTACTGCACTTGTATTTATTTTTATTGTCTCCACTTTACAGCAGCCAGTATAGAAATGTTCCTTTGGAACAATAACATTCATCTAATCTAACTAACTAACAAACATTATTATTTACATACACTGTACTATAATCTTTGATAGTTCACTGTAGTTAGGTGAATAAGAGAGAGAAGAAAACCAAGGTTCCAATCACGGTGGGGCTCAGTAGGTACGTATAGCGCCCTAGATGGTTCCATTGACATAAAGTTGTCAATGCCCTTATTTCATTTCTCCTGGACTACTGTAGCACCCTCTACTCAACTCTCAGCAAGGGATCCATACACTGCCTGCAGTTGGTGCAGAATGCGGCTGCCAGACTAGTTGCTGGGACTAGAAGATCAGAGCACATAACCCCGGTACTAGCTGCACTGCACTGGCTGCCAGTAACCTTTAGAATGGATTTTAAGATTTTATTGTTAACTTTTAAAGCTCTTAACGGCCTGGCACCTCAATATCTTGCTGAGCTGCTGGAACCCTATGTGCCTGTCCATAGCCTGAGGTCCTCTCAGTCGGCTCTACTAGTTGTTCCTAAATCTAGGCCGGTGACCAAGGGTGACCAGGCCTTTGCCATCAAGGCAACTCTGGAACAGCCTCCCATTGGACCTCAGGCTTGCTAGCTCCATAACCATTTTTATAAAAAAGCCTTTTTAACCCCCTAACGGCAGAATTGATGCATCTATTCTCACTGAAACTGTTATTGTGTGTTGCTGTCTTGTCATCCTATTATTATTTTTTATTGTTTATGATTTATGATTTACTGTTTGATTTTAAGTTGTAACTTTGTTTAAAAAGGTGCTATACAAATAAAGTTTATATTATTATTATTACTGGATGGGAGGCTGACTTCCTCGACATGAGACATTTGAGGATGCACTCCCAAATGAGTTTTTAGGGTGCAGAATGTCAGCGTAAAAGCAGTGTATGTATGATGGGGGTCAAAAAAGCTCTTTATATAATCGCTACCAGTTCCACTAAGCACTGTTCCCCGATACAGTATCTTAAAAAAAAGGAGAAAAAAAAGAAAGGCATGAATTGAAATCGCACTTTAACACATCGAGCTCAGTACACGTGTATATCCAAACGTAACACAACACTAGCTGTAATTCTTTGAAGAGTCTGCCTTTGAGAGTGTCTGTGCATGCAAGTGTGACTGTGTGAGAAGAGACGATGATGGGGAAAAGAGGATGGGAAAGAAAGCGCCAAAGAGATAAAGAAATAGAGAGAAAGAAAGAGAGACAGACAGAGAGAGAGAGAGAGACAGAAAGACAGAGAGACAGAGAGACAGACTTATGAGTCAATGTGCACATGTTGGTGTCAGATTGACTTTGTAAATGTTTTTCACACTCTTAGCGTGTGTGTGTGTGTGTGTGTGTGTGTGTGTGTGTGTGTGTGTGTGTGTGTGTGTGTGTGTGTGTGTGTGTGTGTGTGCTGTGCGCGTGTGCGTGTGTGTGTGTGTGTGTGTGCACACGCATGCATATTATTGCATTTGACTCACGTCTCGGAGCTGTCAGCCTCTAGCACAGACTGAACTGGCAGGTATCCTCGCTGAGGGTGCTTACTGAAGTACTGCTTCGACCTGAACTTGTTCTTCAGGGTCTTGGCAAAGTCCCTCATCTTCTCTCCTGAGGTGGTCTACCGTAGGATTGTGTGTGGAGGGGGGGGGGGGGCAGTTGGAAAAGTAGGGAGATAAAGTGCACCACTTAAGGACTCTTTCAAGTCAAACTAGCTGCCCCCAGACAACCTCACCCCTCCCCATTCCCTCCCATCGCTTGCCCCGGAGGCTAATCCACCAGACCACTGCCTTTGTTTCCACTCGACATCACTCCAACAGCTTTTTCCCCTTCACCTGCTTCTTAAGTCTATGCTTTTCATCTCAGGGTAACATCTCTCTCTCTCTCTCTCTCTCTCTCTCTCTCCAAACACCTACACTCTGTCTAATATGCTCCATTTCACAGTTTTTATGTTCTACACTCTCTCTCTATCCCTCCTTCTCGCTCCTGCACTCACCCTCCCACCAGCTCAAACTCTTTTTTAATTTCAATTTCTGTGATTGTTTTGTCTCTCCCCCCACCCCCCCGTGCGTGCGTGCGTGCGTGCGTGCGTGCGTGCACGCACACACACACACACACACACACACACACACACACACACACACACACACACAACTGTGTTGATGCATGTTTGACTGTCACCAAAGTATTTGTGGAGCTGGTGCAGAGGCCTTATATACAGTAGGTCTAGCAAAAGCCTGAAAATGGACAATGCCAATGTAGTAATCAAAGTTCTTAATTTCATTAGAGCCAATGGACTCAATCAGCAATTTGAAGCCGTTTATGAAAATATTTCTTACCTTCACCCTGTGTCTCTCCGTTTCTCTCGCACACACACACACGCACGCACACGCACGCACGCACACGCACACACCCACCAATAGAAAGCTTCCAGAAAAGCTAGCTTGCTCCACTTAAACCAATAACTCTAAAATATTATCCAGTGAAAGAAAAAGAAAATCATTGCCCAGATGGTCCTTTGCTGTGATTGATTAGAATTGAAAACTGGCACTGCCAATACAAACTCAAGAGTCTAGAGAACTACATAAAGAGAGAGAGAGAGAGCGAGAGAGCGAGAGAGCGAGAGAGCGAGAGAGCGAGAGAGAGAGAGAGATACTTTGTCGAAGTCTGCAACTCCGTTACTGTGACCCTGTGCACGTTGTGTTTTAAGACTTGGGCCTTATTGAGGTTTTACGCTCAGCATGAACTACAGATAGTGCTTTATGTGAGCACTCAGCGAGCCAAAACACTGCAGAAGTGCTGAGTGGTACTCGATCTCTGTGTACCATTGAGCTGAACCAGGGCTGTGTAAGCATACTTAACACAATACACCCGATAGTGATCTCACTATCAGGAGGGGTAGGGGTGCATAATCCATGCCTGGCACAAGGTACAGTATAGATAGACATGCCAGAGTTTCGCTTGAATATATACTGTACTGTATATATCGAATAATAATAGACATTGAATCCGCATGGGAAGGGCGTGGCTCCAATAAGGACCTCAGACTTCATGTGGCCAGCCTGTGACGTCAGGCGTCTTTAACGTATACATGATGTAATATGACTCCAAATGTTAGCAAAGTTTCAGTCAAATCCGAGCCCCGGATATTCTTTTGCCTACTGCCAGTGTGCACAAGAGATTTGCCACTGATCCGTCCAGCGGCTTGCGAGATTAGCTCACAGACACACAGAAACGCAGACGCACAGACCGACAGAAACAAAGACCAACTCTCTGCTGTACCCGTTTGTCTGTCTGTCTGTCTGTCTGTGTCCCTTGTATACCCATATACGTGTATCTATATGTGATGTCTGAGTGCGGACCAGCCAATACCAACTCGGGACTTCAATCTAGGGGGTCTTGAGCTCTGCAGTGTTGTTAGCTCCGCTGCAGTGGTGGAAAGTAACAAAGTACATTTACTTAAGTACTGTACTTAAGTACAATTTTGAGGTATTTGTACTTTACTCGAATATTTCTAATTTCCAATACTTTTACTTCTACTCCACTACATCTCAGAGGCAAATATTATACTTTTACTCCACTACAATTATTTTAAAACTTTAGTTACTAGTTACTTTTCAGATATAATAAAACATATATTAACCACTTTAGCCCTATTTTATACCTAGGCTATTTGACGCGTTGTGAGCTTGTAGATCGGCTATTTTCAAACATTTAGTACTTTTACTTTTGGTACTTTAAGTACATTTTGATGCCAATACTTTTGTACTTTTACTCAAGTACATTTTGAATTCTGGACTTTTACTTGTAACAGAGTAATTCTATATTGCTGTATTGGTACTTTTACTTAAGTAAAGAATTTGAGTACTTTTTCCACCACTGCTCCGCTGTCACGCTGCAGTGTGTCTACATCAAGCCCCCAGAACCGAGAGGTAGCAGTGAAGCGCATTGGCATGCTGGCCGTTCATAGGTACTGCAGCTTATTACGGCTGGGGCCAGACACATGAACGAGCGAAAACGGTTTCGACCAATGGGCTCGACTCGTGAGCTTGCGCAAGAGCTTGCGTACGGGGATGTGCACGGAGGTGACGCAAAACACGTCACATAGGACCCAAATAGGCCACACCCGTCACATTTCCCAATCCAGAAGAAGGGGTGAAAAGGGAGTATGCGCTGGGTGAGCAACTCCATACAAGTGGATGGGCGGAGCGGAGATTTCCGGTGCCCTCTCTATTATCTCTAGGCGGCTTTCCATATGCATGGCCTCACCCTACCCCACACCACACCGCCCACTTGTGCCTTGGTTTCCACTACAATGAAGTGGGTAGAGTGGTGTGTAAGTGGTACTAAACTGGTGCCTAAAAAGTACCCAGTCCTGGGTAGGCCTGAGCTAGGCCAAGCTGGGCCACGTGCACAGGTGATTTGCATTTGTATACAGGACAGTTGGCCACTCACCTACATTCCATTGTTAGGCAAAAATTTACATTACAAATGAGTGTGAATGACCGGAGTCTGCTACTCATACCTGTGGATTTGAGCGGGGGTACTTTTGTGTAATGGAAACGGTAGATATTTTGATGTGGTGTAGTGTGGTGTGGTGTGGTGTGGTGCTTAAGCTGCAATGGAAAGGGGGCTTAAGTTTTACATACAGTAGGTGGTGCGTCCTTTTCCCTTCCTGGCTGTGTCTTTGGTTGGCTCCCACAGTGTCAGTTTGCTTGCCACCAGTTATATATCAGAGGGCGTGCTAGGATTTTAAATTGCTGGCCAAAACGTCTAGAATGTTTACAGTTTACCGGACATCTGATTTTAAAAACGGCCAGCTGTTGTGAAGTCTCTTTAGGCATCTGTGTAGAATGCTTCATCTTCAAATGCATGTGCATTGTTGTTGTTGATTTGTCACAGCTTGCATTTGACCTTGTTTTCAGTTACTACACAGAACTTCTCATACAATGCGTGCCAATCTCTCCATCTCTGTAATGCTGTGTATCACCGCCCCCCCCCCCCCCCCCTTTTGAAAGTGAAAGCGTATCTGTGATATGCGTGTGTGTGCGTGTAGGTCTGTGTGTGTGTGTGTGTGTGTGTGTGTGTGTGTGTGTGTGTGAGAGAGACAGAGAGAGAGAGAGGGATAGAAAGATATCCAAAAAGTAGAGAGAGAGACAGTGTGTATTTTTTTACTGCCCAGGATATCCAGAGGAAATTATATTTTTCGGTATTTCTCATGAAAAACAACAACAAAACACAGTATTACTGTAGATTATATCATATTATTTATAGATAGATAGATAGATAGATAGATAGATAGATAGATAGATAGATAGATAGATAGATAGATAGATAGATAGATAGATAGATAGATAGATAGATAGATAGATAGATAGATAGATAGATAGATTCTGAGTTTGAGTGCTTCCTAACAAATGTTTAGTGGAAACACTTGCAGCAGATGGTCTTACTGGGGTGTAGTACTCCATAATGGGATAATGCAGCTTCTTTCCCTTGGTGGTACGGCCAGTGAGGAAACAGGTCTGACAGATGTCCACGTTGAACTGCTTCAGACTGCGATACCTGTCATCACATAAAATAGAAATATAATGGCCTCGTTGAGTGTGTGCTTCTATGTGTGTGTGTGTGTGTGTGTGTGTGTGTGTGTGTGTGTGTGTGTGTGTGTGTGTGTGTGTGTGTGTGTGTGTGTGTGTGTGTGTGTGCATGTGCGGGTGCATGCAAGTGTATTCAATATACAAAATCAGTAACTCTGACAGGCAAATTCACATAGAATGGATTACGCTCGATGATAGCGCCATTCATTTGCGAGTCAATAGCAAACTATCTGACACCTCTTACGCTAAGCTAGTGTTGAAGCTAGTCCCAGGAAATTAATCAACATTGATTGACTACATAACCTATTTATCGGCTAAAATTAATAAATTGTTTACAAACAAGCTGCAAATTATCCTGCAACGAGTCCGTCTGTACTTCTCTCCGACCCATCAACACCCCTTGGGCAAAGAAGCAGCTGGCATGTCGATTCAGACCACCGGCGGCTAGAGCTGTCCTGGTTGTTTATGTATAATGTTTATTTGTCTATCTATCGATCTACAACAGCCAGTTTAAAACATTAATATTCACTGTGCATACAGCAGGTGGTTTCTGTCAGGTGTGTTTCTGTCCACGGCCAACGATAACCGCACAGGGCTGGCTGTTAGCGATTAGTGGCCAGCTGCATGCGCCCAGCACAAAGAACACACACACAGGCTGGACAAATGCGGACACTAGAATCTGACCTCCCATGAATGGTATTGATTTATACATTTTAGGTTTTAAATATGCAATATAGTTGCCCAATCTTCAATAATTTCACATGCACAGCTGCTAGTTAAAATCTTTGATATAAAAAGCCACAACTTACATACAGCAGTGGAGCACACGTGGAAAGCAAAGAACCTCTGGAAAGCATAGCTCAGTGGTGGAAAGCCTGCTGTCAAAACGACCGAAGCGTTTTTTCATAATCTTAATAAATAGACGTAAACGAACTGCTTCACAAGAACAATGTTGGTGTGACTAAAAGATTCGCTAGGGAATATATACTTTATATGCACAGATTAACAAGTAAAAATAAAAAAATGTGGCGCCGTATTTCCGGGGTTTTAATGCGGATCAGTCCGTTCTCTGACGAACGGAGAGATAGGTGCCTGTGGAGTGGTGGGTGGAGAAATCGGGGAAGAGGGGGCCAATTATTGGTTGGACCCTAGTTTTTGCTGTCCAGCGTCACAACACTAAGGACAAGAATTGAGACGCTCGTCTCCATAGACATGGCGCAGGCAGCGTCATGTGTGTTATGGGCGTCAAGGTCCGATTCACAACATATTGCAATGATGATCTGCTGGCTGAAACACAGTCATGAAGTTTTGCAGATGAGTGCAGTTTGCCTTTGTTTTGCAATTGGCAATTATCCATGGTGCATAAGTATAAATGGTTGAGTTGCGCGCGATACTATTTATTTCTGCGTGTTTGACTGTCACCAATGTGTTTGTGGAGCTGGTGCAGAGGCCTTACGTAGGTCTAGCAAAAGCCTGAAAATGGACAAAGCCAATGTAGTAATCAAAATACTTAATTTTATTAGAGCCAATGGACTCAAACATCAGCAATTTGAAGCCGTTTTGACTGAAAATATTTCATACCCTCACCCTGTGTGACACTAACACACACACACTAACACACACACACACACACACACACACACACACACACACACACACACACACACACACACACACACACACACACACACACACACACACACACACACACACACACACACACACACACACACACACACACGTACCTGAAGCCCTTGATTGGACACTGCTTGCATACATAGCACTTGGCCTGGTGCTTGGCAGACTCTGCTGCGGCCACCCTCTGAAGGACGGGCAGCCACACCATGGACTGCGGCTCCAGGCTCATCCACTCCAGGAAGTGGGACACCTCGATGGCAGGCTTCCCGGGGGCCTGCGGAGAGAAGGTGGAGCAGCAGGGAAGGGAAGGGAGGACGGAGACGGAGACTGTAAACAACCCAAATATAGACCGCAGATCTGGGCAAGTGCATAGAGTAATGAGAAGAGAAGGTGCGCTTCCCGCTCTTGGCTGCCAGCTGCACTGTGCACTGTAAAATTCTGAGTGTTATTTAAATTCTGAGAGTATGCTCTCAGAGTTCAATTATGACTCTAGGATTTTGCAGTGTAGTCTTACAAAGAGCCGTCTCTGGAAAGAAAACCCCACAGAAAAAAATGACTTCTCCGTGTCCTAGGAGGGTATTAAATCAGTGAGAACATCATTTAAATCCCCGTATTTGCTTTATTCTTCTTTTTTAAGGTTTTCAAAGTAGTAGTAGTAGAAAGAGCAGCAGTCTTTGCTGTTGTTAAAGCGTACAGCAACCACAAAAAAGGGGCAAAGAGTTCCTGTGATGCCTGCCTGCGTGTTTCATATGCTTGTTCTTCCGTTTGCTCGTGGGTGCGTGCATGCGTGCGTGCGCTGCAGTGCTTCCCGGGACAACCTGTTGGCAATGCCAGGGATAAGAAGGTATTCGGCCTGATAAAGGAACGACTCGCCAAGCGCGGAAAATCCGTAATGCGCTAAATTCTCATTAAGTGCGCATCAGAGATGCATTAAAAGGTTGATTTCCCCAGGGCTTTCTCCGCCGCTCAAGCGCAGCAGAATAATTAATGTGCGTGAGTGCACGCGTGCCTGTGAGTGCGAGGTTGTGTGAGTGTGTACTGTATTAGGTGCATGTGCGTGGCTCACGGGGTCTTTGTGGTGCATAGCAGTGTACAGTAGGTTCACGAGGGGATGAAGAAACCCCCGTGTGCACGCTCTGGTTGAGTAGCCAGCTTAGCCTTGGCATGCCTGGCACCTGGAGACAGCATTGGCTATTCTAAGCACGCCACCATGTTGCTAGTCAGCGTGCTGAGCAGATGGAGTCTTTTAACCGTATTTGGAAGCCTTGCGACTTTGCCACCATCAAAAAACAAATTTTGTCTTTAATAGGTGTATGCTGAAATGAGTCACAATATGTGCTCAATAGAAAACATTGACCAATGCGTGGCATTTCTTGCTGCAATTAACCACTTACAGTAAGCTTAAACTTCACAATTTTATACTTAAAAAAAAAGTTAAAGAATAGCAAAAATAGCCAATCCCATCTACTATTTTTGACAAATTTGGCATTTAAAAAAAAATCTTTGCAAATATTTATGGTGTCATCATGTTCCAAGATCTTCTCCAAGGACAGTGTTTTTACAGCACAAAATATAGGAATAGGGTTTACATAAAATATGTAAATCCTTTTTTGCTGTAACACAACATGCCAGAAACACACATCTAACAAAGACTACCAGATATACTTTAGTCCTGTACTGTATAATGAATTACTGATAATTGACCCTACTCACACAACAGCCATTTTGCTCTTGCAGGCCGCTCCCCAGACGGCCTACACAGGCATTTTACATACAAGTAAAACGGTTTGACATGTCAATGGAGAAAGGAATTTATTTTAATCAGTTATGGCCAATAGTGTAAGCTGTCTGGGAAACCATGGAATTAAAAGGTTAAGATTGAGGGGTGTCTGATGGCTTTTGTTGGCCAACTGGCTAGTTGGTGGCACAGACCATATTATCGTCACTGTTGGGTGCAGTGGCGTTCCCAGAAATTACATTTAGGGCAGGCGAGATTTTTTGTCTCTTTTTTGGAAAACATTTGCATCACTATAGGCGACGTCGCTCTGCCGCGTGAATGGACGAGGAGGTCCGACGGCCACTATTGTCTTTGGATTTTTTTCACTGCCTGTTTTTCAGTCTTTTACTTTATTTTCTAGGGGAGGCTAGATTTTAGTTGGGCCTGCCCTGCCTCTATGGTGGGTACGCCACTGGTTGGGTGGAAACTTTGTATGTACAAAACCGTTACTTTTCAGGAAATGTAAAAAGGTTCCAATTGATCTAATGTAGTCATTATTTAGTCACAAGCTCTTTTTTAATTGATTCAATGTTTACAAAATTTACAGATAGACTTAACCACTTTCAATGTCCCTATTTTGGGCGGAGTAGTGAACTGGTAAGAATTGCAGTTCTACAAACTCACAACACGTTGCATCGAAATTATTATTATTATTCATTTAATATTTTTGCATATTTTGTGTTATAATGTCATATGATAAGCATAAAGCAGGATAATCATTTATGGGGGGAAAAACGTTATTAAATATGAAGACACAAGGTTTCTGCCCAACAGTGATGCTATGCTCCTTCGAGAAACATAGCTAAAAGCTCACAAAGCATCAAATTGTGATGCTCTGTGAGCTTATAGATTAGCTATTTTTGAAAATGTGTGGAAAAAACAAACTGTATATTGCAATAATGTGTGTCCCAAAATCCCAACTTGTCTCATGGTACACCAGTGTGCCTCGGCATACCATTTGGGAACCACTGTCTTAAAGGAGTAGTTCCCCCCACAAACGATTTATTTTCTATCAATTACACAGCCCATGAAGCCTTGAATTCATGGGGATTTTTTTTGTTTTTGTCGCATTCCTGAGCCAATAATTTGGCGATCACCGGCGGAGTCTATCCGCTAGGAGACTCAAAGAGTCTCTGTCAGTACTGAGAAGCCACCCGGTCATCGAATTATTGGCTCAGGAATGCGACAAAAACAAAAACATCTCAATTAATTCAAGGCTTCATGGCATATGTGTAACTGATAGAAATAAGTCATTTTGTGGGTGAACTACTCCTTTAAGCAACCCAGGTATTTTGAGTCATAAGAGTCATAAAAGCATATTGCAACGTGAGTCCGCTATAGTCGAATCCACAGAGCGAATGCCTGTAGCAGCGGCGTTGCGGTGCGGAGCGCCACTCCCGATTAATAATGCATCATATATTACATATTATGTAACATATGATGCATTATTAATGTGATGTAATGTTTAGCCTACGTCTAGCAACATTTCAAATAAGCTCAGAACAGGTCTTGATGCATTAGGGTACTGCAAAGTACATATAATAGCATAAGACGAACATTACCTCATTTCCTGAGCTGATCCATTTATAAACTGCTCACAAGGGTATTAAAGTCTTATTGAGTTGGAGACACAGTCAATAGAACATAATGGACTGAATTTATTTGAATGCTTCCTGGTTTAAGATCATTAATTTTTCAAACACAGCTCTTAGCTGAAAGTGTCCAAATGCCAACATTGGCTTTGGCTAATCACGTCACGTGTCCTCTTTCATCTGGACTAATACTCAATCCTGATTGATTGAAGTGATTTATTCACCGACGAGCTGTCATTTTGTGGTGGCAGCGAGTGATGTTTAGCATCATGTGAATGTCAGTCTGCTTAAATAGACCTTACATATTGAACCACTAGGATCATGGCCGTATGTTAATGACATGAGACCAGCTTGACATCCGTGCCTGCCTGAACTACAGAGACGCGCGTCATTAATGCTTTGGGCCCACAAGTTCAAAACTTTTAATCCCTATCTGATTGGATTACAGTTGGATTTGGGATAGTTCAAAACATAAAATCAGGATTGGGATCACTTTGGTATCCGATTAGATCAGGAAATTAAATCCAAGCTCTAATCTGGATCAAATTGTCAAAATGGGTAGTTTGATGAAACTTTACCTTGATCCCACAGGAGGGCTGGATTTGCACTGGATTACCAAAGCAAAACACACTTTATAATTAATTTTAGCATGTTTCAATATAAATAAGAGGTAAAGTTTGTAAATTTAAATAATACATCATTTGTAGCTTTTATGGTTGACAGTGTACACTTACCTACCTCTCCTTTGAGTCCTTCTTACCTTTAAGTCCCCCACACCCCCCATAGCAAGCCGTTCATACCTGAAAGACCCCCCCACCCCCCGACTATTCAGGATTTGGTCATGTTGAAAAGTTTGAATCTGGATCAGGGTCATTCTATCCTGAATTTCTTTGAAATACTTGGACAAAACTTAGCAGGAATGTCTGATCCCGGATCGCAAAATATAGGATTTCAGAATCTGATCCGATCAGATAGGGATTAAAAGTTTTGAACTCGTGGGGGAGATTTTTTTTTGTCCTCCTTACATTCGACTGGATGGATCTACTGTACATGTGTCCATCCCTATCAATTCTCTGCGTACTCTCTCTTTACTAACTTAGATCACAACATAAGGCAATCAAGTATAAATTATGGTAAATGCTCATCACAAGTAATCTGAACCAAAACAGGCATCCTGAAATTGCTTACTGTACAGTATGTTTACCATAAGCATCAAAAACATGACTTTTCATTTTATAATATGAAATCAAGTTGTAAATGGCACATCTGTTTACATGACACAGTACAGTACATCACTAAACCCATAATTACACTTCTAAAATTGAATTCAATTAACTTTTGGTTGATTGATTAATCGGTTATTCATTCATCAATTATTCAATTAACCGTTTCAAACCCTAATAGCGCTGCGTATGTACGTGCATGTACCTGTACACGTGCACGTGATTACAGTAGTGTGTGCGGGACATGTCCTCACCATGCGAAAGCAGCTGCGGACGCTGGGCTCCACGTTGCTGCCCCCGAAGGCAGCCACCTCGCCCAGCTGGCGGGGGATCTGGATGGCCTCGTGGAGCAGCAGGCTGAGGTGCCGCTGATCTGTCAGCCCCCCGGCACCAGACGCCTGACGGAACAAGTCTGCAAAGTACCGGGAGGGAGACACAGCGGGGTATCAAAATCAGCGTGAACGCGGCACCGTCAGATCATTCACTGTCTGTGTTGACAGCATGCACGAAAAAATCCTTTACTTGTCGTCCGCTCATGGTCGCAGCTGTCTGTATATATATACATACAGTACGCCTCCCTACATATGCTTGGCCAGCCCGAGTCACTCATTTGCCTGTTCTGTGCATGTCAGAATGGAAATGAGTCATTGCACTGCGAATCAGGACATCTGTCATTCGAGAAATGAGCCGGCCGCCTACCCATAAAAAAAGATTTTCTGATAAAGAACTCATTTCAGAATAACCTTGACATTTTCTCAAGACAGCATTTTGTCAACAACATTTTTTGATGATGAAATCCTCTGCTTGGCATATGAATCTAGCCTACCTTCAGTCAGATACAGAGGTGGAAATAACTACTAGTAGTACAGTACTGTACTTATGTAAATAACTACAATTATTTGAAAACTTAAGTTACTTTGCAGATTTTGATTATTATAATAAAACATACATTAACTTCAGCCCTATATACTGTATACTTCGGCTATTTTCAAAAGATTGTATACATTTTAAAACTCAAATGGGACATTTCTGCATGAGTACTTTTACATTTGGTACTTTATAAGTGCATTTTGATGCCAATACTTTTGTACTTTTACTCATGTCAATTTTGAAAACCGACTTTTACTTGTAACAGAGTATTTTTACATTGTGGTATTGATACTTTTACTTAAGTAAAACATTTGAGTACTTATTCCATCATTGGTTAGATACAGATGTAGGATGGTTTGGGAGACTGGGCTGGTCTGTTCACAGACAAAAGTCTGAAGGTTTCTACTCAGACTTTGAATGAGCCCTCGACTCTGTGGGAGTCGTGACTCGGGTTGCCAACCGTCCCTTGAAATGCGGATGTCATGGCAGCTTGCCAGTCCTGTCTGTATTCTGACATTCTCTGCTTCTGCTGATTGTCTCTTAGGTTGGAGCTGCATTCTACACATGGGAAGGTGTGTCGTGTCTATTACCTGGCTGCCTTCTATTCTGCAATCACATGGCTGGCTACTAATACCTGGCAGTGACCTGGCTCTGTGCTCAGTTAGTGCACTGGCTGGTGCTTCTACTATTAGGTCAGTTAAGTCTCCAATTTATATTTTGTTTAAGAATCTGATTTACGTCTGGCCTCTAGTAACAGCCTCCCACATAGCTCCAACCTGGACAGAAGACTTGGCCTGGAGATCTATTAGGAAGACTGTATGTTTGTTCCATGCAACGTGAGACGTTTGGACCAGTTCATTCTCTCTACTGGTTAACTCGTACCTCAGTTATTTACTTTGGCTTGTGAAGCCTGTAACTAAGTTGACTTTATTAAAGATTCTTACGTTTTGCATTCTACTAAGTCTCCTTGGTCTGTGTTCTGCATCTGAGTTCACTGTCTGCCTTGACAAGGGAATCATTCCTTATTTGGAAACTAAAAGACTTGTCCCTTATTGAAATGATACATACTGTAATAGGACACATAATAGTTCCTTATTTTTGGGAATCAATCAATCATTTTACCAGCATCTTACAAGTTCAAAGCTCATATGCATATACTATAATACAGGTTGTTAATAATATATGCAAAAACTGTACATATATATCGTATAAGGTGAGATTGTATCTTTTTCTGGGCATCCCTTATTGTTCTATTATAAATAATGTCCCGTCCGGGTGTCCCTTATTTGAATTTCGGTTAGTTGGAATTCCTACTAGATGCTGGGTGGTGGTGACAGGCATGTGAAGTTGCTGTCAGTATAAATATCATGGGGATCTGCCTCCGTCCTCACCACCCTGCCAACTGTGCAATCCTTCACCCACACATGGACAGCTGCCATTAACACCTGCATGCTAACCACTTTAAGCACTATATGCTTTTGTATGATGAATAGCAAAAACAGCCAATCTGACTACAAGCTCACAATGCATTGCATCGTTCGCGACCTATAATGACATGCCCAAAATAGGGATGCCAAAACAGATGACAGTGTGTGTCGTCTGTTGGTGCATGTGAAGCAAACCATTTGGCAGGGTAGAGTGTGAGTCATGTTTTTTTACTGAATAGTCTGATTATAAATCCAGAAGACCTGGCCTTCAGCAAACAATCCAGTGAATGCATGTCTGGAGCAGTGGTGGAAAAAGTACTCAACTTCTTTGTAAAAGTACCAATACTGCAATATAGAAATACTCTGTAATACAAGTAGAAGTCCAGAATTCAAAATCTACTTGAGTAAAAGTACAAACGTATTGGCATCAAAATGTACTTAAAGTACCAAAAGTAAAAGTACTAAAATGTTTGAAAATAGCCGATCTACAAGCTCACAACGCGACACGTTGTGAGCTTGTAGATCGGCTATTTTCAAATAGCCTATGTATAAAACTGGGCTAAAGTGGTTAATGTATGTTTTATAATGTCATCATTTATATCTAAAAAGTAACTACTAACTAAAATTTTCAAATAATTGTAGTGGAGTAAAAGTACAATATTTGCCTCTGAGATGTAGTGGAGTAGAAGTAAAAGTATTGGAAATTGGACATACTCAAGTAAAGTACAAATACCTCAAAATTGTACTTAAGTACAGTACTTAAGTAAATGCACTTATGTTACTTTCCACCACTGGTCTGGAGTTAGCAGTGTCAGGAAAATTCATCTTCACATAATATTACCAGGTTGTCTCTCCATGAGAAGTTACTTTTCTATTTTATTTCATCTATTTTCCTGGGTGAGGTGGGGTGCAGGGGTGAGGTGGGGGTATTGGATTGGAGTAAAAGCCATCTGTCTGGTACAGCAACCAAGTAAACCCTTAGACCTACTGTACTATAAACGTTTCTGTAAAAGATTACTGTCAAATGGTATTTCACTGAGCTCTGAAGCCGCCCGGGGTGGCAAGAAACGGGACAACCTGGCAGAGAGAGGCATCTCATGCCCACCCTGAAAAACGAGAGAATGCACAATCTGAGCACAGATTCATTTAATCCCACTGATTGAACCAAAATCTGTACCGTTGCTATAGTTCAGTCTTTATGAGTTGGCAGAGACAGTGCACCAATCACGAATAAACTTGGCACGGGTTCGACAGCGCTGTTCGGGAAGTGGTATCCAGCTGCAAGCTGTTCTGAGTCCAAGTACAAGCATCTCTAATTTCTCTCTCTCCCTCTTTCCCTCTCTCTATTTGACCCATATTTACAGGCTGGCCCATAAACTAGCATTACAAAGAGACAGTAAAGGAGCCTCCTTACCCCAGGGCTGGGCTCCAATAAAATATTGCAGCATAATTGAAAATCGAAATGGGAAGCAGGGAGTGCCTGAGCCCTTTGCTGGGTGGTGGTGAGAGATAGAGAAAGGGTGAGAGACAATATATGAGAGAGACAGAGACAGCGAGAGAGAGAGAGAGAGAGAGAGAGCGAGAGAGAGAGAGAGAGCGAGAGAGAGAGTCTGTCTGTCTGTCTGTCTGTCTGTCTGTCTGTCTGTCTGTCTGAGTGTATGGTTTCTTTGGCATCAAACACTTGGCTTTAATAGCCCTGGGTGTACCTTCCAGATGTACAGGGGCTTTCTCCGTTATGGCAGTAGAGTAACCTCCTCCATTAGACTAAGTGGATGTCTTTATGTAATGCTGGCAATCAGAGCTGTTTTGTTTCGCTCCATTGTTTGCAGTTGAAGAGATGCATTAGGCACATGAGCGAGCAGCACACTCACATTTATACTTCTCTTGGACATCTGCGCTGCACAAGCTCACCAGCCCCATCTTGAAGCTGAGAACTCGCATCTTCCCATTACGACCGCTGGCAGAAAAAAAGAAAAGAAAACACTCAAGTTTACACGGCGCTTGGAACGCTGAATTACGGAAAAATGTAAGTCCTAGTTCCGTCCTAGTTCTAAAGTCGTTTCTGCCGTGTAGAGAATGACAATGTGGACAGGAATTATGTGGCTCAGGGCAGCACAGTGCAGGTCACAGCCATAGTGTGAAATTGCATTAGAGAAAATCCCAGAGTCACTAAAGGCACATGATAGCGTGTCATGTCCACGGGCACATAACCAGAAGAGCAATGATCTCACATATATCACAATGACACACACACACACACACACACACACACACACACACACACACACACACACAACGCGAGGACCCGAAGCTCTATCCACGGTTGCATAAACAGCCTGTTCAGTAGCCAGTGGCGAGGCCAGTGAGCTGGATTCTGTTATGTGCTGCTGACCCTTGTTAAAAGGGTCGTGTTGATTTCTTTATACACTGGAGGTGGGATAGAGGCCAGGGCTGGCTGTGGGAGGCAGTCTGGGGCAACAGCAAGGTGTTCAAGGCTCCTTATGCGTAATTCATGCTCCGTCCTATGACGGTGTCACATGCAGAAAATAGCAGATCAACAAGCACACAGTGGTGGAAAAAGTACTCAAATGTTTTACTTAAGTAAAAGTATCAATACTGCAATGTAGAAGTACTCTGTTACAAGCAGAAGTCTGGAATTGAAGTAGAGTAAAAGTACAAAAGTATTGGTATCAAAATGTACTTAAAGTACCAAAAGTAAAAGTACTAAAATGTTTGAAAATAGCAGATCTACAAGCTCACAATGTGTCACGATGAGACATGTTGTGAGCTTGTAGATCGGCTATTTTCAAACATTTTAGTACCACCACAAGGGGTTAATGTATGTTTTATAATATAATAATTTATATCTATAAGTAACTAAAGTTTTCAAATAATTGTAGTGGAGTAAAAGTACAATATTTTCTTCTGAGATGTAGTGGAGTAGAAGTGAAAGTATTGAAAATTGGAAACACTTTAAGTACAGTACTTGAGTAAATGTACTTAGTTACTTTACACCACTGCAAGTACACAACGCTTTGCATCCATGGTGGGCTGTGACCTTGTAGATCGTCTATTTTCAGCATGTGACGCTGTCGTCTGACAAAGTATAAAAGAAGAATGAAGTTTGGCATAGCCGGACATATCGGAGAGCTCTGCCTACCGATACATCAGGGCAGCTATTTTAAAAATAGCATCTTTGCAGAATCAATGCAAAGACCTTAGGGCGGTCCTTCATATTGGGACGGTATCAGGATTGGTTTTCAAAGCAGTAGGTGTATATTTGTTAGTGGAGGTTTTCTCCGCTGTTCTAGCCCCTACATTGAATTTAGATTTCACCAGACCATGGTATTGACGGGCGGAGATCTCCGATACGTCTGGCTATGTGAGACTAAAGTCTCCCAGACTGTAGAAACTCTTTCCACCCTGTTAAACCGCATTACATTTGGCAGAAGACAAAGGGGTCACGGACTAAAGAACGCCAAACTCCCCAGGGAACAGCCTGGGAAATCCACGGAGGATGAACACTGACTCGTAGAGCGGGTTCAAATTTCAGAGGCGGATGGCGCAGTCGCTAAAAGACAGCATGCTTCAAGCAGTTATAATTTGGAACAAGGAACATTATGAGAGGATCGAAAGTGGAGCATTCGTCACGCCAAACCATTAGAGTCAGCCTGCACATTAGAGCCATACAGAGACAAATGCGGGAGAGAGTCACGGGGGAAAAAAACGTTGCTGCATTTTCGCTCTGCTGGTAAGATTCAGTAGCGGAGACCTCGGAGACCAAGCGAACGCTGCGACCCAGGGACCACTAACTGTCAGCAGCTCTCTCACACACTTTTCACTGTGTGTTGCGTGCCATCTTCAATATGTACTGGGCATCCCAGTGTGGTTCCCCCTGGGGGGATACGTCACTCCCCTGCATGCCCTGGCTGCGTGACATGACATGTCCTTTTGGGGAACATGCTATTCACTTACTGTGCATACGTGAACTGTCCTCAGTTGTGTACAGACACATACACATACTCTCTCAGTTGTACTGTATGCACAAAAAGACACACACCTTCAGGCAGACATAGACAGCTGCACACACACACTTAGAACACGCACGCACACAGCTTCAGACTTGCTGCCAGCATTTATCGAGAAAACCAAACCAAAAAAAGTAATTACTGAAATTTATGTGGAGGGTAAAATTGCTGATTTCCCCTCATTAGCAGCAGGTAGTTAAGGGCCACCAAATAAATTTACAGCTCCGGGAGGTGGAAAAAACGGGGCTGCTCCCTTACTTCCGTTTAACGGCACTCACTGTATTCTCTGTTGGGTCTTTGGCTGGGAGAGACGGTCAATCTGGAGGAGAGGGGGAGGTGAACATGAATCCAGGGAGTGTAGATGAGGAGGAGTCTGTACTGTGGCATTGTGAGGGTTGATTGGAATCCCGCCCGGCCTGTGTAATTGGAGGGTCTTTATTATTGTCCTCGGACACCATTGAAACACTTAAAATGGTCCGGGGGGGGGGGGGGGGGGGGTAGTTATTTATGGTGGGTTACGACAAACATTACGCGTGTGTGTGTGTGTGTGTGTGTGTGTGTGTGTGTGTGTGTGTGTGTGTGTGTGTGTGTGTGTGTGTGTGTGTGCGCGTGCGTGTGTTCTGTCCCGTGTTTTGGGACAGATTTTGGACATCAAAGTTGATTGGTAACATACTGTATGGCTAACATGTGACATACTGTACAGTATGTATTGTTCACTGCAGATTAGGATATGGTTGGTAAGACTGTATATTAAGGTCGGGACTATAATGCATTATAAGCTTATTTATAATGCATTATAGCACTGACAAGGGTTAAAGTTAGGATGTACCGTATCTCTTATTATGGTTGAGGTTAGTGTAAGGGGCTATGGAATAAATGTAAGACAATGCATGTCAACAAAAGCAAAAACAAAATATGAGTGCATGTGTGTGCATCCACACTGCATGTATGCATACAAACATTACAGCAACATACTGTACGTGCGGAATACACACCAACCCCGAATACACTCCAACCCCCAAATCTATTGATAGATGAAGACATGTAATTACCTGTCATAGACGTTGAGCAGCCAGTTGAGGCACATGTCGACGCAGAGGGGGACGTTGACCACGACCTTCCTGTCCTCCTCCAGTCTTTCGTAGAGGGCCGTCAGGGCGTGGATCACCTCCACCACATCCATCATGTGCTCCGCCTGCTGTAGGTCCTGATCCCTGAACACCTCCGCCAGGCTGTTCAGTGCCAACAGGTCCACTGTGATGCAGAGGCACATACAGTGCCAGAATCAGAATCACAGTTTTATCAACACACTCTTCACTTCCCAAAATGCATATCGTGATGTCTTGGGACAAACGTCTTGGGACAAACATCAAACGTTTGGTCGGTGTCGTCCCGGCACTTCCACACTACAGGAATGCCGCTCTCACACCCAAGAGGCACGCCGTCTAAAGCCGACTTGAGCCACGAGAGGCACCGCCGAGCAAGCCGACAGGCGGGCGAGTCACCGAGCCGAGCATTGCGAAGGCCACTTCAGCCAACTCGGCCATTAACTTTTTGAAAATCGTTTTCTCCTAGTTCCTTTGTGATATATATATATTAAAAAAAAAGAGACGTCATTGGCACTGATGGCACACTGAAAACGTCCGTCAAAAGACACCATTGGCACTCAATGAGTTGTTAATATCCCGATAGGGACAGAATCGTAACTCATATCCCCCCTAGTCAACATGTACCGTTTTTGCCCCCCGTTTGACTTCTTGGGACGTCGTCACCCATTTGCCGTCTTGGCTCTTATAGTACATTGAACATTCGAGAAATTTCTCTTGAAGATGTTTGTCACAAAAAACAAACATGCAAACCATTAAAAAAATGTAGTGAATGTGGATGTGTCCATAAATATGTATATTTACATCTTCATATTCAAATTAGACTAGTAAGATTGCTATGTAGGGGGAATATACAAATAAACAATTATTTATAGTTCCAAAACTGACAATGAGTGTCCAATTAGGCAGGTGTGTATGCATGTAAATGTGTGTATGGGTGGATGAGGGTTATTCAAAAGGGAGACATGAGATTATATGGAAAAGGAAATTCATAGAATCATACACGGGCATGCAAAATGACAAACTCACAAGAACATCCCTACACACGCACGCATGCACGCACACACGCACACACACACGCACACACTCTATCTGCAGCTAACAAATGAGACTGTCGAGCGAGCGACAGAACTTCTAACCTCTTCATCCACTTAAGCTCTGCTGGGAGCGCCGACATAGATTTGATTTTTGTCTTCTAAACTAATTCAGAGGCCATTTCCAAGGACCAGAGCTAAAAGGGTGTCCTCTGATGTCAGGTGTAATTGGACCGTGTGTTAATGATGCAGCGAGAGAAGGGAGGCGACTCGAGTGTTCTCCACGTCAGGAGAAAGACGCCACCAAAAGGCAGGTGCTCACTCAAATGGCAATTTGTGTCACTCACAAATTGAGCCAAGAGAAACCTTTTGAGGGAGCTGGTAGCTAGCTGTAGTTATTATGGCAGCCCGGTAATTAATTCCCTTAACGATATGGAGCAGTAGCCCGGAAGAGAATGAGATAAGAGAGCATACGAGAGCGAGATAAAGAGAATGGGAGAGGGGGAAGACTTTGTCAGCCATGCACCCTTGCTTTTAAGCCTGAGTTGTACTTGGTTGCCATGTCGCACACCGGAAATAGCAGATCTACAAGCGCAACTAAGTATAAATCACCCTTCACAGACTACTGCAGCACGAAGAGGCGAAAGGGAGGGGGGGGGGGGGGTGAAGGTAAGAGGAGAGACAGAGAAGAGGGATGGGATGGGGTGAGATGGAGCGTGACAGAGGACAAGGCCGGATCAGGCCACTGCCCGCAGGGCTGATCTGGGGTCAGAGTGGGACACAGCAGGATATGGTGAAAGCCAAGGAGTGAGGGTGGCAATGTAGGAGAGGTGGGGAAATGGAAGAGGTAAGAGCAAGATAAGAGCAAATAATTGAGGTAAGGAGGAAGTCTGGTGGATAAATAAAGGGAGTGATGGAGGAAAAGGTAAGAGGAGAGGGTAGAGCACGTCTGGGCCGGGGAACAACAACTGTGTCCCTGAGGGGGGTACACGTTTATGCCTCATCCATGCAGCACAGCCTAATTACCTCCACTCTAGTAAGTCGAATGGGCCAAATAATAGCTCTAATTAGCAAGCATGATGACGATACGGCCACTAATGGAAATGTGCGAGAGAAATCCTATGCTTCAGATGTTGGTGCAGCAGCTCCTCTTGAGCCGATCGATAGCTTTGATCGCTTGATCTTTGAAACAGCACGGTATCCGTGTTAAGGAGTGGAGAGCAGGAGGCTTTCCGTTTAATACGTCTACAAAAAGGCGGAGACGAGTAAAGCTTTACCATGCAACAGCATTAAAAAAAAGGGACAGAAAAACAGGGCTCAGGGGATTGTAGAAATAACAAGATTTCATATCTGGTCCTTGCAGCTCACACACACACAGCCAGCATCACACAAGCACCCACAGAATGCAGCAGTGGAGATGGCATAATCACATCCCCTAACAAGCCCTGGGGTTGCAATGTGGCATTTTGAGCGGGGCTAGCTTGCGAACACTGTGGATGGACACGTACATCTCAGTGCCTTCTGCACTCGCCGGAGCTTCATGGCCGTCCGGTACGCTGAGAACTTGATGTTGTTCAGATCGGCTAATGGGTGGGGGGGGTGGGGGGAGGAGAGAGAGAGAGAGAGAGAGAGAGAGAGAGAGATGGAATTAGATTAGAGGAAATGAGGAGACAAGAAACAAACACGCTCCCTCCCATGGCAGAGGCGGCCCACCCTGTTTGTTTTCCTCCACTACCTTCATACCGTCCCCCCCTCGTGCAGTTTATCACAGCATCTCAGGAGTCATTAGCAGGGTCATGATGAAGTGTACGGAGGGCATTGCGTTGCTGATATTATCTGTGTTTATGCACACATGCTGTCCAGTACATGCACCCCTGTGTGCCTGTGTGCACGCGATGTGGATGTGCATTTGCAGACACACAGTGTCCCTGAGACTGTGTGTGTGTGTGTGTGTGTGTGTGTGTGTGTGTGTGTGTGTGTGTGTGTGTGTGTGTGTGTGTGTGTGTGTGTGTGTGTGCGTGCAAGTGTGTACGCACGATCCCCTCGGCCAGCTCACCGTGTCAGAGCCGATTAACAAAGAGACAAGCGTTTAATCACAATTAATTAAAGGCTAGGACGAAAAGCAATTGTGGCGCCTGACAAATCGGGCCCCCAGGTTAATGACAGTGGTGTCCTAGTCCCCCGAGATGTCTGAAATACAGGGGCTTTAATGAGCTCGTATGAGGGAGAACAGTGGCCCCTGGTGAGGCCAGGGCCCAATGGGGGGTGGGGGATCTCCAGTAAACAAGTGTGTTGCAGAGAGGGGCTTTAATTGTCTCCTCTACTCACCCAGCGCCTGGTACAACTCTGTCATCTTTGGATGGTCCCAGCACGTCGTCTGGGCCTGATGGCTGTGGGGGTAGAGAGGGGGAGGGAGAGGCAGGGAGAGAACCACATAATGGCAATGGAGTTGGCAATGTGACACAGAACAGGGGGACAATTTCACAGGGCATGAAAGATAAAGGCCAAACAGAGTGCAAACGAGGAGAAGAGTCAGCGGGGAAGGGCAGGCGTTGCAGAGAGCATGATGAGTGAGATCAAAGGGCAGCGAGGGGGGTAGAGAAAGAATGAGATGGGAGAGGAGAGGAGAGGTGAGTTGAGGAGAGGACAGGAGAGGAGAGGAGAGGTAACACTGTTTACAAGAGATCTCTGAAATTCACTGAGGAGCACAATTCAGTCATCAAGGTTCCAGCATTGCAGTGCTATGGTGTGTTTAACAGCGCCGCCCTGCTGGAGACACGCTGGAGGGGGCATTAAGAGGCCTTACCAAAAGGCACGACGTGAGCACTTCATTAAGCAAGTCCACATGCACCCACATACATGTGTATGGGCATGCATACACATGCTCACCGTTCCACCATGCCTTTGGCCCAGACGATAATGAAAAATATATATCCCATAAATAAAAGAGGAGCACAGAATAAATAAATGACTAAGGCCCCAAACCAGGAAGTCTACCCCCCAGGGGGATGCTCTGGTCGGGTCGGTGAGGGTTGATTACATATGTACAGTATATAAAGACAGTCAGTTACAGTTTGTGGGGGGTAATGTAATTATATATTATGTATTTATTGCAACACTAACCTATCCGAAAAATTATAATGTTTATCAATGATGTTTTAATGTAAATAACACACTTGATCTTTTATTGTCTTTCAAAAAAAGAAAATAGCACTTCATGAAAAGTCACAAATGATGACAAAAGATGTCGCCCTTGACTTTTCAAATGTTATTGGAGTGAGCCTTTCATTTCCAATCATCAGCCAATTATTTTGCGGGGCTTGTGATGCTCAAAACAATGGGTCCGTTGTTTCACAGCCGCAGTGCCTATGGTGAATGCACAAATTTAAGTGAATCTGAATCTTAATTGGCCCAATACTCCTGTAATGTGAGCCCTGCTTAACTTTGTCAGGCAGGCACACAGACATGGTCCGTAAAGAGACACATTTTTTTGACAGTCCACTGGCCTACCAATGTGGCGGCCAATCGGGATTTGTCCCAGTATGCCAGATGGTCAGTACAGTGCTCCTTGACTGATGGCCACTGGATCTCCCCTGTCAGATCTTATCCCCAGCCTGACACCGTATTTATACTTCAGCGAAGAAGGAGAGGACACTGGAGCAGCTCGGACATTTAAGCCTTTTTTTATTTTAAGGTGCTAGCGAAGGTGACTGACGTGTCGATGTCTACTACGACATCGAAACGGACCTGTCTTGTTCTGGCTGAGGCACGGTGGTATTTCCTCTTCTTCACCTTATTTATACTTGTTGCGCACCAGTGTCGCACACCAAAAACAGCAGATCTACAAGCTTGTAGATCTGTTATTTTTGTTGTGCGACATTAATGCGCAACCAAGTATAAATCAAGCCTGAGTGGGTCTACAGTAGTCACAGTAAAATAAAATAAAAACTGGCAGAAAGCAGGAGAACTATAGGGCCATCAACTTCTATTGCTGGTCATTAAGAAATGAATACATAGTTTGCAGAGGGGTAAACTGTACAAACACATGCATACAAGCACACATACACAGATGCATGCACACTCACATTCATCGCACTCATTCACATACAGTACAGTACTGTAGCTTGAGGATAGAAATAGCAGAACAGTCAAAAGGAGTAAATGGTATTGATAAGTGGTGGTAAATAGATAAGTGGTTTGGAGAAAAGGGGACTTACTGTCAGTCAATACAGCTCATCTGGTATTATCACAGATGCGATTCAAGTTAATTCAAATTCAATAGTAAGGTTTCAAATCAAAGGAGGAGTGTTTTCAAACAAGACTTCAAACTGGAGTTTTCCTGAAAAAACGTATGTTCTATTTCGTCCCTGCTAACCGCCAGAGGCGGTGCTTAAAGCACTGAATGGTTCCCTTCGCGCATGCGCAGTTCGAGTACGTATACCAACGACGTCACTTGTGACCCCGGGATGAACCGGAAGAGGCTATATCTTCCGGTGTCACCAGGGGGTCAGTCCCTTTTTTCTTCTCGCGCGCGAGTTGCAAACATGGTTTGCATCGAGTTGTTGCAATTGCAATGCATTATTATACAATGCATTGGTGTGCAACCTACCTTATTATTAAAGTCGCTGGTAGCTCCGTGGCCGTATTGGACGGCCGGGGTAGCGAGTGTTCGCCCCCCAGGGGCTGCGACTTATTTATCTCCATGAGCGGAGGTTATTTAACGTGGACGCGTTAGCGTCGGATCTCTTTCACCGTCAATGGAGGGGCTTGCTTCCCTCTCCGGTCAAAAGGTGGGTCACTGTTGTTAGCGGTAATGTCCGCACTAAGATGACGTTCAAATTATTATATCTGTTTGGATCACGACCTCTGTTGGTAAAGGCTTGCGTGAGCGCCGCCTTACCCCAGCATACGGTTTTGTTTGTCTGTGAACGGTAGTGTGAGCGCTCCGATCAGATGATCGAATTACTTGTATTATTGGAATGTAATATAGGCCTATTGTATGGAAATACACTTTGTTGCTAAGAGTTGAGTGTTTAACAAACGCACAATGTCATAAACGAGTGTCCTAGTCTCACTCTGCAGCCGCACTGAGGCGCCTGGACATAACCTGACGTTTGCTTTCTAAGCCCGATCTAGCCTTTGATCTGATGACGTTCAAGGAACATGTTACGTTCTTTCTTTTTTTTTTGATAAGCACGCTGCTTGACTATAAACCTTCTGATTAGCTTCTGCTGGTGACAAGCCATGATGCGCCCTGTTCCCAGCATGAGGGACGTTAGTTAACAAACGCAAACTATCATCTCTGGTTGTTGCTTTTAATAGGCCTTTGCTAGTGAAAGCTATATATACATAGTATATTGTGTAGAGCTTATAGCAGCGTTCATAGCTTGTGTTCAAGCTTTAGTTAACAGCTATTGTGTATAGCTCTGTTGTTAGCCTAGCTGGTAGCCACCAGCGGCTCAAGCCTCTATTATGCAGCTATATTGTGGTTAATCTATAGCAGCGTTCATAGCTTGTGTTCAAGCTTTAGTTAACAGCTATTGTGTATAGCTTTGTGGTTGTTAGCCTAGCTGGTAGCTACCAGTGGCTCAAGCTGCTATTTCAGCCATATTGCGTATAGCCTAGTTGGTACAGGCAGCGTACGCGCTCCCTTCCTCCAGCACGTGGCCTCTATTCTGATGTAGAGCTACAAGTAATTTGTAGCTCAAGCTCTTATTAACAGCTACTGTGGAGTAGCTTGTTTCTGGTTTCTAACCTCTGTCTGCTGATTAGGCAGCTACACGCTCCCTTCCTCCAGCATATGGCCTCTATTATGATATAAAGCTACAAGTAGTTTGTACCTCAGGCTCTTATTAACAGCTATTGTGGATTAGCTTGTTTTTTGGTTTCTAACCTCTGTCTGCTGGTTAGGCAGCTACGCGCTTCCCTCCAGCGCATGGCCTCTATTTTTAGATTAAGCTACAAGTAATTTGTAGCTCAGTCTCCTATTAACAGCTATCGTTTGAAGTTTCACCTTTGAGATCCTCTCTCGGACTTCTTTGTTGACATGTAGGCTGCCATCATGGAGTACAACTAGCAGCTTTCCACTGTGGTCTTTGCTACCACTGAAACGGTGAAGAAGTTGTTTACAACATTTTCTTAGTTTTTGATGAGCACGCTGCTTGGCTATAGCCCTTGATTAGCCTCTGGCTCTGCGGGTGATGGCAGCTGTAACGCTCCCTACTCCCGGCACGAAGCCTCCGCTAGTGAAGGCCTTATTTATACATACGTATATATATATATATGGCGTAGAGCTTAATAGCAGCGTTTAAGCTTTGTTAACAGCTATTAGGTATAGCTGTCTTGTGGTTGTTATTAGCCTAGCTGGTACGAGCAGCGTACACGCCCTCCCTCCAGCATTTGGGCTTTCTGATGTAGCTGCAAATAGTTTGTAGCTCAAACTCTTACTAACAGCTATTGTGCATAGCTTTTTTATTAACCTCTGTCTGATCAACCTTTGTTGCCGGAATAGGCAGCGTTAGTGCTCTCCTCCCGGCATTATTGTGGACTTTACACTAGCGTGTTGGAGGCAACGTTTTGTCTTTGCCTAAGCGGTGAAAGCAAGCATACAAATACTGATAATGCACTTTTCACTGAGATAGATCTCAAAAAGCGCTACAATAAGCATTACAAATAATGTTAAAATCACATGCTACTACATAGATAGCAGTGTCCAAACTTGATGGACGGCTATTACAGGCCGATTGGTTATAAGTAAGTAAACATCTGCCGGTGGTACAGGTGGCGTGCACGCTCCCTTCCTCCACCATACAGTTTCTGAAGTCGAGCTAGCAGCAGCGTTCGCGCTGGCTCTGATTTTTTTTAATCCACTTACATTTGGGTGGATCTCAAGGTGCTACATAAGCATTTGCATTGAGAGAAATATGCATTCGCTGCTACATGGATGGCAGCGTCCAAGCTTTGGCTAACGGCTATTATAAGCCTTTTGTGTTAAAATAAGCCTCGGCTGGTGGTACAGGTAGCGTACGCGCTCCCTCCCCCCACCATGCAGGTTCAAGAGTCCAGTTAACAGCAGCATTTCCAGCTAACCGTGACGTTCGCGCTCTGGTTATCTGAGAGTTGACAAGATTCTGCTGGAATTAAAGCCTCTGCAGGTGCAGGCAGCGTACGCGCTACCTCCCCCCAGCATACGGCCAATATAGTCTAGCAACCAGTAGCGTTCGCGCTCTGGGCTAGTTCTGACTGGTGCGCGTTGACCGTGCAGAGAAACCGGTAACACCACAATAGAGGGCTCTCACTTTTGCACCTTGTGTTGGGCTCCTTCAGCCGGATGACGGCCATGACCTTTGCCCTGCGTGCCAGGAAGAAAAGGTCTGACTGCAGCAGACTGTCATCCAGGATGGATTGGCTGTTTGCTGATTGGGCCCAAAGGTGGTCCATGCTCACGGCCTGCCGGCCGATTCCCCATCGGAGGACGCCGAAGTGCCAACTCCTCCGATGCAGCTGACTCCAGAGGATGAGGTGCTCTCCTTGGCAGCTTCACCTACACACTTCCATGACTATAAGGAAGAGGCAGAAGGCGGTGCCTCCCAGGCCTCAGAGCCGGGCTCCCACTCAGATCAGAGTTCACTGGCTGTTCCCCGTTCCTCATGCCTGTACCCAAAAGAGCTACAGGCCTGTCTGAGAGACACACTGCTTATGGTAAAACCCTGTCAGCCAGGCAGGACGTGACAAGAGCTGGCCTGTGCTGCATGCCGGCTATTGAGCCTGCCATCGCACCCCTCATTTGCGTCCCCTAATGCGGAAGGGCGCTAGGTGCCGTCGACCCCAGTGCGGGGTCACGGACGACCTTCTTACAAGAGCTTGTGGTGCCGGAGCACGTGTCGGTCGTGAGGGCAACTCCCTATCACACCTTATGCATGCCCTCTCAACTTCTTTGCAAAAGGGCAATGTGAATGCTGACTCCATCACCTTTGGTGATGCGTGACTGAAGGCATCTGGCCTGATGTCCCTCTAACTCGGGACAGCTGATGTCGATCCTAGTTCAGACTCATCGTCAAATCTGGCTTTCACAGCCTATCTGACTGAGGCATTAGCAGAACTCTCCGTAGTCTCCCGTGGGGAGCTAGGAGCAGTATTTGGTTCAGCTGCACAGGAAGCGTTGGAGCGAACCATCTATGCCGAGCAGACTAGCCGGCAGCTTGCAGGCCTACGGTGCATGCCTCCCTCCGACAGAGGGGGGGGGGCATCAAGGCTGTAGACCCCCTCTCACACCTCAGGGTGTTCTAGTCTACATACTGCCTCGTGACAAAAAAAGACAGGCGTTTTTCATCCTGGCTGGGATGTGAAGGGACTCGACAGGTTTAGGAAGGTCATGCCATTTCATATGTTGACCACAGCAGATGATCTGCGGACCGTCACCCACAGAGAGTGGTTCACGTCTATAGACCTGAAGGACGCATACTTTCATGTCCCCATTGCCTGTCTGTCAACACTGGCAGTTTTTGTGTCTTGCCTATCAAGGCCACCACTAGCAGTTCAGGGTGCCACCATTCGGGCTCTCCCTCTCCCCGAGGGCATTCACAAGGTGTGTGGCAGCGGCAGTTGCGCCTCTGCAGCCCTAGACATGAGGGCTCTGTATCCAGAAATACAGCACGTCTCCCGTCCCACGTGGCCCATCCGGGACTAGGAGAAAAGTGGCCTAGAACCATCTCAGGCCACAACATTCATTGACGTGGCTTTAAACGCCATGATTATGACAGCCTGTCCGCCCCCCTCGTTGGGCGGACGACATCTTAAACCTTGCCCCAAAGGGGCGTCGACCCTCTGGTTCTCCCTAGTGGGGACAACCACCCCTCTGGGCCAGGATGTGCTGGCTCACCCTTTGCCAGAGGCACTCTATATGCCTTTCCACTGCTTCCTCTGATACGACCTGTGCCTCAGAGAGCTCTTCGGGAGGGTCACACCATGCCGCTGGTGGCCCCCTTCTGGCCAGGGAGGACTTGTTTCCTCTGTTGCACAGACTCAGCCGCAAGGCGCCATGGCGCCTCCCCGACAGGAGAGGTCGCATCTGGCATCCCAATCCTCGACACCTCCCCAACTGTGTGTTTGGCTGCCGGAGGGCCCAAACCGCTGCTGAGCAGCCGTGCGGACCCAGTCAGGCATAAATGGTAAATGGTGCATTTATATAGCGCTTTTATCCAAAGCGCATTACATAGATTGTGCATTACAGGCACACCATCCTGAATGCAGGGGCACCATCCACCAGGCTACAGTATGATAACAGACTGAAGCTGTTTTCCAACTGGGTATGGGTCAGGGTGAAGACCCAGTGCGTTGCTCTGTGCCTACTTTTCTGGAGCTTCTGCAGTCCCTCTTAGACAAGGGCCGATAAAAGAGCTCCTTCTACTCTAAGAGTGTACATACTAGCAGCAATATCATATTGACGTGCTAGAATCTATAATGGCACAGCCACAGTGGGGAAGCCACGGTCTAGTGTCCCTCTTCCCGAGGGGGGCCCTGAGGTCGCATCCTCCAAGAGCCCTGAAAACTCCAGCATGGGATCTCCCATGACTCCCAGGTGGGTGTCATGTAAGACGGCATTCCTCCTGGCCTTTACCTCAGCGAAGCGTGTCAGCGAGCTGCACGCCCAGTCTGTCAATGACTTGCGTCTGAGGTGGAACTCAGACGGCTTATGCGTCACTCTGTGGCCGAACACAGCGTTCCTCCCTGAAGGTGCTGTCACATTCGCACCTCAACCAGCCTATAAGGCTACAGTTTAACCCTCCACCGGGAGAGTGGATGGGCAAGCTGGAACTGTTGTGCCCTGTGCGGGCCCTGAGAGCCTATGTCAGACCTTCTGCGTGCATTAAGCGGTCAGAACGGCTTTCTTCTTATGGTGGCCCTAGCAAAGGTTGCGCTCTCTCCAGACAGCGCCTGTCCCACTATATTGTGGATGCCATCAATCACGCTATGGGCCGAGTAATCGTCCGCTGCCATCTGGCGTCAGGTGCCACTCTACCAGGAGTGTCCTCATATCATGGGCCGCCCTGAGAGGGGTATCCTTGGAGGACATCTGTGCCGCTGCCTCATGGGCATCATCGGGCACGTTCTCTAGATTTTATAGGGTGAATGTTGCGACTCCCCACCCACTGGGCGTGGTCCTCTTGCCCGAGTCCGGTTCTACCGTCTAAGGTTTGTAACCAGGATTCCTCGCGACTCGTTTGGTATAAGTCATTCAGTGCTTTAAGCACCGCCTCTGGCGGTTAGCAGGGACGAAATAGAACGATAGTTACGTATGTAACTACGGTTCTATGAGTCCCGAATGACCGCCAGAGCGCTCTGTCGCTCAGAATCCTCGTGTTCACGCGAGAAGATTCTGTAGGGACTGACCCCCTGGTGACACCGGAAGATATAGCCTCTTCCGGTTCATCCCGGGGTCACAAGTGACGTCGTTGGTATACGTACTCGAACTGCGCATGCGCGAAGGGAACCATTCAGTGCTTTAAGCACCGCCTCTGGCGGTCATTCGGGACTCATAGAACCGTAGTTACATACGTAACTATCGTTTTAACTCACTAAAACGCGTGTTTCAGACTACCACCAGTTCATTCTACCACCCGCATGAGCCAGGCTTCATCCATCAACCTGAGAGAATTTCATACCTATTGGTTCCAGTGAGTTATATTTTCACACAGTCAAAAGGCTGTTCGAGAAGCCTTTCCAGCCTGCCAAGAAACTGCATCAGGGGAAACATGCACACTCACACAGAGACATGCCCGCACACACAGAGTATTCCCATTCTACCAGATTAACTTACTTGATGTAGTAGGGCACTTTGTTTGGGGAGATGGCGCGCTCCCATGGTATCTGCACAGAACCTGTACAGTCACAGAGGAAGGAAGAAATCAATGAGCGAATAGAGGCATGTGTGCAGCAGTGATGGAAGAAGTACTCACATGTTTTACTTAAGGAAAAGTATCAATACTGCAATGTAGATATACTCTGTTAGAACTAGAAGTCCCGTATTCAAAAGTAAAAAAGTAAAGTTCAAAATGTATACAAATATATATAGGTAAATGTATGTTTTGTAATAATAATCAAAATCTCCAAAATAACTAGTAACTAAAGTTTTCATATGATTGTAATGGAGTAAAAGTACAATATTTGCCTCTGAGATGTATTGGAGTAGAAGTAAAAGTATTGAAAATTGTAAATACTGAAAATTGTACTTAAGTACAGTACTTGAGTACATGTACTTAGTTACTTTCCACCACAATGAGTGAATAGAGGCATGTGCAGCATGAAATGTCACTCTGCCATAATGTCATTTATGGGGTTGTCCGTGTCCAGGCAATGGGTGTTATTCCAGAGCATCATAACAGAGGCGCGCCGGTTCAACAATACACAATGGCTGAGGTGGCAGCCTATTGTGTCGTGTTCCCCGAGAGTTTCGGGCTATCTGGCAGGAGTTAATAGAGTTGGTGGGGAGGTGGACCTAGTGGAACGAGCATGGAGGCTGGAGCATCTAATCTGAACCACGGGGGGTTTGGCATGAAAGGGGACAGAATATAAAGAGGCTGTGTGTACCACACACACACACACACACACACACACACACACACACACACACACACACACACACACACACACACACACACACACACACACACACACACACACACACACACACACACACACACACACACACACGTCAGAAAGCATATCCTGTGCTCATTGTTGTATTGCTACATTTTGTATCCACACACGTTCTCACATAGTGCCGCTTTTATTCGGAGCAAAAAGAAAAGACATTTCAGGACCCTGGGTGGTCTGACATTGATGTTTGTTTGTTTTTTCCAACCTGCACCCGTTTAAAGACGTACATCTCACCTGCTGCTATGCTGATAATGGTCTTTACCTCTTTGATATGTCATACTAGTCACCACTATTGGTTTGTTCCAAAGTCTAGGCTGAAGACCAAAAGGTGACGGGTCTTTGCGGTCACAGCCCATAGACTTTAGAACAATCTACACAGTAAAATCCATACAGTCCATTTGGCTCTACTTGTACAATATTGGTGTTAAATTAACACTATGGATTTTACTGTGTTCCCAAGGAGATTAAGATAGAAAAGTTAATTTCAGCATTTACTGTTAAGTTCTCATTTTAAAAGCACTGTTTACTACGACTACTGTTGTTAGATTCTGTTAGATTGTTTTACTGTATTTATTGTTTTACTGCCTTTTAAAAGATCACTTATTGTTCTTGCCTGGATTGATTTATACTTTCTTCTGTTTTTATTGATTTGACTCTCTCATCCTTCTGGTAGTCTCAGTTAACCTTGGATTATTTTTGTTTCATACTGTATTTTTGTTTTTATTCAATAAAGCATTCTACAAAGCAAAGGTGCTATACAAATAAGTTACCTTACCTAACCTATCACCTCTGAGGCTGAGGGTGGCTATGTGCTGTGCGTGCGTGCGTGCGTGCGTGCGTGCGTGTCTCTGTCTCTCCTTGCCCTCTCTCTCGTGCACAGAGCCACACACATGTTCATAGTGGTACTGTGGGAATTTCTGTGTGGAACTGTCACAAAAAAGAAAAGAAAACATGCAAGCTGTGCAAGTTGCAACACCTTGTTGTTCTACTCCTACCACAAATCAATAATGCACGCGCTGTTGAAGACGGAGCATCAGTTGTCCAGGAGAAACCAGGAAGATAACAATGTACTCCCAACTCGTAACGTTACCACTTGAACTGAAAATCATTATGAGGAGACTGTACAAGATCTCCTCAAAAGCCCAAAGTTGCCTCTAACAGACAGGAGCGCACTCACGACATAGGCATATATATATGTATATATACAGCTTAATTGTATAATAATGAATCCCCTCATGCAAGACGAAGTTGTGCATTTTTTCCATAGTCTACTCCTTTATGTTCAAATCGTTTTCTGTAATCAAATATAATAACGCTGTGATTCTTGTTATTGGCTACGTTTATGCAGCTGAGAGAACGTGACATCACACCATTGAAAGTAATATCGGCAAACCTCACAAGATGGTGCCACTTGTCCATTGAACTCAATGGATGGGGGCCGCCATGTTGTGAGGTGCTGCACCTGCGAAACGACGTTGGATGATAATTGGATGACTAAAGTTTTTGTCACTCTGAAAACAGCTCAACATCACGCCTGGGACAACCATATTCAAAGAGGTTGAGATGTTTGCTGAATGTTTGTGACTGTGTGCCTCCCTGTGTCAGCTGCCTTGTCAGAAAATGACATCTTAAAACCTGATGAGCCAAGAAATGGACAGTTGATACATCTAGCAGTCTGTCTGTCTATCTTTCTGTGTAAGAGAGAGAGAACTGTGTGTGTGTGTGTGTGTGTGTGTGTGTGTGTGTGTGTGTGTGTGTGTGTGTGTGTGTGTGTGTGTGAGAGAGAGAGAGAGAGGGAGAGCGAAGAGAGAGCGACAGAGAGAGAGAGAGAGAACTAGAGGATGTGTCTCTGTGTGTACACAAGAGAGGTAAAGGAGAATGAAAAAATAAAATAAATTGCCTACAATTTTACAAAATTACTTGTGCCTATAATGTATTGGATAAATGAAAATGTATAATTAATAATACTTTTGGATTATATTTTCCATTCATATGGCTACACTACAATACAGTGCTTGAGCTAGTGAAACAAAATGTGATTAATTGCGAATAACTACACAAAATCATGTGATTAATCGTGATTAGAAATGTTAATTGTGTGTGTGTGTGTGTGTGTGTGTGTGAGAGAGAGAGAGAGAGAGAGAGCGAGAGAGAACTAAAGGATGTGTCTCTGTGTGTACACAAGAGAGGTATTAGAGAATGAAAATAATCTCTACCTAAAATTTAAAAAATGACTTGTGCCTATAATGTATTGGATAAATGAAAATGTATAATTAATAATACTTTTGGATTCTGCTTATATTTTCCATTCATATGGCTACACTACAATGCAGTGCTTTGAGCTAGTAAAAAGAAATGTGATTAATTGCGAATAACTACACAAAATCATGTGATTAATCGTGATTAAAAATGTTAATACAAAAACGCAATGCAATGTTACCTGCTGCATTGTAATTTAACTACAACCACACATATAGCGCATACACACACACGCGCATACAAGCACGCCGTGTGTGCGTGCATACACATAGACGTAGAGGCTCTCTCAAACACTGAACTGCCAGTGTAGAGCTGTGTGACATTGCTGAGCCAGCATGACAGCAGCAGCACGGGGTGGGGTTAGAGGAGGACAGCAGAAGACTTCCCCCTATTTCCCTACCTGCCACACAGTGATACACCATGGACTCTAACAGACACACGCCTCCATCGCTCCTATTTAAAGCTAATGAATCACTCTTTGAAGAGCGGCAGGTAGGCTGCAGAAAAAGAGACAATTCTCAATCTAAGTCAGTCCTGCTCAGATGAGAGTGGTGGTTTCGGGCTGCAGCCGGCATCGCCCGGGGAGTCGGCTGTTACCATCGCAGACACCCGCAGAGACATACCCCCCCGCCCCACCCCCTAAAAACGTTGAGACAACTAATGTCCTTTTTCATTCATTTTTCATTCATTGCAACGGCATGAGGTGGTGACTTCAAACAGAAAAAGAAGCGGACTCTCTTACTGGAAAGGAAGTGCTGCGATCCAGGGCCAAAGTCTCTGTGAGCGTCCTGTAGCTGCTTGAGCCGCTCATCTATGGAACCCTGCAGAGAGACACACGCACAGACAGACAGACAGACAGACAGACACACACACACACACACGGTTTAAAATTAAAAGGCTTCACTCTGTTCCCTTCTCTCTTTCCTGTCACAAACCCCTGCCAAACGCACACAATTGCACACACAGGCTCGCACGCACTCGCACGCTCACACACACGCGCACACAGGGACACCGTATGCTTCTTCCCCCATTTGTTAACTGCAGAATAATAAATGGAGGCTCTTCTTCCAAAGGCCTTTGATGAGCAGAGGGTGGGGAGACAAAGATAGCGCCAACACATCTGTCTGTCTCTGTTGAAATGAGGACAGCGGTCTCTCGTTGCACCACGAGTGTCAGAGCAGAAGAAAACAGCTGACGGGAGTGGGGATTGGGATGTGGATGGGGAGGTGAATGTGGATGTGGTTGGGAGGGAGGGAGGGAGGAAGGGGGGGGGGAGCCAGCCTGCTACACGTGTCGATAAGCACGTAAACGTTGACAAAGTGAAGTTTGCCGTGGCCGTCAGAACAACGCTCCTCATCAGTTCTGGTGCTCCCCAAATGGGATTTTAGCCTCCTAATCCTGCTTCATTTGCAAGGTATTGGATTTACTACATGAATCGTTGTCAATTGGATGTTGAAACGCCACCACAAACAATGGGAGGTAATTTGCTTGGGGTGAGCCAGAGAAGGAGAGAGGGGGGGGGGGGATAAATAAGAAAAGGGAAGTGCAGTCATTTAGAGCGAGTACAATGTAAGCTGCTATATTCCATGAAATAAAAACATCACCACTCACAAATGTACAAAGAACATCGCTCTCTAGCCCATAGAATAATCATCAAACAATGGCATCTGCGACCCATACTATATAGAGCAGCTATGATTCAAGCTATGTAACATTTTCAATATGGCATGAAAATGTTAGTGCTAGCTGTGCAGTGTTGTACAATCTATTTGGCTGTACAGACAATTTGGGACTGCTATAAGGAAGACAAATTACTAAATTACCCGAGATTGCACAATATTGGGCGGTCAACCTTGGCAAATGCATGTTATTGGCATCAGAGCAGTCAAAATCAACCGGGTGCGGGACAGCACCGGGAAAGATGGGCATTTATCATGTTAATTAAGGGATATAGGACATAGCGGGGGGAGAGAGAGAGAGAGAGAGAGAGAGAGAGAGAGAGAGAGAGAGGTGCTTCATTGTTCTTGTTCTTTGGCACTGAATGATTTAGTGATGCCAGGTTAGCACAGCTTGCTGAATTTAAACCGAACTAAGTAAGAGCGAGGGACTGGGAACAAGAGCAAAAGAAGCCTGAATCGAGCAGACAGGGTTGTGGTGGAGGCGGCGCTCGCGGGGGGGGGGGTTCCCCACTATTTGTTTTTGGTTTATTAGCCGACGCCATCTTGCTCTAAGCAGCCGCGCTGAACAACCCGATAAGTTCCAGCTTCAGGAGACAAGCTTCAGTTTGTTGCCGCCGTGATCGTTTATACAGATCCATCCATGCTTCTGTTCCCTCCCTATGGTCTCTTCCTTCGTGTGTCGTCGCACACTACCTCCTTCACAAGCATAAGGAGCACATAAATGCACAGTGACCACGCATGAATTGAACCCTGGAATGTAAGGCTGTGAGTCGAGGACACAATATTGATGACGGTAAGATGCCCCGAGAGACTGATGGTGGAACTTCAAAAGGCTACGGCGAGAACTGCAGCTTCAACTTTATTGTCACATCACAAGTTTACGCCAGGTGTATACTTTAGGAGTGGGTGAAATTATTTTGTGCGAGCGTCCTTGCAGTTACATTAAATAAAGAATAAAAGATAAGAGGCACATTTGACCTTGTGTGCAGTTGATGCTGCAAGGGGTGCAACAGTTAATCTAAGTAATCGATTACTTTGATTAACTGTTGCATGAGCAATTAAATGCATTTGATTTAATTACCCAAAAATCGGTTTTCATAAATTAATTGATTTTCAAAAATAGATGAAACAGCTGAACAAAGTATACAATAGGGCTTAAGTGATTAATTAATTATTACTTTCTTTTTCACGTTGATTCAATGATATATATTAAAAGATATTAAGTTATAAAAAAAATACACCTCTCGATTATTCAATGAATCAAAAAAGTCATCTACGGAATATTCACTAAGAAAATAATCGCTAGTTGCAATCCTAGTCTAATAGACGAGTACTATTTGAGTATGTGTGCAGTTCAAGCTACATCATTGGCAAAGCCAAAGCTGTTGGCTCTGTAAATTGCATTATGCGTAATTTAACAGGTGACAAGCAACCCATTCCCCAAACCTTTTTTTGGCAGAGAAAGTGTAGGAGGTACAGTACAATTTAGCCAAAAGCCCAGCATGCAAGTGCCATGGAAGATGAAAGTAAGCCTTCAAAAGCATACAAACAGTGCCGGATCAGCGTATTATACGCCCACCTTCGGTGCAACCATTGATGAAGGGCCATAGATAAGCCAGAGCAGGCCAAATCGAACTAGCTGCTTGTCAGAGGGTTTAGCGATAAACCGTACCTGCAGTAGCTTCCATCTGCTGTTGAGATGCTCCAGGGAGCGAGCGTTCTCCATGGACAAGTGTACGTCCGAGATGGCCAGCTGGTGGGCAAGGTCGTTGATGTGCCTCATGCCTTCTTTCACCTGGGTCAGTTCCTCCTTAAACAACTGCAGGAATAAGAGAGCGAGAGGGAGACAAAGGAAGACAAAGGGACAGTTGGACAGAGAGGGAGAGGTAGAGTGAGATGGAGAATGGAGGGGGGAAAGAGAGAGTATTTGAATAAGACAGAGACAAAACGATTAGGGGTGACAGAAAAACTAATCAACAAGGCAGATAAGTCCACATGCATTGATTTCTTGCAAATCTACACAGACTCCTCTTTTAGAAACAGTTTGTCATTAACCAATTATTACTGTATGTTTTTAGATAGTCAAAGGGCATGCATCGACTTGCTTTCATGGAGGATTTTATATGTGAACCATATATACCGTACTGTACCGTAGCTTATGCTTGGAATGCTGCAGGATGTATGCAGTACAGTATGTAACATCTGACCGAGGGCAATTACTAATGATGGAGGTGTGAGCGTGCGAGTGTGTGTGTGTGTGTGTGTGTGTGTGTGTGTGTGTGTGTGTGTGTGTGTGTGTGTGTGTGTGTGTGTGTGTGTGTGTGTGTGTGTGTGTGTGTTTTTAAGTATTAGTCAGTAGTAATAGTCAAATTTTGACTACTGCCTCCCATGGAGATTAGAGCAGAAAACTCCACACACGATATAGGTCCCATTAAAGGAGTAGTTCACCCAAAGAATTACTTAGTTTCTATCAATTACACACCCCATACAGTATTGTATTACTGTGTAATATAAAGTTTTCCACATTTTTGCCTAATGTTCACCTTTTAGTATGACATGCCGGAATAGGGATGCTAGAGGGTTCATAAGGTAAACCACATGAACCCCAGTGTCCTCATTCTGGGCATGTCATAATAGGTGAACATTTAGTGAATATGGCAGATCTGCAGTACAAGCTCACATTAGTAACGCATCACACTGTGATGCTTTGTGCGCTTGTAGATAAGCTATTTTCGAAGATTTCGTGTAGAGGGCCAAGGATAGACCCCTGGGGGACCCAGTCAACAAAGTACAGTATTCATGTTTTAAAGCAAACATTTTTACTCAAATCTTTGCTTCTGGGGATCCCTGGAACAACATATTTTGAGATGGGGTCGGCGGCCAAATACATATAATTTTGGGGGTCATTGACATAAAAAAGTTTGAGCACCACTGATATAGCAACATACGTTTTTCAGAAAACTGTTAGGATTTAGAAGACATTTGTAGAATCGTCCTCAGGTCTTAACTCTCTCAGTGCCAAGCCACGAGATATCCCGAGTTTTTTCTTAATGCCCTCAGTGCCAGAAGGAGTTATCCCGAGTTTAAAAAAAAATATCATTATTATTATTTTTTTTTTTTTTTGGAAAAAGATGTTCAGAACCCAACATATCATTATCTGAATATTTGCAGCTCCATCCACTCCTTGTTAACTTATAACTGAAAAAGGCTGTATCTCGCTTCCTAAGCACTTTTTTTTTACTTTGAAAAAAAAAGAAATTGCTGGCACAGTATGAACATATTTTTGAGCGGTGTAGCCGCTCCTATAAGTGGGGTTGGGAATTCGTCTTTCCCTGTACTGTGATTGGCGGACTCTATTCACACCCTTTTCGCCGTACCGTGATTGGCTGACTCTATTCAGACCCTTTGCTTTGATTGGCTAGCGAGACGCATGATGACATTTTTTTTTTAAGTGAGCTTCCATCACTGTGATGACCACTGTTGTTTCTAAATAACACCACTCACTTCACACTGGGTGTGATTTTTTTATTTCATTGGCACTGAGAGAGTTAATGAGTTAAGTGGTCCAAGTCACCATCGAGGTATGTGGTCAAGTCTCTGATTCATTTGTCATTGTTAAGAGGTATAGAATAGAGCCACTTCAGCACACATTGCAAAGAAACCTCAGGATAAGGGAGTCATAATCGGAGTGCTGTCAAAAGAGTCCAATAAGAAAAGATAAAAAAGAAATCCAATAAAGTGGCCGCTGGATCAGGTTACTGCCTGCCCTCACTGATTCAACAACATTGAATCAGTTTGTGTTAGCTTTGTGTGTGCGTGTGTGTGTGTGTATGTGCTTGTGCATGTTTACACAATTGTGCATAGTGTCTCCGTATAGAGTACAGATGAGACCATCTGACAAGGCAGCCATGGAGACACAGCAGAGCATGTGCTTGTCGTGACATCTGTCCAAACAGTGACATGATTTTCGTGAAGTGCCCTCACTTCTAATGAGCAGCGCCGCTCAATTATAGCCAGCCAATCATCCAGCCATACACGATGACACAGCGCGGCACTCCGTGACGACTAAACAAATCACCCACTGTTTGTTCCATGACATCAAATCAACTGAGGACTTCGAACCCCTGCCATATCTCCATGACGAGGGAATGTCAGATCATTCCTTCATCACCAGCTGCCACATCAGTGCTTCTCCATCCATCTGCGAACACGTATCCAAACAAGGCGAAACGTACAGTTCAAAAGCGCAGTCAAATGGAGGTCTCATCAATCTGCGGTTCTCTTTGAGGCGGGTTCAACCTATCACTTGTGGCTGCTTATCTTTGTGATGAAAGCAGATTTTTTTGTGTTGCTTTGATGTTTACAGCGTTCTGTTTGTCACAACGTGCAATTTTGGAAGGGAGGGGTAGACGAAGGCAAATGAAATGATCTCAAGAGAGACAATTAAAACAACTTGTCAGATATTACCAATTCATATGTGGGATTTATGCAAATGTGCCTGACCTAACAGGCCATTACTGGTCCATTTTTACACCCTCAAAACGTAAATCATCACTCAGGATTTTGCAGTGTGACTGTGTCTCCCAGAGTCCCAGGTACCTTGGTGGCGTCTATGTGGTCCTGCAGAGAGTCAATGAAGAGGTCTCCTACAGGCTCCCAGGCGTCCCGGACCCCCTCGGCCTGCTCCAGGGCCACAGCCAGTTCCTCCATGGCTGCCTGGGTCTGCAGCAGGCGCTCCAGAGTCCTCTCCATGTGCCTGGGGACCAAGGCCCAGAAGGTTACTTCTACAATGGAATCCATTACACTTCACCAATTATATACTGGCTGAATATGTGACCCATTGCAAGCACCCAAATCCTTCACAATATTCAATCAGTAATCAGCTGTCAGCTAAGGGTTTCTAATCAGCCACACATTTCCATGCACCAATCATAGCCTATTCTCACAACACGTAGTCCATTTACAGGGGTTACTGCCCACCATCACAGAGACTAACGGTTGTTTCAGACAGGGAGTGGTTAACGCGTTTAAGGCGGGACGCGCAGAGAAGTTGAGCGGTGGAGAAACAAGTGGCCGCGGTACCGTGAAATTCTCACGCTCGTGCTCGTTTGTGCACACGCCCGCGGGTCAGCTTTTTCCCCCCCGCTACGCGCAGGAGGATAAAACAACAATGACCGTGGCGCGATCCCCGCTGATCCGAGCAAGAACGTCCGCGTCAACCGATCCCCGTCTTAAACGACCTTACGGTTTGAATCATCTGGGGAGGGCAATCAGGGTGTCAGGGTGCCTGTTCAGTGGGGTGTGGAACTACAAGGAATAGCGTGTACCTCTGTATGCATTACATCCTCTCGGAGTAATTCGTCACTGTAATGTGAAAAGTACCTTGACGTCATGCGCACCGAAGGTGACACATGGTTGCAGTAGCAGTGACAAGGGACTAGAATACACAGGACATTGTCATAATACTAAATTGGGAAAAAAATTACAGATAATTGTCCAAAACATTTCTCCCTCCTACACATCTGTGCTACACCAATGCTGCCACACGCTGCTGCTGGCAAAGCTTTGCCTCCACCACCCTAGCCTCCATAATTGTAGTTCAGAGGGTTGCATGACTCAAAGGTTAAAACTGAAATTCTGTGTCTTGCTTTGGGCCCACTCTTGTACACTCATGGGAGGTTTCTGCATCAGCATCACATTCTCTGGTTTAGCTTAGCATGCTGCTTTACTAATTCAGGAAGCACCTTAAGAGTGGATCGAGCCATCAGCGCCAAGTATATACAGTATGTATTCCATTTGCAGCAATAAATAGTTAAAACAAGAGAGTTCCTCACTGAATAAACATTCATAACTGAAAATGTGCTCATTTTGCTGTTTAGACCAGTGGTTCTCAAACATTTTCATGTCAAGGACCCCCAAATTGTTATGTATTTGGCTGCGAATCCTCATCTAAAAGGATTTGTTCCAGGGGCCCTCATAAGAGAAGACTTGTGTTAAAAGCTTTACAAGTTATTCAAAATGTTTCCACAATTGTTCAGAATTAATCAAAATGTTTCAAAATATCGCTATTTTTGAATTGTATAAAATAGGGATAAAGAGGTTAAATGGTTTCTCATTTTGCTGGGGACCCCCTGGAACCCCCTCAAGTCCACAGACCCAACTTTGAGAAACACTGGTTTAGACCAGAGGTTACCAAACTTTTTGGTTCGAGACCCAAAAGAGAAATTTAATGTCTCCCCGGGACCCAAACTTGTGAAGATCTACAAGCTCAGAACACATCGCAATTCCAGCTTGTAGATCTGCTATTTTCACTACTTCTTAATTATAACTTTTTTCCTAATTCATGGAATATCTTTGTTTTTTTAATTATTAATAATGACATTCTTTTGAAAAACTAAATTTGTTTTTAATTTATGAAACATTTAGCATTTTTCTGTGAATCTTTGAAGAAAGAATTATATATATATATTTTTTTAGGAAATGAACAAAAAAAAGGGATATTACTCACGACCTATGAAAATCGGTCCGCGACCCGCAAATGGGTCCCGACACATTGTTTGGGAAACCGTGGTTTAGACCATCTCTCAAGACTGTGTGTGTAGGTGTGGCAGATGATTGACATCTCCCTGGCTCCGCCACACACAGCAAAGGATTGTTCTTTGTTCATGCGTCCGAAGAAGAAATGGGATGTTTTCATTGTAAAACTAGGATGGTTCTAACAAAACTTTGTGGTACTTTTTTATTTATATTTTTGAACCTGACATCATCGAAGAACCAAAGTAATAATTGCTGAATAACTGTACGAAAGACAGATTTTACCAGCTGACATGATTTGAATCACATGAACCCTAGGGTCCCTATTCTGTGCATGTCATAATAGGAGAACAGTCTGCGAAAATACAAGGTCTTCATTATTAAGCTTGCAATGCAATGCGTTGTGAGCGAAGAGATTTTGTGTACAGGGAAAAAAGGAGGGGACCAAGTATAGATCCCTGTGGGACCGCAGTCAACAAATTATAGGGTTTACAGTAAGTGATTAACAGTGTACACACACAGAGAGAGAGAGAAAGAGAGAGAGAGAGAGAGAGAGAGAGAGAGAGAGAGAGAGAGAGACACAACGGACAAGTTGGCTCAGACTCAAAGAGACAGATTGAGCGAGAGCAGAGAGGTTTTGTGGCACCTGTTTGGGTGGAGAAAAAGGGAATGTCCGCACACGATAGCTGCTCTCCCGTCTTTTTTTATTATTTTAACCAAACCAACAACGTTTCGCCCCTGCAGGGCTTCATCATCACCTGTTTGGGTGGCACAACTGATGTGGATCCTTTTTATGATTGATTTGCAGAATTGTCATTTACCAAATACGTTTACAAACCTTAAATTACTATGAATTTGATTTTAAACACATTTCTTACTTACTTATTTACTACTTAAAAATACCTTTTAGATGCTTAGTATTATGTACATTTAGTGCCTACTGTACAAGAAGGCTATTGTGGATTTTGAATTCCAATGGCTTTAAAGCCATATTTTTAAAAAGGTTATCTTATTAAAGAGTTATTTTTAAAGTACTACGTAGCTTTATACTGTAAGTGTAATGATTACATTTGTTAACCAAATAATACTATGACTCTGCTGCAGATACGCACGCACACATACGCACGCACACGCACACACACACACACACACACACACACACACACACACACACACACACACACACACACACACACACACACACACTCCTGAGCAGACTGCTGACCCTGACCGTGACCTCTTTCTCTCTCCCTCATGACCTCAGCTATTTTTGATTAATTATAACCTATGCTCCCTGTGTGTGTGTGTGTGTGTGTGTGTGTGTGTGTGTGTGTGTGTGTGTGTGTGTGTGTGTGTGTGTGTGTGTGTGTGTGTGTGTGTGTGTGTGTGTGTGTGTGTGTGTGTGTGTGTGTGTGTGTGTGTGTGTGTAGTGAATGTGAACACAGTCTGACCTGTGGCGATCCACGCAGCGAGCCGTCAGCTTCTCCCACAGGTCACTGGCCACGTTAGCCTGTTTCCACACTGACCGGCTGACGTTGAGGATGCGATGCCGAGGGGACACTTCTGCATGGAGGGTTGGGCGGGCATTAGATGTGGTCATTTGGAGGGAGAGGTCACAGGAGGCCGAAGGAGCAAGCAAGAAACGAAGCAGAAACAGAACACGAACGGAACACATTCAGCCGGGAGTTTGTGAGAAATTGAGTGGGCGCATCTCAGAGATGGAGAAAAAGAAATTGAGATAGAGATATGGGCATTCAAGAGAACACTGTACAGAAGATAAGTTCATGGAGGCACCAGTAGATTATCCAGACGGGAGGAACCAGTGGTGGAGAGCCAAACAACGCAGGGCGTTTGAGTGGGCGGAGGAACAGCCCAGCATTGTGGATTATTGATCGGAGCAGATGGTGCTGCAGAGCTGCTGAACTCGAGCTAATTGCTCCCGACCCAACCGCTACCCCACCCCCCCCCACCCCCCCAACACAGTGTGACACCAGAGGACAGAATGCCGCTAATAACAACTAATGGAGGATTTCACCTGCATGGGTCCCACCTAATGAACTCCTGGGCCATGCGAGCGGGCCACGGTCACGGTAAATGAGCCTGATATTTTGGCACCAGCTGCACTTGGCACAGGGTAGGGGGATGCAAGGTGCAGACCTTTTCCATCGGGCAGCGTCTCCTCATGCTCCTGGAAGGGGTGTTGTGCCAGAAAGGCTTGGGCTGACTCCAGAACAGAGTAGATGAACGGCCCCCGAGACTTGACATCCTCCATAAATGCCTGGAGAGAAATAAGGAGACAGACAGACAGACAGAATGAGAGAGAGAGAGAGAGAGAGTGAGTTAATTGAGAGTGTGAAAACGGTCCTGTAAGGGTCAGAGTTAAATGAACACTCAGGATTTTACAGTGTATAACAGAGGGGAAAGGGCGAGAAAAGAAAAGAAAGGGGGCTCAAGAGGAAAGAGAAGAAGGCATGCTACAAGAACGGTGGAGAAGATACGCATAGCATACTGCACACAGAAAACTCCAACGCGCATATGAAAGAACAAAATCACTCATTTGCATACATGGGTTACCAAGGGCGTTCATTACTCACACTGGCACTGTTGAATATACTCCGACTCTCCGACACACTCTCTCTTGCTCTCTCTCACTTACTCACGCACGCACATATAGGGAGACAAAGAACTACTGACAGGGGCACGCGTAAGCCTCCGGAGTTGTCCACTTGAAGCTGCAAGGGTCCATGGCAGAATATGAGGCCAGACCTGTTGGTCAGCTGGTCCACTCACAAAGAGCAGACAATTAGCATGAGAGCCCAGCTCCCACCAGCAGCACTGGCGCACAAGAAGCAGCGTTCTCTACATGCAAATAACCACAACCTTGAGTTCAGCACACAAGAGCAAATACACAGACCACTGACTGCATTAAAAAAGGCACACACTCTCACATTTTATCTCTCTCTCTCTCACACGCACGCACGCACACAGGCACGCACGCGCACACAAAACCCCAACACACATCACATCAGCTCCAGCAGTGAGCACACACCCAGACCCTCCCGGGGCTTTTAAAATGTTGGTGTGTCACCCTGCCTTGTACCTTTGCCACTAATCTTTGTACTCCATAAAAACACATTGCAGGTGTGCACATTAATAAGTCAAAGTCATTTATTTAGCAGAAGCCAGCGGAGTCAATCCTCTTACAGCATGAAGAGATTACTATTTGGAGTTGGGGAAAATCTCCTACATTACTAACTGGAATTAGCGGTGTTGTGCAGCACGACGGAGACGGCGTTTGGGTGCCTGCATGTTAACCCATTGAGACCTGAAGCCAATTCTACATGTCAAACTTTTTCATGTCAAGGACCCCCAAAATTATATGTATTTGGCCGCAGACCCCCATCAAAATATTTTGTTCCAGGGACCCCCCAGAAGCAAAGTTTTGAGTTAAAAATGTTCGCTTTAAAAATATATATATATTCAAAGATTTGCACACATTTTCACGATTTTTCAAAAATAGCATACGAGCTTGTATATCTGCTATTTTTGAATAGCCAAAAGTGTAAATTAATGCTTTTTAGTTCAAATCTAAAAATGACACAGTTCCAGGTCTTAATGGGTTAAAGCTGCAGGATCGTGGCTCGCCGGTCCAGATAAAAACTTGAGCCAAGCCGACTCAGCTGAGGTTAAAGGGAAGCCCCACTGAACCGGCAACACAAGGCTGTGGCTGGAGATAAGATTCCTGGTGATGGAAAAAACTTCAATCAAGGCATTCCAAGCGCAAGCCACATGTATGTACTGTACTGTCTCTCTCACTTTCTCTCCATCTCTCTGTAACACTCCCTCTCATTACCACTCAAATTCTTCCTCAGTTGCCTGCCATACAAGCCCCCCACCCAATTGCTTTCCCTCTGCCTAGTTTTGTCCTCCTTTTATTGTCTTTATTCTTTCTTCTCTTCAGAAGCTTTGCCACCCAGCACCCAGAGTGGGAGATGATGACCGGACTCCCACAGCCGGACGCGACGCCCTTAAAACTTTAAATCCGGCTAAATTTCACACTGAGAGGCTTTGGTCTTTGGTGAAGGAACATTAACTAGCCAAGTCTTCAGATCAGATTAAGATACATTATGCATTGGAGGAGGAGGGGAGGAAATGACTTCATTGACTCCATCTGAACATGATGGAATCCCATTTACGCCCCCCCCCCCCCCCCCCCCCCGCACCCCAGCTTGCAACGAGCTCAAGAGAGAAGATGCTAATCCCCCCAACACCCAGCCCCCCCCTTCTGCAGCAGCCATACACGCACAAAGGCAGATTCTCACATCCCAATACATTCATATCCCCGAAAACACGCATGCATGCACAGACACAGACACAGACACAGACACACACACACACACACACACACACACACACACACACACACACACACACACACACACACACACACACACACACACACACACACACACACACACACACACACACACACACACAAAAGACATCAAAATAAATCCACTTAAGATCAATAATTCACATTTCTTGAAACACTTTAATTCTCCATAGAAAACGGGGATAGCAATTTCCCTTACTGCCTTCTGAAAAGTTTTAGCGCAACAAGACTCTTGGGGAGTGAAGAATCTTAGATTATAAAGACTGCCTTGATGAAAATAGGAGGAGAGGAGAGGAGAGGAGAGGAGAGGAGAGGAGAGGAGAGGAGAGGAGAGGTTTTATCCATCTGTAACTACTTTCTTTAGCAGGTTCATGCCTCAGCAAGAAGTAAAACTGTTATGGGATCGAGAGAACAGTAACCATAGCTTTAAAGCATGAGAGAAACGAAGCATGCCTGGGAAGAGATAAAAAAAAAGAGAGTGGACAAGAGATAGAGGAGAGTGTGTGTGATGAAAAAAGGGGCGCTCGGGTGGTGCAGTGCTGAAGTGCCTGCCCACCACCGAGGAGGTTATGGGTTCGAATCCATTGTGGTGCATCTGGCTTTGTCGGGCGTAGATACTAACACAATTGGCCCGTGTTTGGGGGGCGGGGAGGGTGACATTTTATTTGTCATTGCACGTAATCGTACGGGCTGGGGTGGGCACCTGTCAGCGGGAGGAGTAGGACGAAGGTTCTACGTCCTCCCGGTGGGGGCTACTCGCTGGTAGGTGAGTCAGTAGGATACAACAGCAATGACAACACATAGAAATCAATTGGCATAACGAATAAATTGGGGAGAAAAAGGGGATAAGGGAAAAAAAAGGGGGGAGAAAGAAGGAGACAGAGAAAGAGAGAAAGAAGATATGAGGGTGAGGAAGGGAGAGCGGGAGGAGAAAAGCACAGGAAGTAGTGACACAGAGAGACTGTAGCACTGCAGCATTTTGTATAGTACGTCCTTTTAATTGGGTGGCTGATTTTATCGGAGGCAGGCTACCCATCAGGCTGGGCAGGAGCAAGGGAAGGCCTCTCAGTGTCAATAGCAATATCCGTTCAGAGACGCTGCACAATGTGACAGCACAGAAAATTACAAGGAACACTGCAACAATCTGTGTGCTCATTTAACTCAACACTAGAAACAAACACTCCGGATTTTGCAGCGAAGGATGGAAAGAGCACTCGACCGTAGTGACAGGACCAATTACCAAGTGTGCCTGTGTGTGTGTGTGTGTGTGTGTGTGTGTGTGTGTGTGTGTGTGTGTGTGTGTGTGTGTGTGTGTGTGTGTGTGTGTGTGTGTGTGTGTGTGTGTGTTTTCTTTGTTTGTGTGCGTGGGTACTGTACCTACAGTACCACTACCTATAGTACACAAATTCCAGATGGTGAGAAATATTTGAGAAGATTAGTAGGAAATGAGAAAAACCCAACATCTGCTAGAATCCGTGACAGGGAATCTCCAAAGTACTTGTTGGGGGATGGCATTGCAGAGGAAGAATGCAAACTGTGTGATTGTTTGTTGCTCTCACTCTTATTTCAGCAAGCTGTACACACACTAGGGATTGGGAGGGCATTTATGCCGTTACAAATCACAATTCCTTTGTTTGATGATTCTGCCATTTATCATGCTGACTCCCAATTTGATATTTCGTCTATATTTAAAACTTTAGGCCTGGGAGACATATGGGTAGGCAGCAACCCATATGACAGCACCGATGGTGGAATATTTTTTACTAAAGTAAAAGTAGCAATACCACAATGTAAAATGGGGGGGGGGGGGGGGGGGGAGTGTAAAGTACCTATCTACCATGCAGAGTATACGGGATCAAATCCATCGCGGTGCATCAGACTTGGCGGGGCTTCTACGATCACAACTGGCTGTGTTCTGAGGAGGGAAGCTAGGTGGGGAGAGCGATCTTTGTAGCTATACTAGTGACTCCTACAGGCTGGGGCGGCGGGCGGGGGTGTCTGCGGGGATGTCGAATTGGGATGAGTAGCAGCGGCGCTAGTCACTGGCAGGTAAACCAGTAGGGTATAATAACAGTGACAACACCCCTTGTGTGGGGGGGTGTTAAATTGCTAAATTGGGAGAAAAGAATTGGAGAAAAAAGGGAGAAGAAATAAGAAATACAAATATTGTTACAATACCAAAAGAATTGAGAGAATTTCGGTGAGTTAACAGTTAGCTTGAAATAAATAAATATGTGAACAATACCAACAACAGGATAGAGGAGACCGAACAATGGATTGATGGGGCAGAGACAGAACTGCTGAAATTGCAAAAGCAACTCGTGACAAGGCTGACTGATCAAGAGGGTCGTTTGAGACGATAGAATATTCAAATATACAGGATCAAAGAGGGAGTGGAGGACAGCTACGCTACGCATTGAGTTAGTTTCAATGTAAAGTTCAATGCTCAATGCTTTTCAACAGCGTCGGGACGTTTGACAGCAAAAAGCGTAGCTTCAAAGTCGAGAAAACCTCAACATTAAAGAAGATGTCTTAAAACAAGCCTGGCGTGCTAAGGTAGCGGAGGGAATACACTGAAGCTAAAAAGGGTAAAAGGAGAGAAACATTACATTCTAGGCTCCACTGACTAAATTACTGATATTTTATCAGGGGGAAATACAGCTTTACGACTTGTTGCGGAGGAGGCAACAGAGGACTTATAGGCAGAGAGAGGATTCCCTGTGTTTGTGCTTGCCTTGAACCCCTGGGGAACTGGAGGGAGAGGATTCAATGCTTGACCTGGCGGACAGCTGGACCGCAGTAAGTACAAGGATCTATCAGAACCACGCCAGGCTACAAGGAAAAACTGCATGCCTTCAAGAGAGACAACGCAGCCATCTTAATCCAGTGGAGTCCTAGACCTCACTGGGCGCTGGTAGACACCAAGGAAAGACAAACAAAGGTTTAACTTTATAGTTTAGAGCCCTCTGTTCTCATGGGACGTTTAGGTCTACTTTAACCAGCAAACTAACAAAAGCAAAGATGGTGAGTTTACATTGGTTTTACCGTTAAGATTTATACTGCTGAAGTAGTGAATAAATAGTTAATATAAAAGGCATTATTTTTCACATAATGGTGCCCTCTCTCAATACAAGGGGATAATGGGTTTGCCTAGTAAGAATTCAAACAATGCATTTTTGGTTTGGGGTATACTATGTGATTTGTCAATTGAACAAAGGGCCCTCCACTACCGATAGACTGGGACATTTTGAGACCTCACAAATGTAAGTCTTCTGGTTTTTGAGTGTTTTTTGTTGTTATTACTAAAATGTCAAGCAAAAAAAAAAGGCAGAGGTGATATACATAAAGGAGACAAATACTGTATGTCAGAGTCTGAAACTGTTAAACTGTCATTGCTATCCATCGTGCAGAGACAGATAAAAGGATGGCAGGAGGCCACGGATTCAACACACCCCCACAGGCGTTCAATTGACGTCAGATCATTTGGTATTTATACAACGTGGGCACTGTGCATGAAAATTGCATCGGTTGGAAAATAACATATAATAATGGCCCCTTAAAGCCGCCGTGCGCCGGGTGGAAGATGGGGCCCTGGGGGTTAAATGTCTGTTGAGGTTCCTATACATGCTATGGTGGGGGATATGAAAGGACTGTAAAATCAATTAACAAAGTTAACTAAACTTACTCAGACCCTATATCAATCCTCTAAAAAGCCTCCAGCTGCAGTAGGCCAGCATTAATGCAAAAGCACATGCGCGCACGCACGCACGCACACGCACACACACACACACACACACACACACACACACACACACACACACACACACACACACACACACTTTATCCCTCCACTAATTTTATTTGCCTCTTTACCAACACAGAGCAGGTGGTGCTTCTTAATGCCTTTTTCAGACTTGGCTGCGTGCCATGTCGTGCTATTTATGCTGTGGTCCGGTTTACTCCTTGTCGAATCCGAGTTCAAATCCAACTCCCGTCATGTTTTGCAAGTCCCCCCATCTCTCTGCCCTGGGTTTCCTTTCTCTCTACACTCTGAGGACTTTTTTTTTAAAAAGCATGAAGAAATGCCCCCCACCACCACAACCACTACATCTTTAAAAAGAAAAAGGATTTCAGTGCAGCCACCTCCCTGACTTGAAGACACCCTGGGCCTTTTGGTATCGCTCTACCCAGGGTAGCGTTAATGCAGAGGACAGCCATTTTCTCCCCCATATATCTGTCCCATAGATAAGAGCCAGAGTATTAAACAGTGCAATAAAGCTATTATTTTGATGGATAGCTGAACTGCAGCGGCCTGTGATCGAACCACGTGCTAAACGAATGTAGGTAAATCCTTGTATAGGAATGTAGGGGCTGAGGTCTCTAATGCTCAGTCCTCCGTATTACAACCTGGAGGCTTTGGATCAGTGTCTCTCATCAGGGTCACGATCCTGAACTGAGATATTCTCACAGGTTACAGCAGTGGTTCCTTTTCAGGCCACGACTCCCCAAAATAATCATATTTGAACTGGGGACCCCCCACCCTGAATTGGAATTGTAGGAGTTGAGGCATTACATTTAGTTTGACTCGGTTCCACAGATAAATATTGTGAAATAGCTGATCTACAAGCTCACACTGCCTTGCAATTATTTGACAATTTGGCCAATGTTTGACCAGTTTTTGTAGCATAGTTTGTTGATTACTTTTGTTGCAATAATGTTTTTTTTGTTTTGTTTTTTTTCTATATTTTTTTGTAGTTATATATTTGTCACTTTACTGTCATCTGGGGACCCCCCCAAGATGTTGGGCGGTCCCAGCCAACAGGTTGAGAACCACTGGGTTAGAGTACGTGCAAGTTGCAACCATAGACTGTATAAATGAGATGGACAAAGCCACTCCGCTGCTTTCTACAGACCGAAAATGAAGCCGATTGTTCCAAGACTGTAGGTCCGCCATCTTTCAATATCGCATCATATCGCGTCATATCCTGCAGAATGAGACCAGACCATTATTGGTTGGGTAGCTTGTCAATCAAGAGCAGGGGCGGGGAGTGAATGCTATTGGTTGTGTAGCTTGTCCATCAAATCATCCCGCCCCTCCTAGAGAATAGCCTACTTTATCGTCAATTTTAAAATAAATAGGACCATAATTTAGCAAAACGCATATCCTGATGATTGAAAGGAGACTTTAAACTAGCAACTGGAAGCATATAGAATTTATGACAATTTTTATTACAGTAAGAAAATCTAGTCTAAAGTTTGTCAAAAAACCCATTCACTTGCGTTAAAATAAATTCTTTCTGACACCGCAGGTCGGCGCAGGGTAAAACAGCGCCACTCTGGCCATTTATAAGCTTCCGTGTCGGCCTCATCGTAAATATGTAAGACTTGCCCCTTGGTTGCAACATAGCAAAGTTAGCATATTAGATTGTGTGGGTTTTTGAGCAAAGTAAAATTTGCTTTTTTTTCACCTTTTCCTCTCAAATGTAGTTGTAACCTTTGACTTAGAAACATGGGTTCATGTGGCCGGAGGTTTACCAGTTTACTGCTTTTGGAAATTGGGGTTGGGTAAGGGAATGATCTGAATTACCCTTGAGCAAGATACATGACCACAGACCTACTGATTAATGTTGAGAGAATGCATTGACCTTTTGACAAATAAGGTCAGACAGCTTATTTTCCATATTGCTCAGTAACAACATAACTTACTTCTGTTTTCAGTAGGGTATTGTGATGTATGTGTGTGTGTGTGTGTGTGTGTGTGTGTGTGCGTGCGTGCGTGCGTGCGTGCGTGCGTGCGTGCGTGCGTGCGTGCGTGCGTGCGTGCGTGTAGCGCTCACTTGGCATACACAGTATAGTGTTTAAGTGCTGAAATGCACCTTAGTAAATGCACCACTAAATAAATACTACAGACCAGGGTGAAACTGCAATCAATCATCTTGTCGTACAACAGTAAGTTAATCAAAAAGCTTATTATCCCAGATGTCTCTAATCTTTTAAAACCAAAATTGTACAGAACAGGTCCAAGGTTCCTGTGGCTGCCACTACTTCTCCAAGCTATTGATGTGAATAAGAATGCGGTCAACTGGATCGTTTAATAACAGGGAACAAAAGGTTACTAAACTAGATGGCCACACATTTCAAAGCAAAACACAAATACTGTACATTGTGTCAATGGAACACGGTTACCAATGTACCTGGTATAATAACGGTATGTAAACATTCCATGCCAAGGACCCCCAAATAGCCATCCCCCCATATTGCAAAATGGCAAAAAAAGAAAAGAGAAGAAAGCTAAAGTACTTTGGAAATCTGCAATCTAAAACTTGGTTATTTTCTTTCTCCTGGATCTATTCAATTAGAACAATTGTGATGTTTATGAGCGTTGGAAAACATTAAATTGTATGCTTCGGACAGCGATACCTGGTGAAACTCCCTCTGGTGTTGGACGGCTCCTACGTCGCCCCCTATGGGCAGCTGTTCCGACATCTCCTCGTCCTTGGCAGTCAGCCATTCTATGATCTCCTGCAGAGAGAGCTGTAGCTTCCCGCTGTTGTCAGAGAAGGCCTCCAGTCGCACCCTACCAACACACACACACACACACACATACACACACACACAATGGTTAGCGCAGCCAACTACGAAAAGCCTTGAATTTCCCACCAAAGAAACAATGTAGTTGACATTTGACCACTGCCTCCCACAGCTCAGAGTGTCAGAAAAGCACCAGCTGCACAGCTCTCCGCTTCAAATGAATCAAAGTTGCTACAAAAGAAACAAATATACAGAAATGTCAAAAGGTGTTGTCTATTCGTTGAAATTAAAATGCAACACACAGATATGAAATATTTTTTCAGTGATGTGAATCAATATTTGCCGCTTTAGCATTCCTTCAGAGAAGTGTGGTCCACAGTCCCTTTTAATACAGCATACTGTATATCGCCACACAGCCTTGACAAATAAGAAATCAATCACGTGGAATAGCACTCATACAGTACACACGAGACAATGTGAGACATTACACAGAGCAAGGAGGACTGTAGGGAATCAACACATTTCTATCAGTGGCACAGCTGGGGATAGGCTGGACGCAGGGTGTGAAAATGCCCTCGTGCTGCAATTACACACCAGCAACCAGCCTGAAGCCAGCACTCAAAATATCATTATTCCCGTGCACCATCATTTGCCAGCACTGTCACAACACAGAAATGGAGAGACATCTAGAATAGCGGAGAGCAGACACGGAGAGATGATGAGAGCGGAAGCTTAAAGAGAGAGAAACAGAAAAATGCAAGTGTCTTGCTGATGTTCTTATTCGGAGAGACATACAGCGAGGCCAACAACGGAATAAGTGTGAATTCACAAGCAACGCATAACAATCAGAACACAGAAATAGATGCAACTCGCCTATTCAGTAAGAGTAGTCTCTGGGAGAAGAAATAAGACAAATAGGTATCAACGGCATGAGTGGGCTGTTACAGAGACGACAGGGCCAATAGTGTGATGACAGCACCGCTAAAGCACTCTCAGAGAAACGGCGAGCACTGCTGACACAATGACTAAATCTAAATCTAGACAAGGGGACAATGAGAACTCTGACTCCGAACCACTGAGAAACAACAATGCACCGCAAAGACCAGGAGAAGACGTCACTTGGCTCCAAGCCGACCTGCACAATTAACATGTCACGACTGGAGAGAGAGAGGCTATGTCGGCAATTGAAAAAGAATTGGAGGGCAATTTCCTGTGTACAGAATAGAGGGGCCGCAGATGAGTTCCGACAGGAGAAGAGAGATTGCGTATCACTTCTGGGTGACACGGGTCAAAGACTCTACGCGGCTAAAACCCAGAGTGTTCATTTGACTCAAGAGGGAGCATAAATGGACCCGTACGGGTCCAGTTTTAGCTGTGTAAGCGCACAAGGGAAGGAGAACGGTGTGAGTTTCCATTCAGGATAGATAGGGCTGTTGGTCCGTCAGCGTGGGAACCTGTGTGAAACAGAGCGTGCCGTCCGCCAGCCTTGTTGTCGGCCCTGCAGCTCAGCCTGCTGAGGTAATTGAAACACAGAGGAAGCAGTTTGCTTTGGGCCCAGCACACCACGCCACAGATGTGGACACTGCGCGCACGTACGTACGCACGCACGCACACACACACACATTTCTGAAACCTTAGGGGAAGCGGAGAAATTCCAGCTAACCCCCAGCCAGTAGAAGATAGACACCATGTGGTCATGTGTGGGTGCTTTATACAAGTGTGTTTGTGTGCAACCACGAACAGAATACAGTACATAAACAGTACGTCCAGTCAACCTCCCCTTACACACAACACTCATGCACGCACGCACACATACCGTACAGTCAGGGTGGATGGAGGGGGTACATCTCAGGTCATCCATCACCAGATCACACAGACAGCTTCACTAGAAAGCTTCAAAAATCTGCAAATCATATGGCGTGTGCACCCCACACACACACACACACACACACACACACACACACACACACACACACACACACACACACTGCATGTGTACACTGTGTACACATGCAGTGCAACCACACACAAAAACATGCATACACACATGCACACGCACGCACGCTTATCCATCCATTACTTCCACTGCTACCATTACACAGCAAAGGAGGGAGAAAAATAGAACACCACCAGTGCTGTAATGGTATCATGGACACATGGTGGGTGCTGCCAATAATAAGCTTCTGCCTTACCAGGCTGATGATGCCAGCCCAGGACAGTAGCTGGAGACATTTCATCTGCCCGTGTACACACGCACACGCACACACACGCAAAATCGCATGCATACACCCAATTATAACAGTAGCTGAACTGCGCTTTATGTGGGCGTTTCATAGTGTTCTGTATGCAGAATATGAAATGTAAAGTACGTTGCTGCAGATAGAGGGAGAAACGGTGGGTGAAGTAACAGGGGTCTACCTGTCTCTCCAGTAACACTAGTTTGATTTCTTTAAGATGTGGTGGTGCAGAGCTGCATGCCTGAAATAGATCCCTTTAGTAACATCCATCTGCTGTATCTGTAAAGGCCAATTTTAGGCGGATTTGGTTCATGGATTAGTTTTGAACAGGTTTGGTGTGTTTACATCTTAATAGTGTGTGTGTGTGTGTGTGTGTGTGTGTGTGTGTGTGTGTGTGTGTGTGTGTGTGTGTGTGTGTGTGTGTGTGTGTGTGTGTGTGTGTGTGTGTGTGTGTGTGTGTGTGTGTGTGTGTGTGTGTCTCAATCTACAGTAGCAGCTCAATAACAGCCATTTAGCTTGATGACAAAGCTAGCGATAATCAATAGGAATGGTCTAATGGGATGCTGAGTGCAGGACAGACCACTTCCTGTTTCCTAGATAGGGGGATGATCTCAACACACCCTCCGGAACCACTTATCTGAATCACAAAAACAAACGGAGATGGAAACCATCTCATTTGGCCATGAACATACAAAGTAGAGCCATGCTTTCAGTGTCATTAGCATATAAGATAGAAAAGTTTGTGCTCTAAACTCAAGGCTTACTAAGACTAAAGACATACGAGACTCCAGCATTAAAGTCAATAAAGACAACAGAGAAAAATTGCACAGACGAACATTGAGGTTCTTTGGATGCAAAAATGTAATATTTTAATCACAAAAGTACAAAAAGTGAGTTTCGGTCCTCAGACCTGAACTGCCATTGTACACGTACCACTCATATTGGTGCAGCGGCAAAGTCAACCAATGGGGCCAATGGGTCGGGTTGGCCAATCAGGGAAGCCGATGCCTACAACCCCCCACACACACACACAGAGAGATTCTAGTATTTCAAAAAGTATAAAACCACTTCTCTGGCCTACTGGTAGTATGCAAAGCCATTTTGTGCTCATCAGTCGAGCGGTTTGTGAGATTAGCTCCAGACACACAGACACAAAGAAGACACACAGACTCTCTTATAGATGGCTAGCCTCCTGCAGAGCCTCCTATACCAAATCTCTCCACAGACCCCCAGCCAATAGAACATAGACAACTGTGGTCGTGTGTATGTGTATGTGTGTTTTATACAACTGTGTTTGTGTGCAGCCACAAACAGAATAGCAGCCCAGAAATCTGAACTTGAGTTTCAGCTGCATGTTAGTTGTACCAAAACTCAATACATAAACCCAGTCAACCTCTCTCTTACACTCAACACTCATGCACACACACATACATATACATACACACACAGTCAGGGTGGACGGAGGGGGTACAGCTCAGGTCATCATCACTGGACAGATATTCGTGGTTTTTCCAATTATAGGAAAACCATTGGTCCGATCGGATTTCCCCCTCGGCACTGCACACCCCCGGGTCATCTGGGACACACATGCCAAGTTTGAAGTAGTTTGGTTAGACTGAGCCTTGGTTATGCCCGAGACAGACAGACACACCATACACAGAGATGCAATTTTCACAATGCGTTGTGTTGCGTTGCATTGTGAGCCTGCTATTTTCGCCGAATGTTCCCTCCCAGAATAGGAATGCTAGGGTTCATGTGGTTCAAGTGATTTTTGTTTTGATTGTCACAGCACCAGATGTCAAAGAACAAAGAGATTTCAATTTTAAGTCAAACGGTTTGGGCCCAGTTCTTCAGTCTACACTGCGTGTTCCATAGTAAATAATATGGGCAAACATAGATGCTTAGCTCCCTAATCAGTCAGAGGGTTCTTTGAGGAGCTGCATCATTGATTAATTCATGTACTGTATGGGAGGTGGAAGCCACGCCGGTGCAGTTATACGACAGAGAAGTAAGCTACTGTACCACATCGCCTCAGGGTCCACAGCAGAAATCTCTTTGAGGCAACTCCGTTCTCTCTCTCTCCTCCTCTCTCTCTCTCCCTCTCTCCCTCTGTCTCTCTCATTCGCAGGAATGACATGAGGCCATCCAGGAGGTGTGAGGCTGTGTGATAGGGCCAGAAGGATGCCAGCGACATAGCCCCAGTCTTGTCTCATGTTCTATGCACATTTCTGCATTGAGATGAAAGCATGTACAGTATATGTATATTATATGAGAATCTATGGGTGCTCACAGCCGTGCTACTCATCCAGGGTGCAGCTAGGGCAGGAACAATACAATATCCAAGATCAAAGTAACCCAGCACACACCCGGAGTGTTCAGAAGCCACGCAAAACGCATTGTTTGCTACAATATGTCATACAACTTTATTAATTAAGCTAAAAAGTTGAGTTGAACACTCCTGGTGTGTGCTGGCACAGTACTGTAGGTTACTTTAATCTTGCATAATACATTTCATGATATAAAGTAGGCCTATATATTCCTTAGATGCTTTGGGTGAAAGGCCTTGAAAGTTTTGTCAAACTGTGTCATGCTATTGTGATGAAGCTAGCAATACTTAACTCACTTTTAAGAAGTTGTCATATTAGATAATGGTGAACTGCCAGTGCCGCCAATAACAGTGGCACGTTGAACAGCAATCTTTGCTGGTCACTGCTACAGTGCATGTATGCATGTTTATATGTGTAAATAAAAAACACAATGTCTATTGTAAGAGACAGGCTTTACGTTACAGTAGATGCTTGCAGAGGAACATCTTTGTATTGCAAGTTATTCCAGCGACTCTGCTCAGACTCAACTTTATTGTCACATCACTGGTTTTCAGGTGTAAAAGAAGTGCTGTTTGAACGTTTGACCCAGATTATTACCTCAATCTTTTGTTGTTTTTCCATTAAGGTGGGGGGGGGGGGGGGGGGGGGCAGGAAATCCAACATTAAAGGTAGGGTAAGTTATGTTTTTTGGTTAAAACAAAAAAAAATGTTAAAAGGTTAAAGCTCTATATTGTGATAGTAATCATTGCTATAGAGTGTTTGTTCAGTAACAGGGGGTCTCCCTGTCTCTCCAGCTCTTTAATAAACAGAAAATACATTTTTAGGTAGGTAACAAAATTTCAGCCAATCAGGAGAGAGTGCCCATTTATCAACTTAATTCTTATAGTGTTCCAGTTCCAATTTTGTCTGCTAATTTTCATAAGTCATCACTTGAAATTTCACTTGTTTAATCTGTATCCTGAGTGAGTTCTCTATCCTGATCAAGGGCGCCGATACTGTGGGTGCCTCGGGGCTAAAGCACCCAGGGGAAATGAAGAGCACCCATCACAAACTCATCACAAAAAAAGAAAAAGAAAAAAACACCGACATCTTCACTTCATGGAGTACATTTTTGGTACCAAATTAACCGAATTAACCGCATTAAAGTAACAAAACCCCCCCAAAAACGAACCCGGAAAACAAATGCAAATTTTCGCGCTTAAACAAACCACTCTTTGTGTGTCTTTGCGCTTGAATCTGTCGGTGGCCGTGTTGACAACCCGTGCACATTGGCTACAAGTGGGCATGCCATCAGATCAGGAAGCAGGCCACGCTTTACCCTATCAAATGTAGTGGGCGGAATTTACGTTTGTGCCGTTCGTTCCCCACTGGAAACAAACCAAAACTCATTTAACAATAGCGTCCTCGAAGCCGACAAAACCTTTTTATTTGGCGATGGGTTCCCAGATTGCGCACGCACGCACGCACGCACGCACGCACGCACGCACGCACACACACACACACACACACACACACACACACACACACACACACACACACACACACACACACACACACACACACACACACACACACACACACACACACACACACACACACACACACACACACACTTCACAAAACACACTTGCATACAGACTTGTCACAAGTGTGTATACAACACATCATAATGCAAGGCACACACTTATTGGAGTTAGGAAAAACACTTTCATTGTGTGCCAACAAGACTTATGCTGTATTGATGCATGCAGACATCAATATTCTCTACGCGTTATTCTCTTTTCACACACATGCACATACACGAACACGGACACACAAACACCGATAAAGCAGCGAGTGCATGTTTTTGCAGACTCAATTTCTCTCTCTGGTCCACAAACATACACACTCGTACTGCATGAAACGCCACACAGGATAGGTCGTTATTGATCAGGAACAGTAGACAATAGAGCAGCTCTTCTGGGAATCTGTGACACTCAAACGCAACAAAGGATGTCAGGGAAAAGTGTGAGAGGTTACTGTATGGATGATCACGCCCCTGTGCTTGCACATCCAAGCAGGTCAATCTAGTGTACAGTACGTGTATGCAACCAAGTACTGTATGTGTGAGTGTGTGTTTAGACACGATAGCCTTCATTTATCAATGCAACGTAGAAACCAGCTTCAATTCGAGCCCAGGAATCACGTCCAAGTGTGATTTATCAAGCAATCGTATAAAGCCAATCCCAGCGGGCAAATCGTCTGAGGCTTCTTAAATCTGACGGCTGAAACCGACCGTCACTTAAATAACACGCACACGCACACACACACACACACACAGCAAGCCCAACTGTGTGGGGATTTTGGTACACTGTGTAAACTGCAGTCTTTGCTTGTGGGATTACCATGTATTTCGTGACGGTACAATCTTTGTCAAATTAGTAGCCTACTTGAATGACATCCCACCAAACACATCATCATGAATGGAACATGTTTGCCAGATCTGCAATCTTCTCTGAATGACAGTTAAAGCACTTGTTTAAATGGGTGAATGATTAAGCACTTAACTTATAACATTGCAAATGGGCTATGTTAGATTGTTTCCATCGCTTGATTTTAATTGCTTGTCATTGTCACTTGGAAATAAAATAGGCGTGCATGTCCATGTATGCCTTTATAAAATGTTATATTTTCACAGGGATTATTTATTAGTGTGTTAGATATATATTTTGGAGTGGATAGATGTGTCAAGATGCCTGTCAAATTGTTAGACAATGCTGCTGATGTCTACGATGGAACAAACGGGTGCAGCCAAAGCCTACACGTCCTCAGACCAGACGTGAGAATTGAGGGTGCCGTACGTTCAAGAGAAAATGACACGATAGATTGATAAATCCCCGTTTTTTGGCTTGTGCAAGCTTGATAAACGAGGGCCAATGAACCAAAAAAAATCACATGCATGCACACCTTTCCACTTATCTGCGGGCCTGTGCAGAACAAGCACCCCTCGGAGGGCAACAGAAGCAAGGGCCAATGTATTGAGCCTGTCTAAGATCCATGTTTGGAAATGGCAAGGTAGGGGTTCTCTCTTTTTCAGAGACTAAACTGGATGACTCAGTAGACGACTCTGAAATTGAGATAATAGGCTACAATGTCATTAGGAAAGACAGAACTCTTTGTGGAGGGGGGGTATGCATTTATGTGAGATCTGACATCATTTTCAATGTGTACCCAAAATTGGAGAACAACCCCACGGAATCGGTCTGGATAGAAATCATCTATCCTCACGCTAAACCCCTGATAATTGGCGCAATCTACAGGCCCCCAGATCAAAATGAGTTTTATGATTTAATAGAGGAGCACATGGCAATCATTGGAAATTCGGAATTGATTCTAATTGGCGACTACAATACTGATGTTCTCAGGAAAGACGCCGCCATATTTAAATCTTTCAGAAAATTCTGTGACATGCATAGAAAAAAACTACAAACATCTGCATTATTTCAAGTGGCGTGCTCATTACCGACAAGCAAGCGGTTGCGAACTGTTTTAACAGCTTTTTTACCACCATTGCAACCCAGTTGGTAAGCAAACTTCCTCAGCATTCAGGTTTGTACGGCTCTGACCACATCCATGCTTACTATGACAAACTAGAGGCTAAAAAAGACTCCTTCTCATTCAAACCAGTAAATGCTGATGATGTGCAGAGAAAACTTTTAGCCCTCCAGCCGAACAAGGCCACCGGCCTTGACAATATCCCCACCAGATTCCTCAGAGACGCAGCTACTGCTATTGCCCCCATAGTAGCCAAAATCACAAACCTATCCATCAGCCAGTGTCACGTCCCACAGGATTTCAAATTGGCAAGAGTAATCCCTCTACATAAAAAAGGAAGCAAATTAGAACCTGGCAACTATAGGCCTGTTTCCATCCTTTGTTCCATCTCAAAGGTTGTAGAGCGATTAATTCAAGAACAAATCAACAGCTACCTCAGCGAGCATAAACTGTTGTTTGAATTCCAATCGGGCTTCAGAACCTCCCATTCCACTGACACATGCCTGATGTATTTGACCGACTACATCAAACGTGAGGTAGACGCGGGCAAATACTGCGGCATGGTCATGTTGGACCTCCAAAAAGCGTTCGTTCACTGTAAACCATTCAATTTTACTTGATAAGCTGAGGGCGATTGGTTTTGACTGCACATCATTAAACTGGATGAGATCCTACCTGGAGGGAAGAGAACAAGTGGTTGACATCAACGGAACCATGTCCTCTTCCCTCCCGGTGAGCTGTGGGGTTCCTCAGGGCAGCATTCTGGGGCCGTTACTGTTCCTTTTATACATTAACGACATGAATGCTGCCTGTAACTGCAAATTGTTCCTGTTCGCTGATGACTCGGCACTCCTGATCTCGGGAGAGGACAAGATGCAAGTTGAGGAGGCGCTCAGCTCTGAACTCTCAAAAATCCGTACTTGGCTTACCGATAACAAACTGTCACTACACCTTGGGAAAACTGAATCCATTCTCTTTGGGACCAAACATTCCCTCAGACAGATGGAGGTAAATGATTTCAAGGTCAAAGTCGATGACACAATTATCGCTAGCAAAGAAGAGATTACCTATTTGGGTTGTATTCTCGACAAATACCTGTCAGGTGAAAGCATGGGGACAAAGGTGGTCAAAATAGTAAACCAGAGAACCAAATTTATGGGCAGAGTTTCCTCTTTTGTCAACCCACAGGCCCTCAGGACCCTCTCAGGGGCCCTGATTCAACCACATTTTGACTATGCTAGCACCTCCTGGTACTCCAACACCTCAGTGTCACTGAAGACTAAGCTTCAAACCTCCCAAAACAAACTGATTCGGCTACTCCTCGGATTGGGGCCCATGACCCACCTTTCTCCCACCCATTTTGCCAGCCTAGGCTGGCTCAGGGTGGAAGACAGGGTTAAACAACTCAAAATGGGACTGGCCTTCAAAATTGTAAACGAAAATTTGCCCGATATGCCCCCTATTCCCGCATATCTGAGTAAATACCTCCAAAAGGTTAGTGACACCACTATATATGTCTATGAATTGAATACCAAGGCCCTCATTGGAAACAAGTCCGCAAGGACTTTTATGAACGGACCTGTTAGACAAAGTATTTTAAATGTAAATGTGTTGTTTTACATTTTTTGCCTAATAAAATATTCAATCAATCAAAAGTCTCCGAACCTAAATCCCTTTTTGTTCTTAGTATGACTGCAATAGCATGATGTCCTTTTTCCCAGGAGGTCCAAGACACTTAATAGCAACCCTACAGCCTGCCAGTCATCCATTTCGGTCCATTTTTACATTCTCAGGGGCAAATTCACAAAAAGGATTATGTGGCTTTTTGCGGCAGCTAAACCTACAGTGACACAAAAAGAAACTGTGAACTTCTTAAAGCACCTGCAATTGGTGAAATGCACCACTAACTGCACTACCAAGCAAATAGCATCTTGGTGCTTGGTAAAGGAGCTGTAAAGTATTATGTGGGGAAAAAAGTTCAAATTGTTAATGGGCCAGTCCATTGACTATAATACAATTATCAATTTTGATTACCGCTACTAGTCAGTCACTAGTCAGTGGCATTGTTTATTTTCAGGCTTTTTTCTAGGCCTACATACTGCTGCGGCACCAGCTTCAGAAACTCCTTGCTGATTTATACTACTTATGCAAAACAAGGGTGAATTGCACTCGGTGGCAAAACTTCATGGGTGTGTTTGCACTGTGATATGCTTAGCACAATACCATAGATGAATCAGACCTTGACAGTGGGGGGGGGGGGCAGATAGTGGGTGCAAGTGATTCGCAATTCATGGTGCTATCAGTGGCCGTAATCCATTCTTTGTGCAATCACCCGTCAGAGTTCTATAAACACTGTTGACTTTTACTGCCTGCCTCCCTGGATTCAGTATGTGCACAAAACCTGATTATCTTCCTCAGCTATTTAAAGATAGACGGTTCCAAAAACTCCAACACTGTCTCTAAAGCATGATTTATACTTAGTTACGCGCCGGGTTCGTGCACCACAAATAGCTAATGTACAAGCTCACAACGCGTCATGCTGCAACGCGCGTGTGCTTGTCGATCCGCTATTTTTGGTGCACTAGACCTACGCACAACTAAGTATAACTCTGGCTTAATCTGCACAAGACTGCATTTTGTGCAGTGATCTGATTTGTTCTGCACCAGATCACTGGTATAGGCACAGTTCAGCGCTCCCCTCTCATCCATAGTTTAATTCCCAGGATCTACACACAGAGCCGTAGAGACACACACACACACATACACACACACACACGCACGCACACGCACACACGCACACGCACACGCAGATAGAGTGGAAACTTGAATTATTCATGGGGTTCTAATGTTTTGTTCCATCATTAAAGCATTTAAACGTTCATTTGCTTGCCAACCCAGGAAACAGGAAAAAACATCTCCCCACCATCATACGATGTCTAATTCCCATTCCCTTGTTTGCCCACCCACCCAGGGCCGACCCGCCGCCATCCAATGCTGTCAACGGCCCGCTCTCCTGAGTCGCAGGCGAGGCTCAGCAGGAAGTCTCTCTTGGCTCTATTGAGCGAGACATCAGAAAGGCTTCGTTGGCTGACAAATAGAGCATTGTTTGAAAATGCGAACAGGTCAAATGGTAGGTAATAATCTGGGTCAAACGTTCAAACAGCACCCATCAGCACTGTTGAGCAAAACTGTGAAGACAAGCAAAATCTTAATATAACATCCTGCAACAACGCAGCCCCCTTTGTTCTTGCTGCTGAAAATAAACTAATATACCAAAGCCGTTGTTATGATCAAATCACCCAATGGTATCGCGCACTCCTGCAGTCCAATCATAGAGCCCTCCAGCCGCCCTGACCCTGAAAGGTAAAATAATTATTAACATGTAATTGGAGCTCAATGGGGCCTGCAGGCTGGGGAGCTAGCCCGGGGAGGGCACAGACAAAGTGGGACGCAGCATCACCCCAGGGCACCGCACCAAGCTCCGGCTGACTCTAGGAGGCGCTAGCAGGGACTCCAGCATACAGAGGGGAATGCAGACGGAAGGGGAGGACTGAGAGCCGAGAATGTGCAAAAAATACATAAGGAAATGGAGGAGAGTGAGTCGAACAATGAAGGCATTAGAGCATGCACTGTTAAGAGGGAAGAGTGAGAAAGATAGGCTGTCAGAGGGACATGCACCAAATAGAGGCAGTGTGGTGATGACACTGTGACCACTGAGGGAAGAAAGGAATCAGATAGAGGTCTTTCCTTGCCCTCAGACAGACTCTAAGCGTGGGCGGGTGGCCCTCTGCAGTCATCCGAGCCATGTGCCAAACACATTCCCGCCATGCCACTGTGCCACCCACACCAACCCCAGAGGGCATTCTGCACAAAAACAGTGGGCACAGTAACATAGTAGTACAGCCAAAACCTTGAGAATGCTTCACATTGTACACGTGTGTCATTTTTGCATTTTTTTGCAATTGCATTCAGAAACTGTAAATACCTAAATCCTTTGGTTTATTGGTTTACTAAGAGTGATTTTCTTTTGTTTTAGCTAAGAGACTATGAGGATATGTGGAGGGATTCAACAAGGCCCCCAGAGCAAAAGCAAACATGTTTGTCTAAACACAAATGTGCATCTTGTTTCACATGAGCAAGTAACATAAAGATGCTTGCTCTAAGTAGGCAACATGTTGAAAGGAAAAATGGTCTGTATTTCTATAGCCCCTTTTATCCAAAGCACTTGGATAAATACACTAAAATGTACAGTATGTTACATTCACCAAGTCAAAAAAGAGAATAGAGTCTGCACACTGGTAAAGTTGCAAAAAGCTCCACTTGGTAATTTATTTCTCGTCAACGTTTCGGCCTGTTCAGACCTTCATCAGGACATATATATATATATACATATATATATAAATATGATGAAGGGACGAGCTACATATGGTATAAATTACCAAGTGGAGCTTTTTGCAACTTTACCAGTGTGCAGACTCTATTATTTTTTTCATGATACTTTGTTTGTTTAGCACCTGGGCCACGGATGTGCGTGCACTACCTTTTTCATACATTCACCAAGTCACACACATCCACAACATGACAGCCGAGGCAATCATCAATCCTGCAAGGTACCAACGGGAGCAGTGTCTGCTCCCGATAAGCAGACACTGCTCAATGTCTTGCTCAAGGACACTTTGTCACAAAGCCAAGAAGAGCCGGGGATCGAACCAGGTATGGCTGCTCTACCCCTGCTGCCACGCTCTATTGGTGACACAGATTTCTGCGTTAAAAAGCTGATCTACCTTAAATGACAACACACCACTCCTTTTGCCTCTACTCGCTCAAATTCATTAGTATTTATTCAAATGCCCAATCTGTAATTTTATGGCATGCTCTGCTGAAACACTGTCATCCTACTGTTTTTGTTTGCTTAATTTGGGCTTGAAGGCATTTTATTCTGCATGATTTGATGCTAAGTAACACCTACTGTAACTCTTGAACATTCTATAATTAGTATTGTATGTACTATAATTGCTTTTATTATAATGTAATGCTTGTAAACACTGACATTGTAAACACAAGATAATTATTGCTCCTTTCTCCTATTCTCCTTTACTGAAAGATCTGATCATTTATCCAAGCTAATAAAATACTTACTTACAAATAATATTTGCAGAAACCACACAACATGGCCAACACACTTTAAAAACACACTGTGGTAACAAGTGGTCGTCTCATTCATCGCCGAATCCATTCTACATTGATAACGTATATAAAGTATAATGTGGTCCATCACATCCATCCCATCTACCCTGTATGTCAGTGGTTCTCAATCTTTTCAGGCCGCGACCCCCCAAAATAATCATATTTGAAGTGGGGACCCCCCACCCAGATAAGCACTTGGCGTTGAGGCATTATATTTAGTTTGACTCATTACCCACAGATAAATATTGTGAAAATAGCAGATCTACAAGCTCACAACGTCTCGCAAAGCGAGGCAATGTGAGCTTGTAGATCTTAAATTATTTGACAATTTGGACAATGTTTGACCAGTTTTTATAGTGTAGTTTGTTGATTACGTTTGATGCAGTAATGGTCTTTTTTTCATTTAATTTCTTCATATTTTTATAAGGTATTAATAAAAACACACACACACACACCCCCCACCCCCCCAAAATAAATCATGTAGGGACCCCGACCCACAGGTTGAAAACCACTGCTGTATATGACATCAATTCACATCTGCAACCACCGCTATCAGAATGCCACATCTAGTTTCAGTCAATAATAGCAACAGCTATTTGGTTGGTATTTTGCAGAGGGGAGAGAACAGTGGAATGATTCTGTCTAGGTTCGATATGAACTGTCCCAACAGTGAACAAACGCTCCAACCCTCTGTCCAATTAAAGGTTGAGTTGACAATTCCAGAACACCATGGCAGCCTGATAACAGCAGTAAATCAAATTGGTTCACAGTGTTTGCTCTTTATCTTTATTTCCGTAGTCTTTGGCAGGTATTTTAAATAAACATCTTCAGGAAAGTTATGTCACTAAAGGAATATAACAAAGGAAGACTGGATGAATGCCAGCCGACGTATACAGTGTTGAATATAAGGTGTGACAGTTCAAAGAGAGGAGAAAGCAGCCGCTACGCTTGTCTCCCGTCCCCCATCATTTCTGCTGTAACGGAGGCTCCTCAGCCACCTGTCAATCAACGTCAGACAGACTATTATAAAGCCAGCATTCTCCACTTGTCCGTCTGTTGCTGGCTTGCTGCGTAATCCAGTCAAACACATTTCCCCTGGACAGCAGTCACCCTCAAGTATAGACAGCTTTTCAAGTTGCGTGTGCACGCATGCGCGCACACGCACGCATGCGCGCACACGCACTCGCACACACACACACACACACACACACACACACACACACACACACACACACACACACACACACACAATCCCATCCCAATCCGATCTTTCCACATCTCTCTGCGTGTCTAGTCTCAACAATTCTTAAATGGAACAATTTAATAGTGGTGTAAAGTAAACTAAATACATTTAAGTACTGTACTTAAATACAATTTTGAGGTATTTTTACTTTAATGGATTATTTCCAATTTTCAGTTCCATTTACTTCTACGCCACTACACCTCAGAGGCGAACATACAGTAGTACTTTTACTCCACTACAATTATATGAAAGTAATTTTGTAGATTTTGATTATCCTTTCAAAACATACACTACATACAGTACACTAACCACTTCAGCCCTATACTGTACATATTCCGGCTATTTAAAAATAGCAAATCTACAAGCTCACAATGCGTCGCGACGCAACGCATTGTGAGCTTGTAGATCTGCTTTTTTCCAAAAGATTTTTATACATTTTGAAAACTTTAAATGGGACAATTCTGCATAATGAACACTTTTACTTTGGTACATTAAGTATATTTTGATTCCAATACTTTTGTACATTTTTAATACATGACTTTTACTTGAGTACTTCTCCCCCACGACTGTGTCCTTGCTGTCCTCTGTCCTCTATCTCCCTCCACGTCTCGCTTCACTAACCCCCCCCACCACAATTCCCTCAGCCATTTCAGGTCAGAGTGCAGTGTGTGTCCACACAGCTACTGCAGGCCATCCGTACTGATTTCATTACACAGGACTGCAGGGGAAGATGTCTTCACTAATTTCAACTAGCCTCCCCCCCGCCCCCCCCCCCCCCCCCCCCCCACCTCCCCTCCCACCACCTCCCAAGTAGCACAGTAAGGTCAAGTAAATCCATTAAAGCTCCCATTGTGTAAATAGGATGCTGGCTGAAAGTGGAGAAGTACAAATGATGTGGCAAGCCTGGGTGCCTTCCAATTAAGTATCAAAGAGCAACACAAACGCCCTCTAATTGTTTTGCAGTCACAAGCCTCTCATGTGTGGCTCCTGAAGCAGGGGCATTAACCCATATTATATCAATAATGAATATGCTGACTGGAGTAACTATTGAAAAATACATTATTATATGACAGAGTAATGTGGAGACAATGCTTTTGCTAATCGTCTGAACACAGAGTGCAAACAGCAACATTGAGTGCCATTGTTAGACGATAAAAGCATATCAACATTGTCAGGCGGAAACCTTGTATGTCCAAAACCATTACTTTTCAGGAAATGGAAGAAATTATCTCTGTCCCAATGGATCCAGTGTAGTCATTGTATAGTCACATTTAGTCACTTGTTAATACCTTTCATTAATTAAATATGAATAAAAACCCCAAACTGAACCACTTTCAACCTGGGTCCCTATTTTGGGCAAGTTTAGATGAAATAGGGAGATACGTGTCCACGTTCGACTTCAAACTCATATGCGTATTGCTGAGGACCCGAGGGAGTGATGGAGTCGTTTGGATCAGTGGATCTCCCTAAAATATCGATCCATATTTGGGCATGACTAATCTTTCAAGACAGATTCTGCTAACAGCAGCATCTTTTTTTCTTCTTTTTTTTTTTAGCTTTTTATGCCTTTCTTGATAGTGAAGTGAGTTAGACAGGAAACGGGAAGAGATAGATGGGGAGTGACATGCAGCAAAGGCCGTCAGGATCGGGACTCGAACCCGCGATGCGCTGTCAGACTACATCGGAGCCTAGGTGCCTGGACCACTACGCCATCAGTCCAGGCCTTAACAGCAGAATCTGTCAGCACCACTGCCTTAAACATGTAGTGTTTAAGGCAGTGGCAGAAGACATACGCACCCGGGAGGAAGTGGACTAAGAAAGGGGAGGAGCCAAACCGAGTTACTGTTTCTTCACAAAAAAGGGGTGGTGCATGATTGACAAAGAACCCCATATACTGTATGGGCATAAAAGGGACACAGACAAACGGGTACTCTGACAACGGGTCCAACGGCAATTGCATAACCAGTTGGGCCATGCAGTTCTAACTTGCATCGTTCCCGAGTAGGCTGGTGCCCAACGGGCAGTTTATTGATAATTATCGATAACCCTGTCAAATCGCTTAATAAAAAGGACATTGATTGTGCATGCATCAATAGCTTTTAAGATAAACGTTCTGCACGGCAATCTTTTTTTTTTGGTTCTCCAAACACTCATGGTTTTCCCAATTAACTATTGACGTGCACTGCAATAATTGCGACGCTGCAACGCAATACTGCATGACTGAGTGCTGCCACACTGCTAGCAATCAGGAACAGGACTTAAGTGTGGCAACATGTCGAGTTTGCAATGTATGCAAAGGAAAACTATAATTTTTAGCTAACACTAATATAATTGACACATTATAGTGTCCGGGTAGCGCAGTTAGCCCGCCTTAGCTCCTGGGGTAGATCCCGGGCACCACCAACTCAGCGTATGAGTAGCACAGCTTTGGTAATTACTGGGAGCTGATAGTAGGTGTTACGCCCCACCTCAGGAATCCATCTCCCAGGGGTTTAGCGCATTGAAACAGGGATAGACTCCTGCATTTTCGGCTGATACTAACAATAAAACGACCTGCTTACGTACACATTATATACACTATACATTAACCCATTGAGACCTGAAGCCGATTCTACATGTCTCCTAAATCTCAACAGTATTCTTAAAAAATTATGTTTCTATATCAGTGTTGCTCAATCTTTTTCATGTCAAGGACCCCCAAAATTATATGTATCAAAATGTTTTGTTCCAGGGACCCCCAGAAGCAAAGATTTGAGTTAAAAATGTTCGCTTTAAAAATATATATATTCAAAGATTTGCACACACTTTCACGAATTTTCAAAAATAGCAGATCTACAAGCTCATAGCAGCCCAAAGTGTAAAATAATGCTTTTTAGCTCAATTCTAAAAATGACACAGTTCCAGGTCTTAATGGGTTAACACATTATATTGCAGTTATCGATGATTTCCCAATTCCTCAAAACTGCTCATCATCCTTGCCCTTATAATTTCGAACAGCACTTACTTGCTTGCGATAATGAATTTAAAGACAAAATTAAAAGCAACTTGTATCGAGCCAATTTAATTCAGCCAATTAGCGTCCGCCAGACGTGGAAAAGAACAGCCTCGTCTCATAGCAAAAAGAAATAGCATTCTGGGTCCCCTGAAAACAAAAATCCAATTAGCAGAGCTGAAACACAATTGACAAAGCCCCTCTCTCTGCCCACCATTGAACAGCAGTGTTGATGGCAGCTTACCGGATGTTGTGGGACTTGCGTTTAATCTCGTTCCAGCAGAGGTTCATGTCTCCTGCTTGGTGATGCTGGCCTCCACCTTTCAGCCTCCTGCAGTCAGTCCCCTCCTCCAGTCCCTCACCATCCACCGTAGACTGGCATGGCACGCAGTGGCATCCTGGCCACGAGGGCCGTCCCGCAGCTAAACAGAGAGAGAGAGAGAGAGAGAGAGAGAGAGAGAATGAAAGATGGGGAGGGAGAGAATGATGTAGCAGGTGAGTATTATGCCATATTGTTAACCAAGCCCTATATACGTTTTTGTATGACGAACAGCGAAAATAGCATTTCTACAGTCTGCAATGCGGTGCCTTGTGAGCTTGTAGATTCAGCTATTTTGCTCATTTCGAACATTTTTATTTCCTTTTTATTTTCATTAAGGTGGTACACGTGAATGGGTGGAAAGCACTGATTCTATTCCATTATTCTGTTCCGTTAAACACGAGCAAACATTAATTAATTCAAAGCTTTATTTAAACCTTGAAAATAATTGAGGATTAATTCGTTGACAACGATGCCAAGAGTTACACACAGTGCTAAAACAAAATATGCACGGTTAAAAACAAAGGTAAGAGTTAAAAACAGACTTAAAACTAAATATGCAGAGATAAAACGCAGAGCTTCAGCGTAGATGTTATAGGGTTGTGAATGTCCAATGAGGGATTTATACGGCTGCCAAGATACAAGTGTTTATTACGCCTCTGTGCCACAGAGGACCAATGCAGAATGCAATGGTGAGTGTCGTAGAGAACTCCAGTAATGAATCTGAGGGTGATAAACTGAGTCTAGGGGTTTGAGAGTGGAAGCAGCAGCATGTCTGTAGAATATATCAGCAAAGTATAGGAATGATAGAAAGACTGCCTCAACTCAACTTTTCCTAATTCAAAGGGACACCGGGATCTGTTTCTGTACAATAATGTGAGTTTTTGCCGCAGTTTGGTTATACGATTTTCAATATGATGTACAATACTGTACTATTGCTACCGTTCAATCTTGATAGGTGTATGGACTGTTAAAATTAATATCTCCTGCACTAGAAGAAAATACAAGATTTTGCTTGTGTTGAGTACTCATTTAAGACAAATGTATCTTGAAGAGTAGTAAAAGAAAGTTGTAGGTTCTCAAAAGTGAGTTTACAGAGTCAGCAAGCAATACTTTTCCCCCCTGGATTCCCCTGGAGTGTGAAGGCATTGAAGGTTAGACTGGAAGAGGCGAAAGAACCCTGATGCAACTGGAGACGGCCCATACACATACTGTAGACAAGGGCGTGCACACACACAGACTGTACACGTTTTTGGTCACTGGCTTCTAAGAGAGGCCATCTACATATCTCCCGACCCTTACAGACAAGCATGCATTCACAGGTACACGCACGCATGCACACGCTGATGTATTAATGTGATGTCAGAGGGAAGCCCCCTGCAGCAGGACATAACCTTACTGCAGTACTCATGCATGCATGCATGCATGCATGCATGCATACACACACATGCACCACCCCCCTCCACACACACGCTCATGCATGTATGCACTATACCCCACACAAACACACAGGCATACACACTCATGTCATGCATGTATACACTAAACCCCACGCGCGCACACACACGCGTGCGCACACACACGCACACCTTGCTCCCACCCTCTTATCCACCCACTCACTCACTCCGCCCCCCCCCCCCGCCACACACACACACACACTCGGGTATTCCATTAACACCATTGAATCCACAGTGTATTTTAGTCAGCCCCTTGCATTTAAGGACACACACACACACACACACACACAGCTTGGATAGTTTGCCAAAAAAACAAATTGCGCTTGAAATGTGCTGGGATGATGGAACTTTTGTTGCAGTGTCAACATTTGAGTGAATGGCTCCCAAGGGGAGAGAGAGAAAAAGAGAGAGAGAGAGAGAGCGAGAGAAAGAGAGAGAGCGCACATTAGGTTGGCAGCAGGCTCATCATCACTCCTCTTCAATCTCTCCCATCATCATAGATCCCTGTACTTTCCTCTCATCTTTCAGCTGTTCTCCCCTCCTCTCCCTGTAATGGTCACCTCGCATTGCTCAGTCGGAATCTTTTAGTTCCCTCTTGACATTAATCATCTCCCTCTCTTTCACAGGCTCCCTTCATGTGCCTGCTTCCTTCTTCTATTCTTGTAGTTAGACAGACATGTAGGGTGACTCCTATAGCAATCAGTCCTACTGCATCTCTCTCTCTCTCTCTCTCTCTCTCTACACCATGGAGTCCATAGTGTATACTGTAATTGCTTAACGTCTTATTGCAGATTAGCTATTCATATATACATATTTCTTTAATTAGTTTTTTATTTCAATTTATTTATATTTTATATATATACATGTACACGCACGCACGCACACACACACACACACACACACACAAATGCACAGCGTCGCACACACAGACAGCATTGCACACACACAAGCAACACAAGCAGATACAGTGAAGTGAACTCACTCTTCAGCATGTGGAATAGACTCAAACAATGACAAGAACATCAACAACAACACCACAGTTAAACAGCCTGTGAGATCTGCATATTACTCACGGTAGACCATCTTATAATTCATACCGTACACCTCCAGTCTGTTCTCAAACTATTGGCACCTGCATAACCTGCTTGGATTGTGACAGGATACACCACACAAATACAAGGATCCAAGCACAGGCATGCAACTGCATACACCAAGGACATACTGTATACTGTATGGACACATACTGTACTGTATATTCTTTTATATTCACATTGTCCTTTTAATCATAAGGGCACTGCGTGAGACAAGTCTCTCTGTCTCCATCTCCCTCTCGTGTAGACATAAAATCCCACATGTTCTCCCACGCTATACAGCATTAACATACCGGGTACTCTACTGTATGTAGATCTTTCTCTCGCTCTGGGTCTTAGGCAAGGTTCAGACGCGCATTTTTAAAGACCTTGATGAGATGTGGCACTGCTCAGCCAAGTGTACACACACTGTGTGCACACTGTTTTCCCATGGCCAAGAAAAAAAAGAAAAAGAAACTGTCGAGATTTCTTTCTTTGACATGTCACAAAGTGACACGGAAAATCTTCATCTCGATAAAGCCACAGCTGTCACGTAGCGCGATAAACCGTTCCTCATCCCATGAAATAATTTCACAGCTCTGATTATTTCATTTAACCTATCCAGTCACGTCAAAGAAAAGAAAAAAGAAAGAAAACACAAGAACAACGTGACATTTCACACTGACCATTATGCCTATGAGGATCATTTCTTTCTCCTACAGAAGTGTGAAATTCGGATAAAGGGACTTTAAGCTCATCAAAGATAAGACACGCCAGTCTGCTGGATTTCAAAGAGAGAGAGAGAGGGAAGACAGTTCAAGTATAAGATAAAGAATAGGAGGATCAAAGCCACTGTACTATCAACCTGTGTCTGCACCGTGATGCTAATCTGGAGACATCAGTACCTACCAGCACTCAGATCTCTCCCTCGCGTAAACCTTTATTTGAAAATATTTAGTGTTATTACCAGAGCTCAACAGATAATTTGTTTAATTTCGACAACATTGTCACAACACTTACCTTATATTACAGACTTGTCGCGCTTTTTTGGGTTGCCAGCTCAGTCTCACATTATCAAACCTGTCAGTGTGGGGTTTCCCTCATGCAGACATTATTTACCCAATCAGTTTGTTCCTCAGCGTAGAATGTGGAGAGGATTCGGACATAGAGGGAGGGAAGGAGAGAAATGGGGAGGGTGTGACCGAAGAACAGAGCAATGGAAAGACTGAGAGAGACACAACCGGACTGGCTGGCCCAGTAGGGACCCATGTTGCGGTCAAAGAGTCCTCTGTCCATTGCATTCCTGCTGACACCTACCTGGTCCCCTTCTTCCCACTGCCAGTGGGACAGAAAGGCCATCTGCCGAATGTCCTCAACCGCTCCCGTGCATTCGAATACTACAGAAAACCACTCTGAGAACAGTCTTCATGTCATCAAATGCTCATAATAAACATTTCATATAATGTAGCCTTTTTTATGATGTGGTTTTCCCGGGTAACTTGCACATAGAGTACAGTATGAGCCAATAATGCATGAACAACATTCCCATGAGCAAGGGGCATAAGGCTCACACCACAAAGCCAAAGACAACACCGAGAGGAGCTCAGGGTTCATGCCCTGTGGGGCTTGGGGGACAGGACAGAGAAGAGAAAGCCTGTTTGTCTTTTTATGGTGTTGGATTCCACAATAAACGTATCAGCTTCACCTTGAATGGAACACAGATAACAAAGACAGTGTAGAATAACTCAGCTTCCTGTGTCTCCACTGTACCTCTACACTCTCCTATTTAAATAAAGAAACTGTAATTAGAGAAGAAAGGGTAGGAAGTGCTTCTCGCCTTCTCCAAGATGCAAGTTTTCACAATTATTATTATTTTTTTGTTCTGTATATCTATAATTAACCATGACCCACCTGCTGGGTCTATTGTTTGTGACGCTTAGGAAGGATGTCTTGCCCGAAACGTCCTTGTGGCAATACATATTCAATTTGGAGTGCTGTCCTTGCCTTATCATTCTTTATCACTTTCAGAAATCCAACATTAATATTAAAAGTGCGCAAGGCATAAGCTGTAATGGATGAACAGACAGATGGAAGGACGGACAGGCGGATGGACACACAGACGGACGGAAGGACGGACGGACGGACAGACGGACGGACTGCTTTGAGATGGGAGTGATGGCCTAATTCCACACTGTTACCCGTGGATTCAAACCGGCTGCTGGCAAAGCCCAGGGGCCAAAGCAATGATTTGTGATGCTGTCCGACGCACAATTATAACACTTAAAAGGAGTGATAAAACATGGTGCATTGTCCAAGAGAACTGGTCAAACACAGACAAAGACACCCATAACTCCTTGGCCGGGTGTCACTGACTGTATCCAACACCGCTTTAAGAACAACAAATAAATGCCAGGCCTGCACTGACTCATAGAGCACGAGTGTCCAGGGGCCAGTCTGGTAAGTTACGTGTGTGTGTGTGTGTGTGTGTGTGTGTGTGTGTGTGTGTGTGTGTGTGTGTGTGTGTGTGTGTGTGTGTGTGTGTGTGTGTGTGTGTGTGTGTGTGTGTGTGTGTGTGTGTGTGTATTGTGTCCTATCCCTCCACAGAGGGCTGTTGGGGCCTCCTCCAGACGGAGCTCCTGGCTACGTGCCTGACAGGGGTTAGCAAAGCCTGGGCTGCTGCCACCCTGGCCCTCTCACTCCCTCTAACGCTGCTACGAACAGCACATCTGCCCCTCTATACCAGCGCACGCACGCACGCACACACACACACACACACACACACACCCCCCACTGCTGCTGCAGATGAGGGAGCTCAGCCCTCGCACACACTGCTGGAGAACACTGAAGGATCTCCAATGACACGCACACGCACATGCACACACACACGCAAGTGGTGGGGAGTGCCTGCACACATATAGAAGCAGCATATGTATGTGTACAACACACACACACACACACACAAAACATACATAAACAAACGCATACACATATGCGTACACATACACACATGTGTACATGCACACTCACAAGCGCATACACACACACACACACACACACACACACACACACACACACACACACACACACACACACACACACACACACACACACACACACACACACACACACACACACACACACACACACACACACACACACACACACACACACACACACACACAGCCAAAGGCAGCTGTCAAATTGGTTCTATTCCCACTGAAACATTGCTCCGTTCTCCCAGGCCTGACTCCCTCTCGTCTCCAGACACATGGTACAGTGATTTGCGGCCGGGTGCACCCCAACAAAGAAAGAGGGAGTGAGGTAGCCTTTCGGTTTCCCTCATCCCACCCTATTCCCGTACTCCCATCACAGCTGCCCAGTGTTTCGCCCTCTGACCACATATTTCATTATCCTTTGCACTTTATTATCTTTTCAATGACAGTGTGTGTTTGTCCCCCAGCAAATGTACTGTGCGGATATTTATATTTACCATATACCCAGCCTTTATTTGACCTGGGTAAGAGGAGTGCTGAAGGAAGGGGTGATAAACCTGCACTGATTTGTCGGCTGACATATCTTCCCTTGGGTTTATATGGCAATTGATCAATCAGTGCAGCTAAAACGTGCGGACTGAACTAGCGTGCTACCTCCATGCTTAAGGAACTTACGATGACAAATGTGTATGAAAGTCTGACGCCAAACATGGTTGCTGCGGATGGTTTGGTAGAAATAACAGCTAAGGAGACGTTGGAGTTTAACCGGGGGCAAAACAACTAACTGTGCACCAGTATACAGTAAGTTAGTTAACACACCGTCTTTCTCCCCATACTATCATCGAATCCCTGCGAGTCTAGTATACCATTTTGTTGGGCAGTTTTTGTTGCCAGTAATGCCAAGTTCTATGTTTTTGTTTAATCTATAAACTTTAAGTGTTGATCACATGCTATTTTCTCTGTGTCTTTGTTTATCACATAGCCATAGCCTCATTTATTCACTAACGATCACCAGACATTCATCATACTATCCATCAGCCCTCGCCTCGCCTCGCGGCTCAGGCTGATATGCCTCCTCTCGGCTGGATAACTAAGCTTGCGCACTGGTGAATGCCTGACTGATAATCTACATCTACTATAAAGTTCAAATTGTCTGTCTGTCTGTCAGTCTCTCTGTGGCGGGCAGGCGGATTATGCCCAAATATAGACATGCCCGATGTCAGTACAATTTGGCATTGTTAGTAAGTAAGCAAGTGCATTTTATTTATAGAGCACCTTTCGCAGACAATGACAGTCAGACATCGAATCATTAAAAGGCATTGCAATAAGGACAAAAAAACTGCAGACACATAAAATTAAGTAAACGCCTGTCTGAACAGGTGGGTTTTTAACAGTCTTTTAAAATTGTTGACAGAGGGCACAAATCTTAGGGCCAGGGGGAGCGGTTTCTGTTGTGTCTGGCGTAACATACTTTTATCAGACAGCTTTGAAGCAAGAGCCTGGTTCTGAATTTAAGATGACATTAATATGATTATTGCTGAAGGTGGAAACAGAAAGCTGTTATTTAAACACTTAAGCAGGGACTCAATCTATGTTTTTTTAAATCAGAAGAGTGATGGGTTTCATCCAGGGGGTTAGAGTTAAATCATTGGTTCTCAAACTGGGGTCCGGGGACCCCCAGGGGTACTTGAGGGGGTTCCAGGGGGTACCCAGCAAAATGTGTTAAAAAAATGTTAATATATCACAATAATTATGACCTTTTATACATTTGTTGCTCAAATCTTTGCTTCTGGGGGTCCCTGGAACAAAATATTTGAGATGGGGGTCCGCGGCCAAATACATATAATGTTGGGGTCCTTGACGTGAAAAAGTTTGAGAACCAGAAGAGTTAAATGTTGCTGTGTACACTGTTACTGTTGCCACTGGACACAAATTGTAATGCAATCTTAAAGTTACAGTACATTTTAAGTTATTACCACCATGGGCATAGGTGTGTGTCCATAAAGATGTTAGGCCACAGAGAAGTTTGTATTCCATTGTAATAGAACAATTGAGCCGTCTACATGTATCAGACTCTACAGACTGTACATGCACTGGCATTCAATCACTTATGTGATTAATGAACAGTGCTGTCAGGCCTCTTTGCACTGACAATTGCAGGACATTTAACAAAAGTTATGAATGGAGTTTGAGGCATAATACATTGATACATTGAAATTCTGACAGATTTATTATATCCCACTTGTCTCTGGCGGATAAAAAGTGAGATGTTTTGTCCTGTATCAAGGGGGGAAAGGCCTGTAACCTTCTTGTTAAATGCTCTCTGAAAATGACAAGTGGATATGAATCAAGGTGACGAATTGAAAACACAGCGTACCTTTAGGGCTTGAGGCTATGAGTGAAGGAAGTGGGGAGACAAATTGTGTTGATTTTTAGGGCGTAGAAGCTCATTACTTAGGCAAAAGCAAAATGGTGATTAACTTTGCCGGATTGAAATGCATTTCTTAATCAAAAGTCAGATTGCTTCCAGGGCGAATGAGCTTGGGGTGCACCGCCCCGTAACCTCAAGCGAACAGAATGAAAAACAAATGGCCTAAAGAGCACAGGGATATATTCAACCCTGAACAGTCAAATGCACCAAAGCAATCCAATTCCACAGCAAAGTTTTAAGTATGAAAGCCCAAAATATCCAGTCTAATGTCACTGAAAATGATGTGCCCTGCACTGACAAAGCAATCTTTCATAATGAAAATTTCTTTTTTATGGTTTTCTCTCGCCAATTTAGTCATTATGCCAATACCCACCATGTGTATAGTCCCTGTCAACCCCTACTACTTGGTTTGGGGAGGGAGTAGACAACCATGTGTCTCCTTCAATACACATGAAGTTGCCAGTGGCTTATTTTCACCTCACAGTAAGGAGCTTCACTGGGAAGGTACTGTATAACACATGGGGAGGAACATGCTATACCCCCTGAGAAGACTGAGCCAAACCAACGCTCGGACAGTATAAGGAAAGCCTCAAATGGGTGTTTTATTTAGAATTGGCACAGTGGAAGGGGGGAGAGACCCAATGGCATCAATAGATAAATTAATAAACACAAAGTTCATCCCAGTCGCGGTTTGAGCTCCCCAGCTGGGCAGCGCAGGTGCCCCCAAATCAGGTTGATTTAACAGGTAGATTGGCACGTACAGTAGCACCCATAAACATATAAAGGTAGACGCCTCCTTCGGCTGAGGCATTGGTATCTCGGGCGCCATTTTAGAGTAGGCAAGCTTCCGCGTGTGTCACAGAAGGGGGCGTTCGGTTGCCCAATCAGAGGCAGCCGCGCAGCAAAAGTCAGTTAGCCGCGTTGTGATTGGCCAGTAGTCTACGCGCTGTGATTGGCCAGTAGTCACTTTGAATGGTAGCTTGCCTACTCTAAAATGGCGACCGCGATACCAGTCGCTCCAACGAACTGCAGAGGCCAATGAGGTATCTAGGTTTCTATATCTACAGTATGGTAGCACCCCTCAATGACGCGACGCGGCCCAGCCGGGGGAGTGGCCTGCTTGGCCAAGCACCGCCTCTGCCCCACTGTCTCTCCCCGTTGAGGTGCTTACCAGACGCGTCGCTAGGTCTCTACTAGGTTGGGGGCTTAGCCCCGCAGGCAACGGGCACCGAGGTTGGGAGGTGCCCGCACAATTTCTTTCGCAGATTTCGCGGATTTGGGTACTTTTTTCCCCGTTTTTTGTTACTTTATTTCGGTTTTAGGGTTAGGGGTAGGGTTAGGTTAGGGTGATAGATATATAATTTTTCAAAAAAATGTTTTTTTTATTTTTATTGGTGGCTTTGGATAAAACATTGGTGGCTATAGCCACCGAAGCCCCCGCCTAACGACGCCACTGGTGCTTACCTGACAGGCGGTTGCCTAGAGACACTCCACACCCCCCAGTTCCACCCACTGCTGAACAGGCGCCTGACCAACCTGTAGGAGACGCTAGTGCAGCGACAAAGTATGCCCACCCCTGTTGGCCTATCTGCGAACACCGCGGCAATTGTATTCGTTAGGTCGGACATCCACAAGAATGTCTGTGTTTTTAGCGTTGTCGTCGTTGTTGTCCCCCCCCCCCACTATCAGTGAAGCTGGGATGCTTATGCCCAAAATGCCAGTGTCTCTGGTACAAGGCTTACATGACAAAATCTAAAGAAAAGTAGCAGACCACGGAAGAGGATTTAAAACACTTCAATCCAATCTCTCAAACCAATTATTCTGCCTTGCCTTTTAACTCAACCCCAAGAGTGTTTTAAGGATTAAAACAAGAAATTACACTATCCATCTCAATGGAGTTATTATTGTGGCCTTTGTAGTTGCATTGTTTGGAATGTACATATTTGAAAATCAAAAGCCTCATGAGGAAAGGGGCTTTGAAACGTACATCACACAGCAGACTTCTCTATTAAACAAACAATTAAATAGACAAAAGAAAAAAGGCAATCAACATATTCGCTCTCATTTGAAATATCCGTTTTGTGACAAATGCCTCATCCACTATGTTTAAACATAATTAAAGGGCATTAAATAATTAATTAAGGGAATATATTTAGCTCAAGGCAATGATTCAGAGTTTGCAAATGCTGAATAAAAGCCAGACCGGCAACTGTTTTCTAACATGCAGTGATGTGTGGAGAAGGAATGCCTGCCTCAGAGAGGAGGTAATTTAGCAAATCCCAATTGAGATCCCTGCTAATTAAGATGAGTTTCTTCCTCTGTAAACCCTGTGATGTGAATTGTTGTATCTGGGGAAAATGCAAAGCCAGTATGTGGGCGGCTGGTGTCCCCCCCCCCAAAAAAAAGAAAATGATAATGTAAACTTTACTGTTGCTTAGAATCTAGAAAACTCAAGGAACTATCGGTTTCATTTCAACTGCCCAGACACTTTCCTGCATCATACTGTAAGTGTCGAGCCCAGAAATTGCCATATGCCTGCTGTATTTGTGACTTGCATTTCAAAAATTGGAATAAGTGATGAACACTGTAAAGCTTGCAGCCACAGTATACAAGGAACAAAACAAATCTAAAGCATCTCAGTCTGCTGGAAAATGTATGATTCAGTCATCAATACAATCCCAATGTGTGTATCATGGACCAATCTTACACAATCTTTGTTCATAAGATTGTGAAATTATTTGTCATGAAACATTCAATACAGTTCAAAGTGCTATAGACCCCTTAACAGACGACGTCACACTGATAAGAACCAGTATGCGTGCAACCAGTATGCGCACAATGAAACCCATTCTGTCAGGTCTCGCTAGTTAGCCAACACACAAGAGGGGGTTGGGGTGTGCTGAAACTAGCGCACCCCGAAACAACAGGTTGGGAATTGATTGTGTGAAACAATCACCTGTGCATCCAGTCTCAATGTTGGTAAACAAATAATTGGTCTATAGACCATCATTGTTGTGATGAGCATAATTGGATTACGTTTTTTCTTTTTTAAAGCACATACATTGACAGATTGTACAGTATACTCTTAAATCAAATTAAATTACTCTTAAAGTCCAGATGAAACAGTATACCGTATCAAGAGTATTAACTTCCCTATTGTGATGTATTTCTGAGTGAAACAACATAGGGAGGCAGTGGGGTCACATTTTGAGGAATTCGATTTCTCAAAATATCGCGACACGTTGTGAACATAGATCTGCTATTTTGCAGGAAAAGTCTGGCAAATGGAAACATTTGACTTTTACTTTGGTACTTTAAGTACATCTTCATGCCAATACCTTTGTACTTTTACTCAAGTAAAAGTATGAATACAGGACTTGTAACAGAGTATTTTCTCTATTGTAGTTACTACTACTACTTCAACATAAGTAAAGAAATCTGAGTACTTGATTGAATTAATATCTGCTATACTGTAATAAATGCCCCAGCCACAAAACAAAAACACTAATGAGCTGGCAAAGAGCGCTGGCGTGTCCAGTACTTTAAATATGTGCATTTGAAAGCCAAGGATCTCATTATAAGAACGAGATGGGGCTTTTGACAGGGTCGTCTGTGACATTTGGCTCTCTGCTTCACCATCCACACTGGCAGGGCTGTCAGCCTTGTCACTTCCTATTTGCTGACGGAGCCACTATGATTCCTTGAGATGGAAGGCCGGCTGACAGCTTGTTGTCCAATAAAAACGATGGCAATGAATAATAAAGAATCACTGAAAGTCAACAATATGAGCTATAAATCTGAGTTTGATTAAGCAAGGGTTACCGAGTTTAATGGTAGCACACTTAACCAAAATAATTAGCTTCTCTCACATTGCTCGAGAAGAAAAGCAACGCAATGCCTTTGGATTGCATAAATCCAATGTAAAACCAGCCATTTGTGTAACGAGGGCTGTGTCTGTTTTCTTCTCATTAACAGAAACGAGTCCAGTCACAAAATATGTTGACAGAATCATCGACATGTGCCAAGACTGCACAAACTAAATGGAAAAACTGTGGGACGAAATTGGGACACAAACTGAGGCTTGGCTGCAGAGCCAAGCACTGCACTCTCTTACGTGAGAACATGAAGGTTCTTACCACCTCAAACCTTAACCTAAATAACAAATTAGCCATGGGTGGAATCAATGTCCAGCAGGCCCTGCATGCTGCTGATTAATTGTACTTACTGTAGATTGCAAGAAGAAAGGCACAGCAAGAGAAAGAGGAGAGTAATTTGTTTCTATGACATGAATCGAGGCAGAGTTTCATTGCCTTAATGAAGCACTAATGATGGAAGACAGCTTAAAATATTCAGGTAACACTTATCCTTTGTGAAACTCGTGAGACCTGCATTAACATAAGCTCACTACTGGTTACCCTCCTTGTTACACTTAATTCAAGGTCTGTACAGATGGGACTCCTTTTGATTTATTTCTGTGTTTCAAATCAAAGAACAGTGGATCCTCAGCCACAGCCCCCCCTCACAGCATCCTAGCAGCTCCATATATCACTATAACGTGGGATTGGACTGCGATCTGGATGGAGGAGAGCTGAGTAGGCCCGGTGAAGACATTCCCTGAACAGACTGGCCTTTGGAAGAAGGGGAGTAGGCAGAGGAATGGTTGGAAAGAACTAATCTGACATTTAAGAAAGGCTATCCAATAAAGCATCAGAGGTGAGCTTTGATAATGGAATTTGATTTCAGAAGGTTTGCCAGACAATGTTAAGGAAGTTCTTTAAACATCAATAATATCTCAATAGTTTTTGTCCAGTTTAGGCAACGATCCAAGTGTTTAATGAATTCTTACTATTGAGTAAAATTAATCGACCGGACTCAGTATCAGGCAGTATTTAAACTTTAGTGGTCAAAATCAGAATCAGAAAGACCGCACCGGACTGCTGGTGAGGTCCAGGCCCAGAACACGCGTCGTGGATTTGAGGTCCGATCCCGGCGGCCTTTGCTGCATGTCACTCACCATCTCTCTCCCCAGTTCCTGTCAGCCTAATATCCTATCAATACAGGCATAAAAGCCGGGAAAAAAATCTTTTAAAAAAATCTTAAAGAAAGCCATATCAATAAATCGCTTGCTAATCCCACTATCTGTAGTGTATGGCCTTTACCATAACAGCAAGGAGCTGTATCCTGTGAATATTAAACATTAGGATACAGTGGATATACTGTAAAACGTCTACACACCCTTGTTAAAATGGCATATTTTTGTGATGGTAAAAGGTAGAAGTTCTCAATCTTCCAAACTATGCCGGGTGCACGGTTGTATAAAAACAAACCAGCACTCCCGGATCAATCACCTTCTATTTACTGACAGCAATATTTTTTTAATTAAACCATGATAAATCATTTTTAACTTTTTCCACAGACTGACAAACTAAGTGAAACGATTTAGGAATAAATAAATAAAATTAAAGGTTGTGAACACCGTAAACTAATACTTTGAAGCACCATTTGATTTTATTACAGCACTTTTGGGCTAGGAGTCTATCAGCTTGGCATATGTTGACTTGGCAAATCATTTTCCCACTCTTCTTGCAAAAATGTTCCAGATCCGTCAAATTGTGAGGGCATATTTGCACAGCCCTCTTCAGGTCACCCATTTCAATTGGGTTCATTTCTAGACTCTGTCTGGGCCATTCCAAAACTTTAACCTCCTTTGGTGCTTTGTTGATTTGGACGTAATAATAACTACAGTATAACAACAATGTACTGTATGCTTTGGGTCACTGTCATGCTGATGGATGATTTAGTTCTAATTATGATTCACCTAGGCTTACCATTAGTTGGACAATGGTAATAATGGTTGGATAAAGTCATTATACCATCATGAAAGATGTCTGCATCACTGGAATATAAGCTTGCTGAGTCATTACAAATTATAATTACACATAGATGCACATAAAGAGGCAAACAGCTCAGGGCTGAACCACACATAAACATCTGCTTTCTTTCTCTCTTTTTTTTTTCTTCCTGAGCTTTTTCCAATCTTTTTACAAGGTTGCCAGGTGAGCCTTGTCTAATGTGACTCATTTTCCTCCATGATAGACTAGTAATACCAAGAATGAATAACCTCTTATGCGGGAAATGTTGCTAGCTTGCTAGCTGTAGCCTATACCGTCACTAGTACCCACACGTGTATTTTTACGTGCTTACTAGTGTCTCACCTATGCTCATATATACTGTACCTCCCACCAGTCTAGCACAGGGAGACCTTTGATCTGCTATCTGGCAATGAAGATCTAGTCGCCTGTCAAGATGTCTGCATGCATTTCCTTTCCTCCTCTGAGTAGCCTTATTTTGCCCTCGTGATGCTAACTCATTGCAAAGTCAGAACACACACAGAGAGCACTGGGGCTGGCACTGACAAGATCTCATAGAATAAATATAGGCCTGATTCCCACCTAAACCTAAAAGGAAAACCCTGGGCATGAGCGAGGCACGAGGCAGCATTCACCGAAGTACTTCCATATTCATCTTTGCAATTCTCATTACTGTATGTCATATGCAGTACAAACACTTCTTATTAACCACTTTCAGCCTACCATCCCTATTTTGGGCATGCCAATAATAATAATAATAGTAATAATATCAGTTGGGGAATTAATCCCCAGCTAATATCAGCATCGGGTTGGGCTCAAATGTTATTTGTTACCCCACATGAATACTGAATAAAGTAGGCTAGTGTCACCAGTTACTACGAGTTAGAATAAAACATAGAAATACCAAATAAAATATACCAAGAATCTAGATGTATTTGAGACTTTCCTGATTCATACGATTTCAGAGGTTTATGGGTAGACCCTAATATGCCCCAGGGCTGCAAAGGGAATTATTTTTCAGAGCACAGGATATATTCATATCCACTGATTCTCACTAAGCCAGATTCGAAAACAGCTCGAGTTGATCCCAATCTAGAAGTCAACCGTGTTGTCAATGCACTTTGGCACAATCATACTAACACACCCATTATACATTTTATTAACTGCGTTGCTTACATCATGGTGTACTTCAGCCTGCCATGTTTTTATCCAGCTGTAGTTTTTAACCTGCACTGGAAAAAAACTACAAAATCAGCCTAGGGTTTCATACCCCTTTAAATGTTTAAGGACATGGTTTCATCCCCCTTTAAGCGGTTAAGGACATTGTTCTGGTGTCCAGATTGAGGTTGTAACGTCCACAGACCATGTGAAGGAATGGGGCAAGCTGAGTCAAAGGATGAAGGGTTGCTACTAGGGTGGTGGGGATCTGCACTCCGAGAAAGGCACTTTACTAGTTGTTCTAGCAAGACCTTTTGCGATGACAGTTACTGCATGCAGAAATGCTTTTTACAGCAATTCTGCATGCAGTAACTGTTATCGCATGCAGTAACTCGCATGCAGTAACTGACAGCTGTCACGATTACACATTTAAGTTGACGATTCATTGTCACACAAATAATTGCGATTAACGATTTAATTGTGTTTTTGGCATTGAACATTGGAACAAAATACTATTTAAATTTCGGTTTGGTTTTTAGGCTTCATAATCCCAAATTGCACAGGGCAGATATAACAAATAACTTAAATATACTAAGAAACATTTTTCATCATGGAAACGATGACGATTATGCAAAAATAATTGCGATAAACTCAAATAATTGCGATTAGGCGATTATGTAATAATTGTGACAGGCCTAGTTGCTGCTGCGTCGATGCTGGAGGATGTCACTGTTGATGACTGAGAGAGAGAGAGAGAGAGAGAGAGAGAGAGAGAGAGAGAGAGAGAGAGAGAGAGAGAGAGAGAGAGAGAGAGAGAGAGAGAGAGAACAACAGAGACAGTGTGCACACTTGCATGAGAGAGAAAGAAACACAAACAGAGGGAAAAGAGGTTGGTGACTTTGATGAATGAGTCTTTTGCTTCTGAGAGCCACAGGCGCTGCCCTCCTGTGTAGATCTTTCATTTAGCAACCAGGCTACCAGCAACCAGATCCCTGTGTTTCTGTCGGTTTAGGTCTCGTCCAACACCTAAGGGAGAGGACCTCGGATCGCGAGACAAACACCTTCTTTTCATTCTTGCCTTTTTCCAAAATCTTGCCCACTTTTCAAAGGAACAAGAAATAAAAAAAACATTTTTGACGTACCTTTCCACATTTATTTGAGCCTTGTGCATGTTTAAAGAATCAAGCATTTCTCAAAAACATCTCGTTGATACTCATGACTAATGGAGGCAAGACCTGAAGCATGCTGCATTATATTTCTCCGTTGAAGTTGAACCCACCACCCAGAGAGCAGGTCCTTAATCACGTCTGTTAAGCAGACTCATAAAGCATCGTGATAGACCTCCGCGGGGCTCTTTTTGCTGGGTAAACAATACCATCACTCTGTCATGGCACTGAATTAAGATATCGCCACACGCATGTAATTAACATTTGTGTTCGGGCTGAGAACAATAGTTCATCTTGATTAAATGTAAAATGGAACGACGCCCTACAGAGAAATGCTACGTCATTCTCTGGAAGAAAAAGAAAAAAAAAACAGTTTCGGCTCGAAGCGATAGTTAAGAACAGGAGATGAAGACGCTGTGGGGAAGAATTTGTGAGGAACCAAAATACATAAACAACCTCCAAGAAAGTGGTTCCTCACTGCTCTGTCAAAAAAATCGAAAGCAGAGGACCTTGCTCCAGAGAGCGTTTGCCAGTTTGGGCAAAACAGAACAATGGCACATTCTGCTTTTGTGTCAGCAGCAGGCGGGAGGGGAGAGATTGAGAGCCGGCAGACTGTAATGTTTTTCCTCATTCTTCCGTAGGAGAAAGGAGGTTAGTGGAAGTGGTGAGGAGAGTGAAGTATCGTGACTGCAGCTGTTGAAAATCGTAATTAACCACTCCTAGCCTCTTTCTGGATGCGTCGCCAACACACACACCTATTCCACCTTTGAAGAAATTAATGCCTGCCTGAATATTCGTTTGCTTAACTAAATGTGAATGACAAAGTCATTTCGATATCGGTACAGGGTAAAAGAAGAGCGGGAGAGAGGGGGACGCAGGGCCAGAGAGATAGGGAGCCTGCGAGTGTGTGATGGGAAGAGGGCATAAGAAACTTTGAAACAGCAATGTCTTCCCGCCTGAAGGCAGCCAGCCTGCTACCGCTCTCTGGAGAGAGGGAACAAGGGAGCAAAGGAGAGGGAGAACAGGGCTGTGTGGCTTTGAAGATCACAGCGGTGCCAGAGCACTGAGTTTGGTAACCAGTCGGCCGCCCAGAACACGACGCAATCTCTTTCTAGTTGGAGTTGCTGCCTCCTCTCTCCCCTATTCCCTCAATCTCATTCCCTTTCTCTCGCCAGTCTACAACTCTAGGGAAGGACTGGCACATGGGATTGATGTATAGAAAAAGCAGACTTTGGTTCATATCTCACATATAATTTCATTAATTCCATTAGGCTATACTACGCCAATACCAGCATTACTGTTTGCCGCGTGCACACACACACACACACACACACACACACACACACACACACACACACACACACACACACACACACACACACACACACACACACACACACACACACACACACACACACACACACACACACACACACACACACACACACACACACACACACACACACACACACACACACACAAAATAAAGAGAGACTGAGAGTGAATGAGAGGGAATCGGAGCAAAAAGAGCTTCACTGTAATCAACCACTGGTGGAAGTGTTTCTCTCTAAACCAATCATTATTTTCTATAAACAACTCACTTGGAGACGACCTCTACTATCTTGCATTTATTTAACGCAGAAAGTATTTTAAAAAATGAGGCCATGAGAGTACAGAGGTAAGAAAACGAAAAAAAATAAAAATGAAAACTGTAACTGGAGAATGTGGCGGTGCTGATGCTTGATAAAGGAGGCTGCAAGTGTGGACCACCATGTGAGAAATATGTGAACTCATCAGGGTGAATCTTCCACAATTACTGTAGAAGCCACGATTTACACAGTACAATCCTCTGCATTCATTGAAAGACCTGTCAGTGACGGAGCGACTGGCTTGTTTTGTTTTCTTCTGGCCAGCGTGGACAGTCGTTGGATTAGCCTAATTCTAGAGGATCAAAGATGCAGGGATGATTATTATTCTGTGAATTACCCCTGATTTAAACTGATGGATGAAACGGGTAGTGTGTGAATAACAACTGTATTGAGCTGAACTGGCCAGTAAAATGAGTGACTTTCAGTTTATGTAGCTATTATCTGAAAAACATAATGAATTCTAGGGGTCTGCCACATCCACACAGATCCTGGAATACTAAATGAGAGCAAAGATAGAAGTACTCTGGTCTAAAGCTCCTGTAGGGACATTTTGGAGGGGAGAAAAATACTTCACAGATGATTTTTCTATGGATTTAAAGCACACCAGGGGACACAGGCAATGGAACTTTAACTCAAAGGACTTTTCTGCGAAGAAAATAAAACAGAACATCACAATTCTGTTATTTTTTTTCTTTTGATATTTTCGGGTCTTTTCTGCCTTTATTTATAGTGGAAAGTGGAGATGAACAGGAAACAGGGAGAGAGAGATGGGGAGAGACTAAAGATCATCGGGAACGGGACTCGAACTCGCAATGCACTGTCAGGCTACTTTTAAAGCCTTGGTGCCACAGTTCGTTCCCACAATTCTGTTTTGAGGGCTACACTAACAACACGAACAAAGTGTTCATATAATCGTTGTGTGGGCATGGTAAACTTAGTTTCACCATTATGAAACAACAGCACTCGAGAACCCCTCTCGCAGTGAGAGGGATTTGTCGATCAAGGTTGAACACAAGCTACTTATATCCCCCCCCCCACCCACGAGGGTATTGGTCGGCATGCCGTGTGTGGTCACTTGGGTCACTGGTCACACCAATCTCTGACTAGCATCATTACGCCACCCATCATTCAGGCCTGCTGCGTGCATTATTCACGGGCTCAGAGGAGTTTGTCAAGGGCTGTGACCGCAGGTGCTGCGACAGCGCTCTCAATCACAGGCGCCCACACCGTTTGCTTGGCGGGTCACGGCAGCGCTCCTTGGCTTGGCCGTGGACATGTGCCCAGAACGGGGAGGGAAGTGACCATCGCCAGAGGCCGTGACTTACTCCCAAATATTAATGCCTTCATTTGTGAATGCTGTGCGCCCTGATGGAAGCCCACAGGGGCCAAGCGGTGTGGAACACAAATAACGACCAGTGCCACACATATAAGCCCACACCTGTCAACATCAGCACACAGTAAGTAAAAGATAGCCAGGGGATTGTATTAACTCGTTTGTTCAATTTCACAGAGCCGCATAACTCCTACTGCAAGCGTGCATGCGTTCAGTACGCGCGTGCCCACACACAGACACAAGCACATGAATGTGCAAATGCGAGACAAAAACGCACACATGACTGCCATTAAGTTCCTCGTGCAGCCTAGGCCCACATGAGCCGGGCCATGTATATTTATACTGAGGCATTCAGGTGTGTCACGCCATCCATCATGGCGACGAATAAATTCCAGCAGCAGCCCTTTCTGCTGACAATGTACAGAGTGATCCACGGAGCTATTTACCTAATATTACTCCACTTGATACATTTACATCTTTCACAGCTGTCCTGCTGTGCAGCTCTGCCGCTCAATCACAGGCATTAGAGCAAGTCAAGGTGAGTTGTCATCTGCTCGGCGTGCCATTATTTATGACTCTTACCCTTTGATAATGTGTATAAGGTCTGGTGCCTCACACTTGCAACTCCAGTGCAAGCGTGCATACAAATCCCAGATTCATTCCCTAGCAGATTGATGGATTTAGACTGCTTATAGAATAACGTTGGCAAAGCTACAGTATGCCCCTCTGTGATTATTTTTAGATCCCACCAACAACCGACAAGAGTTCTTTAAAGGATATAGAAGAACTGATGCAATTCCAGCGTGACAATGCTGTGCCATCTTTCGTTCCTTTGAAAAGGTAAGCTGGACCGGGGAGAGTGGCCATCCATAAAAACCTTTTGACTGTCATCTTTTCAAATTATCCGTGTTATCCGTGTCTTAATATGCTTAAGTCAGACTTGGTATAGAGTACCGACCCATCTGTAAGTCACTAAAGGTGGACAGCTCTTACAATCTACTCACCAGGTGAGAATTTGTATCAAAGCCATTTTAATTGTGTGGATAACTGCTTAATCGATTAGTTAACCTCTTAAGGAACAGAGACAAGCAGCAACAAAAATATAAATCCTATAAACCTTCATCAAGCATGACCAAGAGGTGAAGGGAACTATGACATAGGGCATAGGCTACTCTTAGGCTACAACTTGTGCACCAAACGGCATCTCATGATTCCATACTGTACACTGACCATTTTTCTATTCACTATACAAATATCTTACAGTTCATTTTAAGGTTTAAATACAAAATAGTAAGCTGCATTATAATCACACTATAATGCCTAACAACAATAAATTATAATACACATACATTATTATAACTATGACGGTGCCTTTGGGGCCATGTATTTCGGGAGCGATACTAGTCGTCCCATTTATATTGGCTATCCGGCACAAACATTACGTGAAGCACAGCCAATCAGTTAAGCTAACGGGTCGGGTTAGCCAATCAGGGACTTATACTGGCTTAGTGGCATGAGGACCCCATTTGAAACAAGCCACTAGGCTTTCATGGGCTTTTCAATCCTATTTAGTTGACCTTGTATTTAAACTGTACTTTCATGTGCTTTTTTCTTCGAAATAAAGTATTCAATAAAAATTTAAATAAACATGACGTGACATGCCGCCAATCCATGAAGCAGACGGATTGGGTTGCCCAATCACGGAAGCCAATAAAGTCCTGCGTCTTTCTCATACCTGCGGCTTGACAGATACAGATATTTGTGTTTTTTCGGTTCTCGGAAACCGTTGGTCTGCCAGTCCTCACCACATACCTCAGGGTCATATGAGACACACATGCCAAGTTTGAGACCGATCGGTTTCCGAATTACGCCCGGGACAGAGTGGCAGACAGACAGAGATTCCATAAATCATAGTATAGATAGTATATAGATGTAATACAGCTATGATTTATAATACACAATATATATAATTAATAATACACAATGATCCTGGCCAAAAGAAAATGTCTGTGAATGTCCAGCATTATTTTCTGTGTGCTCAGAAGATTGTATGCATCGGCTTCCCTGATTGAATTCAGGGAAGACTTCAGGTTATAACTAGGATAACTAAGAATGTTTATAATGCATTATAGACATTGACTTCATAGAAAGCGTAACCCAACCTCGTCATTACTGGTCTCCCTGCAGGCTCACATAAACCGCTCCAAATGATGCAGAATGCCACAACACGTCTGGTCTTCAACGTCCCAAAATGTTAACGTCTCCCCCCTTTTTCCGCTCCCTTCACTGGCTTCCAGTTGCTACCCACACACAGTACAAAACAATGGTGATGATAGCCTACAAGGCTATGTCATGGTACCCCCTTACCTTCAGAACACGAACACGATCCAACCCCACTTTCCCACTCACTTACAGCAATAAACACAAAAAGTCTGCTTGAACCCTCCCCGCAACACCCTAGACATGGGTCCAAGGGTCCTCTTAACCTTAGACTCTTCTTCCCATTTTCCGCCATAGTCTTAAGACTCACCTCTTTAGACCTTAACCGCTAGCACTCCTTTTTTTACTAATATCACTTATTGTCGCCTATTTTGAAAGATACTAGTTATACTATGGACATAATATGTTGGTTACAAAATGTAATTGATTCAAAGCACGAACATGCATGAAAAGTGGTATATAAAAAAAGCGACCAGTGTGCATTGTGTACGAACCGCTTCTCCTGGTTGAACAGCAAGATGTTGCAGACATACTTAAAAAAGAAAATCTTTATAAAAAGTAGTATTAAATGTACATGAAGACTGCCTGCATGACCTGAATTAGACCCCATCGACTATTAATGCTTTTTCCCTAGAGAGAAGGCTCCACATCATGGAGCCTTTGCCAGAGCAGTCTTACTCTCTGCCTCTTCCACCATAAATAGGGATTACTTTATCCCTAATGAAGGACAATTTGGTGGTGGTCTTAGGGCCAGTGGATACCAAAGAAAATATCCCATTTCCCTCACCCTTGCAATTACTGTGTTTTAGGATTAGTACTAAAGGTGCTAAGTCTTGTGAAAGTGGCTAGGGAATGCTAACAGTGTGGTTGATATGCAGAGCACTCACACCATGAGCACACACACACACACACACACACACACACACACACACACACACACACACACACACACACACACACACACACACACACACACACACACACACACACACACACACACACACACACACACACACACACACACACACACACACACACAGGGGTATGTGCTATACCAAAGCATACACACATAGACACACATTCCATCCTGCAGATGTTCGAACAACCTTCAACACAATAATATAAAAGCACACGTCATAAGCATCAATGGCTCTATAAACCCATGTTTAACAGCTTCAATAGCAGTTGTGTGTGGCCACACATACTGTTCAGTACACATGTGCACACACACACAACTGCTACTCTACCCCTACCCACTCTGTTTCACACACATGACAAAGGCACTTGCGTGCATCATATTTACACCTTGCATGGCAGGCTTCTTACATGTCATCCATCCTCGACAGACAGTAATTATGACAGGGGCTCCATAAAGACTGTTCAGCTATATCAACCAGCATTAACCTATACTCAACCACCCAGATGTGCAAACACGCCATGAGGTTGCCTGAGATGGCTCGTTTCAGAGCAACTGTTTCATAAGACGAATGAACCAACTATATTCGCTTCAGTTGCTTTAATAGAAATGTTATAGGATTTTTTTTTCTCACCATGTTAATGTTACTTATGCATAAATGATAATCACATTTCCTCCCTGTGCCCCTTGGTGACATTGCCCTGTGACTTCCACTGTGGTAATACATAAATGATATCCACTTTGTGTATTCAAGTGTTATTCACCAACGTTAACTTTAACCAAAATGTAGCTACATTCAACTATACTGTGACAAAGAGCACCAACATTTTACATATTCTTTCAATGCCATTCAGCGACATTAGATGAAAGGGTTGCACTGACTGGGCATAAATAACCGTTTATATATATATATATATATATATTTTTTTTTTTATCCCACGATTTTGTAACCCGTTTTTTCACCCAGTGCCAATTGTCTATGTAATCCTGGCGCTACTCTCCCTCTGCCAGCCTAGGGAGAGCCCAGAACTGAGTTCATGCCTATTTCAATGCATGAGGAGTTAGCAAGCCGCTTCTTATCACCTGACAGGGGGGAGTTTCCCCTGTTGGACGTAGTGCGTGGAAGGAACACGTTATTCTAACCAGTTCCTTTCCCCTCCATCAAGTGCCCCGGCTGACCAGATGAAGGCAGTATAGAGACCAGGATTACAGCATGTTTTTTGTGAGGGTCTACCCTAGGGGACACGGGGAGAACATGCAAACTCCACACAGAAAGGCCCTTTCGGCAACCAGACCTAGGGTATGGGCACTGATGACGTGGAGGAGAGAACACGACCCCAGCGCCCACAGCGTCCCAGGCGGGAATAGAACCTCTAGAACTTCTAGCTGTGAGGCGACAGCGCTAACGACTGTGCCACCGTGCCTGTAATATTTCATTCAATGCTCATTGTGCAAAATGCAAATTGTTACTTTCTTATGCGGGTGCATCATTATGTCTATATAAAATAAAATAAACTATTATTTTAATCAATTAATTCCCACTAGTCTAGGCAAGGGAGAATTCATATTATTATAATGTAGCAGATAATTCACAATGTGGCGTGCAATTCTGTCAACCATCCATCACACATGAGAATGTTTAATACCCTCAAGCTTCACTATGACTGGAAATATAAGAAGTCAATTGTTCAGCGACATGCATATTCTCACAGATGTAATCATTGTAAATGAGCTTCCCTCTCCTTGGGGGCCTCCAGCCGAAACGAGTTGTTTCACCAAGTAAATGGATTGCACCCAGAATGTTAATAAGCCTAACATAAGCCTTTATGGCCATCTCTACTCTGCTGAGGTGAAAGTGTATACGCTAAGAAATGAATTGGCTACAATATGACATAAAATAAGCCCATAATCTAACTTGTGCTGTTCTAATCATGCTTCCCGTGTAATAACAGTATCTGGAGTTAGAATGAATGGCGAGAACAGGTCTGGGCCAGGCTGGATGAGTCAGGGAGATATTCTCAGACTGAAAATGAAATGTAATTTGAATGGAGGGCATAGGAGAGAAAGAAGGGACTGGGGGGGGGGGTTCCAAGGGAACTGGAGCAAGCATCTGTCTCCAACCTAGAAAATGTCAAGTCCTGTTAATCTTATCTGAATGCCTGCTTGCCGACGTGGATTTAATTTCACACAGTGCACGCCGGCTGACTTTGGGAAACGTCACACATGCACGCGCATGTCCACCCACCCACCCACACACAGAGACACTCGTGCATGTGTGATGTGTGTGTGTGTGTACGGTAATCTGTGGTGTGTGTGTGTGTGTGTGTGTGTGTGTGTGTGTGTGTGTGTGTGTGTGTGTGTGTGTGTGTGTGTGTGTGTGTGTGTGTGTGTGTATATATATATATATATACTATATATATACATACATACACACAGTTACTGTTTCCTCAAGTAAAACTGCAGTGTACATAAACAGCACGGCCTTGTATCCGGCCGATTTCCATGCAGGTGGTGAGGCTAGCAAAACGTTTACTCGCAACAAGTCCCCTTTTCACCCCACTGCAACCCAATAAACCACATAACCACATATAAGCTGACACCCGCAGACCGTGTGCATCCATGCACACTGAATGAACTATAGCACACAGTCACAGCCAGACATGTAGTTACATGCACGCACAAGCGCGTGCACACACACACACACACACACACACACACACACACACACACACACACACACACACACACACACACACACACACACACACACACACACACACACACACACACACACACACACACACACACACACACACACAGGTGACTGTGCAGAGTAGCAACATTCCTGATCCTGCCACCTTTATTAATCAAGCACTGGCCATCATTCTCAGAGATGACAAAGAGACAGACAGACAGACAGACAGACAGACAGACAGACAGACAGAGACAGAGAGAGGGGGGACGAGAGAGAAATAGTAAGGGTGTGAGGCAAAGTGGGAGCTTTAACAGTGGAAACAAGATAGAAGAGAGGACCAGGGAGAGGAGGGGGGGGGGGGGTTTGCTGGTGCCACATTAGCTCATCATCCTCAGGCCCACTCCTTCGCTCCAGTAGCCAGAGCCTCCAGAGAACAACACATGCATGGGAGCCTCTGGCGCCCGGCCCGCTCTTCGAAAACACAGGAAAGTGCATGAGGAACGAGGGATGGTAAAGAAGATAATGCGGGCAGGGGGGAGGAAGGGAGCGTTAAGAAGGGAGGATGAGAGAGGCAGAGTGGAGTAAAGTAGTGGGCGTGCAGAACCGAAAGAGGGACAGACGAGGAGACCTTTAGAGGCACTCGGAGACAGACTGTTGGTGGGCTACAGTGGTCTTGAAGAGCTCTGCAGGGAATGAAATATCCTGATGTTTATATGCATTTTAGACTTTGGCTACATAAGGTGGGACAACTATACTTGTATTTATTTGGCTGGACCGCAACATTAGGGCCAGCCATATAAACGAGAATGTCTGTCTCTGACTGAGTGATGAAGTTACATCATTGGTTGGCTAGTGGGCCTAAAAACAAACTAGCCAATCGCACAGCAATTGTCACCCCAGGCTAATCTATCTATATTAATAACTGGTCTTTACTTATTATTTGAAAGGTACTACAGTGTGAGTATTTCACTCGCATTTATTCCCAAAATAGATGTATTTCACTTGCATTTTTCCCTAAAATATGAAAAGAATAATTCACCAGCACACAGAAGAGAGAGAGAGAGAGAGAGAGAGAGAGAGAGAGAGAGAGAGAGAGAGAGAGAGAGAGAGAGAGAGAGAGAGAGAGAGAGAGAGAGAGAGAGAGAGAGAGAGAGAGAGAGAGAGAGAGAGAGAGAGACACACACACAGCACTTCACAAACACACAAAAGAATGTCATGATTGATAATAAGATAACAGACACCTTTTTATTTGTAATGGTGGATAGCTGCTGTTAGAGGGTGGCTATCCGATCAAAACCCGACAGGACCCATCGTCGAACCGAAGGCTCACGTTGTTCATATTGAAAATAAATTGTAAAAATAAATAAAAAGGATAAGCTACTACTGTGTATGTATGTTATTTCCTGATTTACGTGATGACGCCCTGCGTTGTCCTGCCAACAACACAGTGTGTTCATGAGAACTAGGAAGGGACCGCAATATGTGAGATGCTTTCAGATGTAAACACAGCTGTAGAGAATGACAAACTAAATGTATTTGTCTTCGGGAACGTTTACAACTATCGAAATCCAACAGTCAACAGTTGAGCTCATATCATGAATAGCCTACATGGCTTTATTAAAGGCTATTGATAACAGCATAGGCTACTGTGTGTGCATGTATATGCTCAGTAAGAATCTACCTACTTTTCATGGTCAATTACAAGCCCATACAAGTGTAATCATGGAAAACAGACATGCTGTAACATTGTAACAAGTTTGCATGTCACAACAAGTGCCTAAACAATAAATCAGTCAATCTGATTGATTGATTGATTTATTGTTTAGGCACTTGTGACACGCAAACTTGTTCAGGCTTGGGTCGGACGCATATTTATAATGAATGGTCAGAGTCGAGCCAGGCTCGGGTACTACGCTGTCGGTCTCTGGACAGGTTCGGACACTCGTCCCGAACCCTGCTCTAGCTCCAGTAGCAAGTTTTGAACAACACTGACTGCTTCCTGTATCCGTCGTTTCAAATTAAAATCCCTCCAGCATTGTTAAGTGTACGTAAGGGCCTTACGCCTCATACTTAAATAAGAAATATCATATATAAAGCAGAACGTGACAGTATTAAAGCTAAATGCAGTAGTGTGGTGAGCGGAAGAGAGGGAAGGATGTTTGGCAGGAAGCTTTCGAGGGCAGATAAACCTCAGGGTGGCATTTTTATGGGTGGGGCTAATGCCAAGTTCTCGATTAGCATAGGAGTACAGTAGTGGGAACGCTGCCACATTAACTCACTCTAGAGTACACACTTGGCCGGCAGTATTCTGTGAGACAGGAGCATGGGGACACGAAGAGAGGCTAATTTCAGCAGTCACGCATGTGAACAGAGTTGGCAATAGGCTTATGGTGCAACCACAGACAGTGGCCGTTATGCCACTTTTGTAGCAATGACAATGAGCGGGATCCATACTTGCAGCCATCGATTGCGGGCCCACAAAATACAATGAATCGGCTGCGGACAGATAAGGATAAGTCAGGCACAGAATAGATTTAAAAATACTAATCACCACTTACAAGGGCCTCAACAACCAGGCTCCCCTGTTACCTCTCTGAACTCCTCCAACACCACACCCCCTCTCACTCCCTCAGGTCGGGTGATGCCAACCTCCTTGACATCCAACAGGACAAAGAAACAAACCTGGGGTGACAGGGCCTTCCCCTATGGAACTCACTTCCAGCTCACATCAAAGCTTCCCACCTTTCAGACTTACGTTCCCTACCATTTTTACCTTTACTTCTATAGTTTTTAACTTTTTAATCTATTTTCTTCCTAATAAAGTTCTATTTTGTTTTCTGTTTTGTAAAGCGACTTTGAGTACTCAGAAAAGCGGTATATAAATTGTATGTATGTATTATTATTATTATTATTATCATTATTATTATTATAATAAGGCAAGCGGTGAAAAGGAGCGAATCAATTTGCCTCATCGGCGAAGCAAACTACTCTGTTTTGAGTGGAATCAGCACAGACAAGCTATATTAAAAGAAAATTATGATATGTGAATGCAACAAGCAGACACAGATCACAGATAGGTCTTGAAAACACGCAGAGAAAATCAGGAAATAATAACCTCTACATTAAGCAATCATGCAATCATTTTTACTCAAATCAAAACAAACTCGAACCTCCCACGCAACTCATATGGCAATTGTCAAGCTCTTTGTCTACTATCTGGCATCTGGATACATAGAATCTATAATGTTATGGAATGCTATATGTTATTAATGTTACTGTACAGTATCTGGAATCTGGATAAATATAATCTACAATGTTATGGAATGCTACATGTTATATGTTATACACTATGTGGCATCTGGATAAATATAATCTACAATTTATTATTATGGAATGGAAAATCACAGGCCACATTGTCTTGCCTCTCCCAGGTGAATGTGTCGTTAGGGCACACACCCAATGGTGACATTCAATGCACTAAACAGAACACAAAAAAACACAATTAATGTTCAAGCAGTGATGGAAGTACTAAAATTATTGCCATCAAAATATAATTGTATTTGTATTTGTTACGTGTATGGTTAAGGGGAGACTGTATGTTTATGGGGAGACTGTGTATGGTGTTTTTCTCCCTGCTACTCTCTGGCTGCTGCTCTCTGTCACTCACTCTCAGGTCCAGCCCATTCACATATGTATATGTTACCGTCCCTTCCTCCTGGACCACCATCTGGGACGTAACAGTATTATATGCAAAGGTTAGTAATGCATTAATGTGTTACATTGTAATGTTGCAGCTGGTAAGGGCGGGATTCATTTACTTACTTGTGCTGCTGGTTAAATTAACCTATAATAATACATCATAATGTATCAGTTAATTCATTTTTTTGTATTATTAATAATCTACAGTAAATCTGTTACTAGTGACTAAAGCTGTGAAATAACTGTAGTGGAGTAAAAAGTGAAATAACTGCAGTGGAGTAAAAAGTAAAACAGGTAATTTTGCCTGATAAAGACCTACAAGGTCGAAACGTTTGGGACCTACAGTATAACTCAGTGTGCTGATATTTTACTACTTTTTGATTCCTGCCTCTTTATCCAGCACCTACTGGCCTAACTACAGGTATAAGATGTGCACACAGTCTGCTCTTTGAAGTGGAGCAAAAAGTATAATCTTTTCCTCTGAGATGTGGTGGAGTAGAAGTAGAATATCAAATCATTTAAATACTCAAGTAAAGCAAAAGTACCTCAAAATTGTACTTAATAAGTACAGTACCTGAGTAAATGTCGTTATTTTCCACCACTGGGTTCAATTACCGGTTATCTGCAATACAAAGCACAAGGAGCTTGACTATTGGTGTGGGAGTTTCTGTACCGTTTGATTTATCAGAGTAATTATTGCATGAATGCTTAATCTAGGCTGCTTAGGATGTTTTGATTATTTCTTGATAAACTCTGCCTCAGACCTACTGCATCTTTGTCTCCTTGCTGCATTTACTGTGATCTACACTGCAAGCTTTCTTTAATACAGCCTGCCAGCACTAATTTGCACCTGGTCTTCAGAGGCGGAGAAAATCCACACAAAACCGAGCCTCACAAATGATGTGTGGAATGCATAATCAACCACACGTATCATACTTTTCCTGTTATTTGTGCAATCCTCCTTTAAATGCATATGCATGAAGGAGCGAGGTGCACCATGTCAACAATGGATTTTACTGTCCACAAACTACCACATTTCCATCCCACCTCTTTCTTCATTCCTCATTTCCGTCCTTATCCGAACTCCGTGCTTCATTCCCTTGCTTTCCTCATCTCGGCAGCCAGTCTGACACAGAGTCTCGTGGCAGGCAGCTCCGCAATTTGAAGCCGGAGATAAGGGCAGTCCGAGGATATTACTTGTGGGCAGACAGTGATTGAATTGGCTCCGGAGGGTCAAACACACCTAAATGCCAGCTCTGCAGCAACCCGGGAGGCATCTATCCAGCTCAGAGAAGCCTCATTCGATAGGGCCCCTGCGAAGGCGACGGGCAGTGTAGGCGGAGGAAATGATGAAAACGCGCCACAGCGGCGCTGGAGGGGAGGAGTGGGGGGGTTGGAAGCAAAAGGACGTGGTGGTGGCACGGCATCACTTTCAGTGATCACGTGAGCCAAATGTATGAGTGGGAAGACAGAGAGTAAACAGACCAAAGGGGAAGCATTTCAACTGGGCCATGCGAGGGCCTCGCAGGGGAAGCAGTGAGCAGAAGGGAGGGGGAGCCAGAAAAAAAGAGACCGAAAAAAAGAGAGAGAGAGAGAGACATAATGGCCGAAAAACAATCAGGAGAAATAAAAGGAACAAAAGTTAACCACATGAACCCAAGACAATTCTGCAAAAAATAGCAGATCTACAAGCTCACAAAGCACTATTTGGCATACAACAAACAATATACAGTAAGTGGTTAAATAGCATAGGTGGATGGATAGTGGTGGGAAGAGGGTCGTAAACAGTCTCAAGATTCATGAAAAAAAAATAGGTCCGCCAGGCTGAGTGGGCTACCCGGGGCTGTGTAAGTCATGGGTTACAGTCGTCAGAACCGGAGGAAGTTGTAGGGGTAAATAGTGTTTTTACAACATTTAAACTTTTTCTGTGGCGCCCCCTGTGGACAGAAGCGGAAGCATTTTGGAGGTTGGCTCCTGAGGCCCCTCAACATATTGATTGGATGTTGTGTTCATGATATATTGTGTTTATCCCATTAAGACCGGGAAAGCATATGCTATACCTTTAAAACCGGGAAAGCATGTGTCATTTTAGACAGTGGCGTAATTTACATAGGGTTGCTGGGTTATGTAAACCCATACGTTGGATTTCACCGCAAGGGGGCCCCCCTGCTGGCGAGGATATATATATTTTTTTTCATTCATTTTGTTTTTAATATATAAAAATAGCCACCCATATTATATACAGTACATACAAATTCACCTACTGTTAGTCGTTTCCAATATATTAGAGGCCCTATCCAGCTCTGTGGACCGAATTAACCGATTTAAAGTTTTAAAAAAAGGCACGCATGCACGCGCGCTGCGGGCCCTTTTGATCTGAAAACCCATGTGTAATAAGGTCTGTGTACGCCACTGATTTTAGATGTTGCTAAAATCTTTTGAATAAAAAAATTGTTAAAATAAGAAATTGGCCCTGTCCACTCATTTTGGAAGTCAATAACATGCAGTATTGAAAATCAAAAAGCTTGATCTATCAATGACTTTCTAAATGATTATTCTTTTTCATTTAATAGAGTAGTGCAGTTTTTTGATCATTCAGTGACGGTGAATGTGTCTGTCGGATGATTTTGCCTTCAAGTAGTCGGCGTTGCTGAAACCACCATGCAACATTCAATGAAGGCCATGCATCAAACGCACGTACACTCAGGCAGGCTATACAAATCGTAAGTGCCTTCTCCTGCTTTTCTAGAAGGTGAAGTTATTTCTAAAGTAAGTGCATCCAACTGACGTAACAGCTCATATTAAATGGACATCAAAGTTAAGCCATCCTCTGTTGCATGACAGCGTCGTTTGCTGAAAAGAATGGATCTACAAGCTATCAACATGTTGCGCAACGGGTTGATTGGATGAGTCAATGCCAACACCACCCGCATCTGTAATGTGACTGAATCATTTCCATATTTCCATGATGGGCCACTCCTATATGATGAAGGAAGGCTCTGGAGGGATGGTGGCCTGGGTAATCATCCTCCTATAAATGCATCTCTGCATGTGAGTGTATCTGTTCTAAGTGCATCTCGAGATTAACTTCAAACTCAGCACTGAGGACCCGAGGGAGGGTGCTTACCAGCGTGAATTCGGTTGGATCGTTGGTTCTCGATCTTGGATCTTTGAACAACCTCACACTACAGGATAATCTGGGCATAAATCGCTTCCTTGTCAAGAGGGGCGTCATAATCTCCACGATTATGATGTAGTGTGAGCCCAGCTTAAAAGCAGCAGATTCTGTTAGACAAGTAACCTGTGCAACCTACAGTATGTGTTGGTATAACAATCTTGACAGTGACTGTCAACCTAAATCTCACTGCTACAACCCCGTCACAGCCTTCAAGCCTTCAGGATGACCTTGTGGACAGCAGTCCTTGACCCTGTCACACACTGAATGACGTTTATGACGAATGATTTTTGCCACATTTATGCAACAATATGGAAATTCAATCGACATTTTACTGTACGATATTGTACAGTATGGTCACCTTATTGGACATCTGTGGCTGTCCTTGGTACACTCCTGGACTGAGCCAACATTTCTGAACAATGCATGTTGAGCTTCTTGGCCCTTCATTCAGCTTCACTGGGGCGGTAGTGATACTTTGGCACACTGTTGGCAAGTCTGACACGGTTCTGTAGTCGAAGGCACCTGGAGCCTGAATGGAGCTCTTTCTAGTCAATGGACTTTGGAAAAAGACAACAGCACTGCTGCTTTGATCAGGCCCCCGCGGGACCCCTCCTGATCCCTCTGGCATGTCCGCAAGCATTATGTCAGCGTGTGTGTGTGTGTGTGTGTGTGTGCAGGGTTGAGCTGTAGGGGGTACGGGGGGGTACGGCGTACCCTTAGTTCTGACACTGTGGGAGCTGGGGGCGCGCATGCACGCACCGTCAGCGGCGGTCTTTAACGCCTTAAAGTTTAAAAACAATAGCCTCTCAAGGTTCGCACCGTCAGTGGCGAGCCGTTCTCAATAGCGTCTACCTGGCTGCTTTGCATAACATTAGGCTACTCGAGAAAAGACACGGACTTGAATTGAATGTGTAGTGTTACATTCCTCTCACAATGACAGACAACATCTCTGCACTGCAAGGTGTGAAGGGGATCGCTTAGCAGAGGACCCAGTTCTCTGAGACAAGACAAAGACAAGTTGTCTGATTATTTTAAGTAGGCCTACTTATGTGTGGGTGAGTCTATGTAAAGGGCTTTTATTTAAAATTAAAAGGAAAATAAAATAATTAATTTTAAACAAAAATAAAAACAACAAATTAACAATGCAACAAAATAATAATACATATGATTACATTAATAATCACATGTTGAATACAGTATTTCAACTAGCACTGAGCTGAGTGGCTATGTGCGCGCACGTGCGCGCGCGTGACGTCATAAAATACAGTACCCTTAGTTCAAAAATCCACAGCTCACCACTGTGTGTGTGTGTGTGTGTGTGTGTGTGTGTGTGTGTGTGTGTGTGTGTGTGTGTGTGTGTGTGTGTGTGTGTGTGTGTGTGTGTGTGTGTGTGTGTGTGTGTGTGTGTGTGTGTGTGTGTGTGTGTGTGTGTGTGTGGTGGGGTCTATTGCATGCCTGGGTGGAGAAATTGTCTCCAAATACTCTGCACACAACAGTCAGCTACCCCAAAACATGTTTTAAGATGATTGTTCAAAAACCCTAGGATAAGTCACAGCGTCACTCTCATCCCAAGCAGCAGTGGGAGGGAATAATTACCCAGCGGTGAAGACGTGATTGACGTAGCCGCAGGATCGAAGCCTCAGTGAAATCAAGCCAACGCTTCCCTGGCTGCCCTGGGTTGGAGGAGGCGGGGGGAGGGAGACGATGCTGGGATGTGGGGTACCACCAGCAGCAACAGCAGCAACAGCAGCAACAGCAGCAGCGGGAGAATTCTCTTCACACAGGAGTGAAACCTACGGCACAGGGAACAGGGTCAGACATGGCAGGAGATACAGTAATAGGGCAGAGCAGACCATTAAACAGCTGTCTTCTCTTTTGTGGTTTAATACGTTATTGGTGCTGGGCGACGTGCCAAGGATGCAGACCTCCTGCACCTCCCCGCTGCAAACCCGATGACATTTAGACCCCCGGGGGGGCGACGCAATTAAAAGCGGCGTTAAGAAAATTAGTGAAATAAAACCAGGGGAGCCGCGGAGTGTAAAGTTATAGCTTTTGAGTCCTGTGTGTGTGTGTGTGTGTGTGTGTGTGTGTGTGTGTGTGTGTGTGTGTGTGTGTGTGTGTGTGTGTGTGTGTGTGTGTGTGTGTGTGTGTGTGTGTGTGTGTGTGTGTGTGTGTGTGTGGGCTCAGCCAAACCTCTGGCCTGGTTGACGGGCAGTTTTTTTATCAGCAGACAACACACTCAAACCTAGAAGGCGCCGGCTTGTGGGAAGGAACAGGGGCACGAATGCCAATGAGATTCAACTCTCATGTGCCATGCCTTAGATTTCATTAGCTGCCCAAGACACTGCCACAACACCCTTGGCCTGGGGTCTGAACAGGAGACGTCTCCCTAATCCTCAACAACACCACAACGTGCCCGGTGCCCTAACCACTGCTGGGCTAATCCGCTTTGATATGGCCCAAGCGGACAGTTTGTGACGCGAGATGGCTGCCAGAAAAGTCTTGGAAAGTGGAATTGTATTAGGAGATAAGAGATGGGTCATTTAAGAAGGTTTGTCAGCAAACAGGTCGGTCAGGAGCTGTGTCGGGTTTTCAAATCAATCTGGGGAGCAGTGCAGAGGTTGGCAGGGGGGCCACTCCGTAACAGTTCTAAACAGCTATAAAAGTTTAATGCAAAGCTGGCAGCTAGCAGCCGGCAGTGAGAGAATGAGCTGAACTATTTTCAGAGCCATAAGTGGCATTCATAATTCACATTATATTTTTATATGAGGAAATAGACGTTTTCTTCATACATATCGAGCGCAGCGTTAGTTCAGCAAGGCACGGCAGGCAGGAGGGTAGGCTACAGTGCTAGCGAGGGTAGCTGCTACACACTCACTCTCCCCGCCCCCCCCCCCCCCCCCCATTCTCATTCGCTAACAAGGTAATGCATACACCCACGTAAGTCAGCTGGTCTCTCCACGGTCAACCTCACTCATCTCCCTTCATTCCCATTCTCCAACAAGCTAACACATACGCCTCAATGTAAATTGTTAATTTATGCTGTATATTTAAGTAGAACACTGTTCACTCTTCATGCTCATTATTGGTCTCAGCTCTAAGTTAAATGTATGATTCTGTGGGTTGTATGATGTTATATCTGTGTATCCTATGCTTGAAGGGTTCAATATTTAAATGTTTGTTCTGTGGATTCTATGTTTCTGTGGATCGTATGTTAATCTGTATATTCACTTATGCCCTTAAAGGGTTCATGGTTTATGCAATTTAACTCTGTATTTTATGCTCTGCTTCTGGGGGGTTTGTGATCTCAGATATTCTGTGTCATGCTTGCACAGATAATCTGTAGTATCACAGGAGCAATAAATGATTATTCCTAAGGAAAGTTTCTAACTGAAATTGTCTTAATCTTCCTGCTCCCAACACTTCCACTCCACAGCATTATAGTAACTTGCTTGCTGTTAAGGTTACCTACAAGTGAGACTGACAAGCTGAGCTTTCATTTCAGATCAGATTTTCTTTTAAGACTTTCCGTCTTAAAAAGTTAAACTCTCTCTTTTCACTTCATTTTTACTCACGGAACGCAACGACATGGTACAGTAACATCAATTGAGGGTTGCCAAAGATTAACCAAATTAGCCTTAGCATCCCAGCTGCTGCTTTAATTGGCTATACAACTTTGCACTGTAGATAAGTGGCTCACTGCAGACAGCGGTCTCACTCGTGCTGCAAACTTGTTTTGCTGTGCCAAGTTAACTCTTTGTTGTCTCCGCCAGGCCGAAGGCATGGCGAGAGAGTATGTTTTACCCTCCGTCCGTCGGTCCGTCCGTCCGTCCGTCCGTCCGTCCGTCCGTCTGTGGACAGCTAATCTCTGCCACCGTTGGCTTGATCGCAGCCAAACTGTGCACACACACTCCCTGGATGCCAATTCAGACCCTCTGCCCCAAAATGTTCACATGGGCTTGTTATAGCGCCACCAGGAGGCCGCTTTTGCCAAAACACATTTTATGACAGTACTCCTACAAAGGTTGTCCAAACGTCACACAAATCGGTACACAGTATCTCTATAGTCATTAAACCAAACGACTTTTTCAGATTTCTCATATTCCATCTGGATTGGCTAAAAATGGCTTCCAAAGTTTGCAGGACTGCTCCGTTTTGAACAAAATGCCTCTAATCATGAACACAGCATGCAATTTCCGTGAAATTTTGCACGCACATTCTCACTAGGCCCGAGGAAGAACTGCCACTTGAGAATTTTCAAATCAGCCTCATGGTGGCGCTACAACAGGCTGCTTTGTGTTTTCACCTATAACTGCACCGATCTGTGTAAAACTTTGTATGTGCACTCCCTAGAGGCCAAGGAAAAACCTTTGCCCTGCATTTTTCACATCTGCCTTTTATAGCGCCACCAGGAGGCCAACTTATATCAAACACATTTTTGGATATTACTCCTTCAGATTTTATCCACATTTCATGCAAATCGGTAGACATGATGTCTATAGTCATGTGCTCAAGACGGATCAGTTAGATTTTTCATATTCCATTCTCATTGACTAAGATTGACATCTAAAGTTTGCAGGAGTGGCCCGTTTTGAACAAAATTTTGCAAATCATCAACACAGCGTCCGATTGCGGTGAAACTTTGCACGCACATTTGCACTACGTTGAGGGCACGAATGCCACCCTTTCAGCATTGCCATATTATAGCGCCACCAGCAGGCCGATTTTTTCACAGTACTCCTACAGAGTCTGTCCAAACATCACGCAAATCGGTACACAGTATCTCTATAGTCATTAAACGAAACGGGTCTTTCAGATTTTTCATATTCCATCCTGATTGGCTAAAAAATGGCGTCCAAAGTTTGCAGGACTGCTCCGTTTTGAACAAAATGCCTCAAATTATGAACACAGCATGCAATTTCCGTGAAACTTTGCACGCACATTCCCACTATGCCGAGGAAGAAATACCACTTGAGATTTTTCTAATCATCCTCATGGTGGCGCTATAACAGCCCGATTCGTGTTTTTACCTATAACTGCACCAATCTGCGTAAAACTTTGTATGCACACTCCCTAGAGGTCAAGGAAAAACCTTTGCCCTGCATTTTTTACATCTGCCTTTTATAGACGGATTTCCGCGCGACGTCATCACAGAGCAGAATGCGCAATCTGCGCATGCTCGGGGGAAACGAATTGTTGCGCCGTTCACTCTGTTGTTATGTTCGGGAGTTAGATAGCCATAATTCTGCTATTATAGGCATAATAGGCATAATGCTGCTATTATATACAAACAGATCCAACTTCCGACGAATCATTTTTATTGAGTAAACAAGGTATTACAAACTGCATAATTTAATCTACTTTCATTAAACCCGGTGAAGATCATTTCTTTTATGAATGGACATTTGACCAGAGCTGCTGCGGGTAATGGCGCCCTCTATAGGCTTCCCCCTCCTCTGCGCGGTCATATCCTCTCATGTTTACTAACAGGAAACCTGTCTATAGCGCCACCAGGAGGCAGACATATGTAAAACATATTTCTTTACATTACTCCTTCCGATTTTATCCAAATTTCACGCAAATCGGTACACATGATCTCTATAGTAATGTGATCAAGCCGGATCTGTTTAATTTTTCATATTCCATCCCGATTGGCTAAAATTCACATCTAAAGTTTGAAGGAGTGGCCCGTTTTGAACAAAATGCTGCAAATCATGAACGCAGCGTCCGATTGTGGTCAGACTTTGCACGCACATTCACACTATGTTGAGGAACAAATGCTACCCTTTTAATATTTGCCTGTTATAGCGCCACCAGCAGGTTTAATTCAGCAAAACACATTTTTTGAACAAAATGCCTCTAATCATGAATGCAGTCTCCGAATGCCATGCAAGGCCTAAGAAGAAATGGCACCCTTTTCACATTGGCCTATTATAGCGCCACCAGGAGGCCACAATAGCCTACCTGACCTAGCGGAGACCTGTGCTCCGAGGAGCACTTTTTGTAGTTGATCTTGCTGCTCTGTGCGACCTCAGTTCAGGTAAAACTACCTATTTTTACCTGTTAACTTTGAGAATTAGCCGCTGCCTGCCTCTCCTTTTTCTGACTGGCTAAGTGTCAAAATGAATACTGGTTCATTTAGACACTTTAGCTCAGGATTAACCATTTACCATTTATTGCAATGATATTGCATTCAGTTTGGCGGTGTGACTCTGCTCATGTGATATTACAGATTACCTGCGCAAGCATGACACAGACCTAAAATCACAAACCCCCCGAACAGAGCATGAATTACAGTTATTACGTGAACATAACATTGAACCTTCAATGCATAATTAAGCTACCACATAGCACAATCCATAGAACCACAGTACAATCCACAGAATCATCCTATTAACAATAAGAACTTAATGCCACAGGGAGGAGGCCGGGGAGGTGGAGGAATTTTGACACTGACAGCTGTACATCCGGCTTTGATAGCTAGGCACGTAGAATGAACAGAGAACAGAGGGCTGCTTAAATGAACCGCCTGAGTTGCACTGTGGGAATGAGGGCGTGAGTGAGTTGGCTTGTAGCGAATGAGAATGCCGTGAGGTTGAACGTACTGACTTGTGGGAGTACGTATGAATTAGCTTAACAATTTAATGGGGGGGGGGGAGTTCCGGGGAAAGTGAGCTAGCATGTAAACCTCCTGCCTTCCGTGCCTATATGAACTATCGCTACGCTGACTTTTTACAGCAGCTTTGGCCACTAAATCATACACACTGTGCTGCTGTCTCTCTAAATTCTCTTCTTTCACCCTCTGCTATTTATTCCATTTGCTGCTTTCCTTTCCTTTGCATTTCATTCATTTGCACACCTGAGTGTGGGTATACTGCTCTGCTTTGTTTGGCCTGGGCCTTTGATCCCAGCATAACGACCGCACTGAAGGACTGACTGAGTGACCGATTGTACCCTAGTTTCGGGTACCTTGATCTCGCCAAAGACCTGGAAACAACTGAGAAGGAGGTTGGAGCCAGGTTTGTATCAATGTACTCTTTAAGTTGGGGGAAGACAAAGGATAGAGAGGGAAAAAGCAACCACTACCTTGTGCATAAGTTTGGTAAGACAACAAAGGCTAAGGGAGCCCACCATGAGAGAAAAGCAACCACTGCCTTGTTAGATGAGTCTAGGCAAGACAAAGGCTAAGGGAGCCCGCCCTGAAAGAAAAGCAACCACTGCCTTGTGGATAAGTCTAGGGAAGACAAAGGCTAGGGGAGTGCACCCTGAGACTAAAGTCATTAAACAATCACTGGGAACACACAAGTTAGTGCCATAAATTGGGGAAGGTTGTGTCAGGAAAGGCATACGGTGTAAAACTTGTGCCAAATAAAATATGCGGACAACAAATCCGGATGTTTATGTTGAGCGAAGGCGAAGGAGACAGAGAGGGGGAATGAAATGTCAGAGGCAGCAGGAGAGGAGCAAGGGCAAGAGGGTGGGGGTGAAGGTTGGAACTTTAAATCTGGGCACTATGACAGGCAAAGGGAGAGAGCTAGCTGACATGATGGAAAGAAGAAGAATTTTCACAATGTTTGAAAACAGCCTATAAAACATGGCTTAAGAGGTTAAATGATATTCACTCGGTTCCCATGAGGACCTCTAAAAGGAGGTGTGGGGAGTAGGAGCGATGGAGAACGATAAGGGCATGCTGTGAAGAGGAACAGGAAGTGGAGGACATAATAACAAAGACAGCCAGACACAGAAGAAAGAAAATAATGTGAGAGATGGGTGAGGGTAATGGAGTGTACAGACCTTCATGGCTAAGATATAGACAGAGAGAATACCGACAGACAGAAGACAATCACAGCAAGACATCACGACAGCAAGACATCACGACAACAAGACATCACAAAGCGAAATTGCAGGCTGTCAAAGTGTCTGACTGGGATTCTAACATCTACAGTACTGACGACGACCTTCAAATGGAGTCCCACTCCCCCATGTCTGCAATAACAAGCATGCTTTTCATCAAGAAGGAGATAACGTTTGGTGAATGCTTATTGTTATTGTTGAGAAAATATGTTATCTCACAAGTGCTTTGAACAAGGTTCAAGTCTGGTTAAGAGACACATGTATTGTTTAATGTTAAACAAAATACCGCAAAAAAACGGTATGCATGTTTTTCAGCAAACCACAAATGAAAGAGAGCAGGTCCAAGGTGTTTCTGGAGGGGGAGGAATTGGAATCCATTTTGGATCCAAACCTGACCTTTAAAAATACATCAAGAAGGTGACAAATACAGTTAAATTCAATCTGCAATTTTTTAAACAGATTAGGTCCTTCTTGACAACCGCTGCTGCTAAAACATATCTTTTTATCGCACATTGAATATTCAGGTTTCCAGGTGACCGCCCTACAGGACCTCCTGAGCCACTGCCACCCCCCCCCCCCCCCCCCCAACTATGTGATAAATACACGTCATAAAATGAATGTGCATTACTTAGGTAATTAGGTCAATGCATAAAAAATAATACGCTGGAATATGGCCATGTGAAGTCATTTGGTGCTTAAGTCTACCCGACCGACAGTGTTGACACAGACTGCGCTAGAGATGGACAGTAAGAATAATACAACACTAGAGTGCAGCTCTAAGCCCCCCCCCGCCGCCGATACATGACCGAATGCCAGCATTCTCTAAACATTCTCTTCCACTCTGCTGTCCTCTTGGCTCCCCCGTGGCCACCCACTGACCCTGAGCGTTTAGCTGGCTCAAACAGCAGCCATTTAAAAGTGTGCCCATCTGTGTTGCCTTTCAAAGAGGATGCTAGGTTGTCAAAACATCTGCCCCCAAGGTGTAAAGTGTGTTAGTGTGTCTTGTGTGTAACTCTCTCTCTGTGTGTGTGTGTGTGTGTGTGTGTGTGTGTGTGTGTGTGTGTGTGTGTGTGTGTGTGTGTGTGTGTGTGTGTGTGTGTGTGTGTGTGTGTGTGTGTGTGTGTGTGTGTGTGTGTGTGTGTGTGTGTGTGTGTGTGTGTGTGTGTGTGTGTGTGTGTGTGTGTGTGTGTGTGTGTGTGTGTGTGTGTGTGTTCGTGTGTGTGTTGGATGGATGGATGGATGGATGGAGGGGTGGCACTCATGGCCCCGAGCGCTGCCTCGACAGTGAATAGCACTCAGGCCCAATCCACCACCTCCTCCCCCTCCCCGTTGCGCCAGGCCCTCCCGGGGACAGAGGTGCCACCATTTAGTCATCTAGCCAGGCAGACAGAGAGTGCTTGTCACTTTAAATGGGACGGCAGGAGAGAGAGTACACTTCTCTAAACAACGCCACGCAATTCATCATCCCTAGTGTTAACCCCCTTGTCACTTCCATGCTGGCCCTGATAATGAAGCATTTTGTCACTGGAAATGGCTGTGCACTCATTCAGAAAAGCCTCCACAATGTACCAGATGCATGAAATAGCTTCTGATGGGGGTTCTGTGATATGGCTTTGACTTCAATTGAATCAATCTTAGCAGCTGCAGCGGACTGGGGGATTAAGAATTCGGGGGACGGCAGAAAAGGAACCATGGCACCGATAGGATAGGATCACAAATGCTGGCATGATCACAGACGCACAGGTGCACAAAAGAGCACATACATCATAGCCAAACAAAAGCACATAATGTGAGAGCGCACGTACACACACATACACACGCACACGCACACACACACACACACACACACACACACACACACACACAATTGACTAATTAAGGGGTATCCACACTGACACTTTAAAAGCTTGCATTCCCAGTTGCAGCACAATTTAAAAGTACATCGCCAGAGTGTTGCTGTGGTAATTCAGCCATAAGTGTGAGGGCAAGAGGAAAAGATCAGAAAAGGATAGAAAAACTGTAAAAGCAGAGAAAGCAAAGGAGCAGGAGTACAAACCATCGGATCAATAGAGAGAAAAGGGAGAATAAGAGTGATACGAGACAAAGTTGTGGAGAGAAAAAAAACGAAAACGAGAGAAAGAGCAGACCTGGGGATTAAGCAAGAGCCAAGGGCATAGCATACAGAGAGAACGAGAGATGAACTGCCTCGCTCAGTGCAGACTGGGTTATTAAGGGAACAGCAGGAATTGGATGGTGGGTTTGGGGGTAGAGCATGACAAAGGGTAAAGTGTTAGAGAGGAACATGGTGGCAACTGGCGGTCTTAGTCCAACATTTCCCATTAGGCCAAAGTGTGTGGAATGAGAAGTGAGGTACAGGGAGGACCCACTGTCACTCTCACTCATTTCAGCTCACATCAGCAGTCCCATGGCAGGTCCCTGCTTCCCTGCAGTCAGCTGAAGGAATAATATATTTCTTAACCATTATGGTAGTGAGGCCTCAACAACACATGCAGGCAGCCAGGCACGCGCACACACACACACACCTGCACACGCGTGCACACACGCACACCCACAAATCTGCCTAGTTGTCCCTGAATCAAACTCAACTGGACAGAACTGGTGCAATAAGCACTACTCTGACGAGTTAATTTGATTCTCGTCGACATAAACAATATAAGCGGGTATATTAACTGGAATGTTAAGCTGACTCTGGAGCACACAGCGGTGTTATTTGTATGGAAATATGTATTGTTATGGTAATAGTTCTTTTAAACTTATTCTGGTGCCAATTCTGCTCTGCTGTGCGGGGGTTTAATGTAGTCAGCAGTGCAAAGTTAGTGATGTTTGCCGATGGTCTTGATATTGTTATATAGTTCCTTTCATTTTACAGCACTTTGCGAAGTTGTTAAGAAATCTGCTGTACAAATATAGACATCATTATAGGCAACCGCGTGGGTGACATCAAAACCAACTACACAGGTAAGTAATCCGCCCCCACACAATAAACCCTGCAAAAGACGAGACATATCAAAGACATATGCCCTACTGTATATAACATAGCAAAACACAACTGCATTGTCATATGTATCTCACATACTGTAGTAGTGCATTCTGGTTAATGGAGTATAGCTACAACACCCGATATTGTCATCTTTTTCCTTCACCTTAGTTGTCATGTACTGTCAGTGTGTGCGTGTGTGCGGGGGGGGGGGTGTGCGGGGGGGGGGGGGGGGGGGGGGGGGGTAGAAGCAATAATAACCATAGCATAACGACACAAACCCAGCAGAGGTGGCAAGACACATCGTGTGCCCATCTCCAAGCGTGTGCTCTCCATTACTGTGTCCTTGCAGCTACCCTCCCTCCATTATTCATACTCACACATGGCCCTGCTGTCCGGGGAGGTTAAATAAGAGGCTGTGAGCCTCTCAGTGTGTGTGGGCGGTGTGGGACAAGTGTACACACCTGGAGGTGGGTCAGCGAAAAGCCTCTCTAATAACTTATACACTGTTAGTTCTATGGTGCGCCTGTCATGAACAGCTCTGCCCGAATCCCAGCCGGGTTATCATCCTTGGTCAGGGGGAAGAGCGGATTTCAAATCCAGGTTGTTACATACCTACAGTATGTGGCTGAAGTGCTACTAAGCAAGGCACTAAGCCACAAATTGTTGCACTGCACAGAAACGCACATCTGTTATGGTGAAGCAAAAAGACAAATTCCTGTACCTTCAGTCTAGGGGTACAATGATATTCAATTTGATTGATTAAAATTGTTTACTAAATTAGTTGACTTTAAATTATTTGGTGAGGAGCTGAACTAAAAATTGTTTTTAAGCAACGAATGTAGCTAAGGCTTCCGTTACATCTTTGCTGAGAGTTGCACATAATGCAACAGCGACCGCGAAGCAAAACATAGTGGCACAATGGTGGCAGCCGATGCTACACCACATTACAAACTCTGGTCTAGGAGCATTTCACCCTCAACACCAAAAAGAAAAAGACTGCCTGCAATATTTGTGAGTTGCACTTTTATTACACTCTGTCAATAACATATTAGCTCTGAATCGGACATAAATCTCTCCATCGCAGCAAGCCACAGGTCTAACTCTGTCTCAAAACACATGCAATCCCTTCCGCAACCCCAATTACCGTAATTCCTCTAACCTCATGCATGGTAAAGCTCCACCATATATGACACCCCCAACCCCTCCTACTCCCGTTGCCCCCTGGCGAACGAATCGTGCATCACCGATTTTTATGGCCATGAATCACACTATGAAATTAGCAAGGATTGCCTAAGCCTAGGGGACATGTTGGACATGGATGATCTCTTTTTCAAGCAAGAACTGGCCAAAATGGCATAATTTAAATTAATTAACCTCACATACAGCATCTTTGCAGTATGCCTCTGCCGGTGTCTCCATACCACATGCCTCTGGGAGCACCTTGACCGAGCACAGCTGGGTCAAGCTCGGCTGAAGGCATAACAACACTCTGCATGAACTATGATCATTTCTCTGTCCAAAATGGGAAGACATTACACGCTGCACATGGGCCCAGTCAGACGTAAAGTTTTCAGCCACGCACGTCTGGATGCAGGGGTCTCCAGAGGGTTAAGTGCTGGGATAGCTTGTAGGTCATCTTCTCTGGTAATGAGCCCTATCTGAACCGCCATGATGCAACTGAAGGGGCACTGATGATAGACCCCATCTGAAACAGCGTTGCCCCCCCCCCCCCCCCCCCCCCCCTTCTCCATTTGGGCAACCCAGCCACAAACCTTAACAGCTCCTCATGAATAATTATGATGACACCCTGTGTTATTGCACCCCGAGTCGTTCCATCTTGGAGGAATCTGAGGCCCATAAACATGACCATTAAATGTGTTTTTAACTGCATTAAAAGTGCCTCTGACACAGAGAGATTGAATGCCACTTTAACAGAGCATCAGTGTCGCGTTAAGCTCGCAGCCAGCAAGTTGGTCAAACCCCTGACCTGGTCACACTTCTTCTTTTTACTGTCTGTCACCTATCAATTCTCAATGATGCCGAGGTGTGTTTACTTCTGTGCAGATTTGTGAACTAGTGGTCGCAAAGTTTTAACACGCCAATTCTTTCTCCAACCATCTAGATGTTGCCCTCAGGCACTGTTCCAAAGTCGGCTCACCATCATTGCATGCTACCTTAGCCTGTGAGGCAAACTGCACAAACTGACTCTAGCTAAGCCACAACCTCGACTACGTTCTGCATAAATGTGAAGCTCCTTAACATGCATGTTTAACGTGTTCAGAATGTTTTTTCATAAGCACTAACATCACATGATGCCGGCCTATTTTATCATACATTGTGCCACGAAACCCCAGACACAGGCAAGTTCCTTTGAGTCAAGATTATTTATTCCTATGCTGTAAATGCCATGAGATGGAATTGCATTTTTTATGACTTTCCCATATCACTCCAGCGTTGAAATCAATGGGAAGGCTTTCCTTTTTTACTGTTGGTTTTGTGTGAGGTGACCGAGGTCATAAAGGATTCCTCCTTTAGGGGTCATCCAGGTCTATTACTCTGTAGGTCAGTGTCATTCCACACCCCAGTCGGGAGTAGAAATCCTTTATTTATCAGACCTCCTATCTGGTCTTATAATCACCCAGTATGTTAGTTCTAATGGGTTTTTGTTGTTGACTCTGCTAGATTGTTGTCTCGTTCTGGTCGATGGGATACAACATGCTCAGTTTTCGTAGCAGTACATGGATCCAAGAGGATTGAGTCAATTTAGAATTTTTGTCCTGGATGGGGACAGGGGTGGGCTGGGGACAGCTACCAATCTTCGGGAAAAACTAAAAGCGAGGTAGCTAATATGTGGAGAACTCTGGTATTAATATACATACCTTTTAATTAAAAACTATTGTTGATGTTGGTCTTTCACCATTGAATATTAATATCACAAAAAAGCCAAAGGCTTGTTTCCATTGTGGTCCATTAACGTTTCAACACAACAACTGGACAAACAACAGTGCAACAAACATAAAAAAAAATCTATATATACAGTTTGAAACAATTCATGATAGCCATGACCTCACTGGACTTAAGAAAAACACCCTGCAGAGATATTCCAAGTCTTATTAGAATTTGCTTATACCCATGTCTTTCGAGTAGCAAGATGGAAAAATCCAGTTAAATACACATTGGCTCGATGTTCAAATACATGTACATACAGTATTACTTCACATAACCCCGTGGAGACGTTCCCCCACACAATGTCTTTTTAAATTCTCTGGCTTCTATTCCTTTCCCGTTGCTCCATATAACACAGTGTGTCATCATTACCGCATTCCATTAATGCCAAATGTCAACGTGCTGTATGACTCTGTATGTCCCTGTAGGGAGACTGACATTACAATCAAAATGGCCCTTGTCATCATCAGTACCACAGGCAACATTTTTCTCCCTCACTCCGTGAACAAACACAGTGAAAAATAGAGTGTGAGCCTCACATCTGTCAGGCACAATGACTCTGCTTCAAAGTCAGTCTATACGAAAGGCGGCATATTAATCTGAGTGAAGCCATCCTGATATATATTTTACAACCAGACTCCCACACACACACACACGCAAATACATATATGCACAAACACTTTTATTACTTTGTAACATCAACAGCCACCCCCTTCAGCTTCCATTCATCTCGTTCATCCCATCAGGGCTGTCACATTGAATTTGAATAAAGTCGCTCCTTATCAAAGTAGCCTTCCCAAACTGTCAGGGTACTGGAGTCTGGTTGAGGATAAAAGGAGGCTGGCTGACCTTGTCCTTGTGCTCATTGTGCACGCTGCCACTAAAGCACTGATGTCCGGAGATTTCGTGGGCAGTGTTCTTTCCACAAATCACCGGGGTTATCTCTCCCATTCTCCTACCCCGCCCCCCCACAACCCTCTCCTCACATCGCCTCTACTTATTCTCCACACCGGGGTCCTTGAAACGCCAGTGTTCAGTGTGAGCCACAGTGGTGGGGCCTTAGTATGTCTGAGTTATGCTGACAGAAAAAGAGGCTTCCTAAGAAGCTTCCACGCTCAAATGGGCCCCCACCACCTCCACCACCACCACAAAACTCTATCTAAGTGACATTTCAGAATGAATGATATTTAGGAAGCACAATGGATTTTTATTTGGGCAATGAAATTAGACAATGTTAGACAAAGGAAAACAAATGCAATAGACACATTGATTTTCAGACAGAAATAATGGCCGGGGTGATCGATTGGCAGCAATAAAGGGAGACCATAAATAAGGGAGCTTATAGCATTGAGGAGAGTTCAGAGAAAAGTTCCGCTTTTGAACAGCACATCACCAAGTCGTGGCATAACATAATAATACACAGTAATTATGGAAAATAACTGTCTCGATGCAAAAGAAATGCAAAGGTCATGGAGGAAGAATCTAATATTACCAGGAATACTATTCCTTCTTTTGCCATTAAAAAAAAAGAAAATGAAGAAGAAGGGAAAATAAATATTCTAGCAAACTGGAGTTGGCTTTTTTTCACAGAGGTTATTCAAGCCCAAAACTTGTGAGTGGTGAGTCAGGCAGTTCAGTATCTCTCTTGAATGCTTAAGTCATCATTCTCTCTCCAGGGGAACATTATTCCACTGTTACCTGGCAAGGAACAAGCACAACCACTGGAAAATAACTACCTGTCTCTGTCACTCTTTACATAAAACTGCTCTTACTTTTTGTGTAATAAGGTTGTAGAACAACAAAGCCTCCTTTGTATTCAAACTTATAATCATGTGATGTATTAGACTGTATCAGATATTGTCAACATTTTTAATGATGGTAATAACCAACAAGAAAAGTGCGCTCAGTAAAGCTCAAATCTTCAGCAAATCAGGAGGCACGCCATACCTCCCTCCACCTTTCTGTCTGTCTGTGTATGAAAAGGCACAGGGCAGTGGGGAGAGGGCTGTAATTAAGGACTATCATTACATAATTATGGTGCAAAATCATTGGACAGTCAACACATCAATGTAAAGGTAGTGTGTTGTCATCACTAGGACAGACATGACATCACAATGTTATAGCATAATACATTTCAATATGCAGGACCCTCCCAGCTTCAACGTCAGTAGATCCCGCGTGTGCTGTTCCATCACCCCTTTCTGCTATAAAGCCAATCAGAGGCAACTAGGGTGGGTCTTTGGGTAAATATAACATTGAGTGATAGCCATGCCTCCTACTAATCAAATGTATTTTTTTACAATCAATTGTGCAGTTGCACCACAAAGTTGACGATTGGCTTGATTATTTAATTGACAGCTCTACTGTAAATTGCCTACTGCCTTGTATTGCCTAATTACCTCTCGCAGAGAACTCGCAAAGCAAATGTGGGGCAGCAAAAACCCGACAAGAAATAGAGCAAAAACATTAACTCCACGTTCCCAAGATCACAAGTTCAAATATATACTCAAATATTACGCAAAACCTTACCTATATTAAATTGCTTATAAGGTCAATACAAGTAAATGAATATAGGATAGCCTATCCACAGGAGTAGCTCTTCATATTTAATGGACATTTGGTTATTTCCTCCTATTAGCGTATTCATTGTTTCCAAATAGCACACAAACTGTGAATATCATATTTAATCTTAACCCAAGGCAACTAAAACATTTATAAAAGTAATAAAAGCAATGTGTTTGAATCTGCATACACATTTTGTTGTTTTGAGACAATCATCTGTGTGTTAGACTTAGCATTATAAGTCAATGTAACAGAAATAGTGCGAAATAGTATGACAAGTAAAAAAAAAACACTGTCATCGGGATGGGGTAGTTCCACACCATTAGCAATCTACTCTTTATTCTAGGGAAATTATTCCAAGATGCAGGGTTGAAGGACCTCTGTGTGAAGTCTTGTGTTATTGCGGATGGGTCAGTAACGGATGTATTAGAAGGCAGAAAGAACTAAGAACAACAACAGAGCAGCAGCATGCTTGTCTACAAAGCATTTATGAGGCTTGACTAAAGGGTTAACATACAACAGAGGTTCACCTACTGGAAGAAGCCCTGAGGAGCATTTTACAGTCACTCACAGGGCTTTTTGAGTATTCCTCATTTACCCTCATCATAGAGCGGTTCCAAGTCTACCTGGACTCTCTCTGAAGCCTACATGGTTTTTCAGCTTTCTGGCTGTTCTACTTTGATTCATGCTTCTAGAGAAGGCAACTGGATGTTGCACATTGCATGCACCCAAGAGGGTTAGGGTATTTCAAGTTTACAACTTGTCAAATCATAATGTGTTTTTTCATCCGATCAAGTCGAGAATTTACGATTTCCTCCCCACTGCTGAAATTTTAGCTGGCCCAAAATACATCATACAAAATCAAAGGCTTTAGACTTCCATGTACCACAGCAGATCAAATTGCCCACTCAAGGCCACTCAATGTCAATTGCAAGCAGTGGAAGCGAAGAAGAAAATGTCACAGGATCAAAAGCCTATTGTGGAGGAAAACAGCAATCAGATGAAAAAAAACTATATTCATTTTGAAAAAGTAGTGTTCTCAAATTGCTGAACTTCAAGGCAAGCTTATGAGCGTATGAACGTCAAATTCGACCATGAACACACGGAAGGGGGATTGCAACGAACACTGGAGAAGGGTTAAAGCACCCATTTACCACTTGTAGTGACTTATAATCACTCTATAATGCATTATAGGAGTCAGTACAATAAAATTATGATGTTTTACAGCTATGAGAGTTATAACACACTATGGTCCTTGCCAAAATAGTTGTTTGTATAAATATAATTATACAGTGTTGTAAGCCAGTTATAATGCATATAAGTATGTTTATAATGCATTATATTAATGGCATTATATGAAATGCATAGGAAGTGTTACCTTTGCAATGACTTAAACATGAAAATCTACCAATGGCAGCTTAAACACCACTGTATTAGACACATTACTTCAAACATGAGCTATTACAAATAAGCAGACACACCCCAGGGAGAGGATATAATATAATAAAAATAAAGATGATTTGTAGTGAAAGCGCTTTAAAAGGTGAAAACACAAATAAGTTACTAGTCAGCAAGGTCTATCATATTAAAACATAATACAGGGATAAAAAAATTACAACTAGAATTTGCCCACCCAGATGGAACCGATTTGTTAAATTTAGGGTCTTGGCCCATGGACTAAGTTGCAAAAGCGCAAGGAACAAGGAAGAACAAAGGAAGAACTGTCAATCACTGTCAATCACGGCGACAACTGGCCAATCTTCACTGAATGAAGGTGTAAAAAAGAACTCTGGCACTCGCTTAAATAAAAGTCTTTGATACACCGCTATGCAGCCTACATTGAATCTTCCGAATGACAGTGACATCACTGATGAATCCTTGTATCTTTGTACTCTCCTTTTCAACCAGCCTCAAGCGTACATCCATGCTCGAGCGTGCTGTCACTACAAGCTGTATTTCTGACACTCGTGCTACTGAAACACTAGCAGGATGATACTGAAACACTAGCAGGATTACTGATATACTCGTCCGGAAGGCTACTACTTGAGTCATTATTTCATGTCTGACAATATTCATGTACAACTATCAGAATGTGTAACCCAGGTAAAATAATGGGTCACTCTGTGATGTAGCTATAGTTTTCCACCTGCCCAAAGTCAGTTAAATTCTGAGACATGAAATAAATATGAGTTCACGTTATCTTTTGTAAGCTTGCTCTTGACAATCAGCAGCAAGCGTGTTCTTGTTATACATCGTGTGTATCATTTTCTACAGACAGATAGATACACAGACAGGGGCGAACACAACTACTTACAGTACTACTGTATGTAGTTGATTACCATGGTTGACTATCTGTAGATATCTTATCTCACGTGTATTTCACATAGGCAACTCCTGACGCCTACAGTAGGAGCCACACATCAGTCCTCTAATGTCAGCAAGAAGTGCAAGAGGCAGAACACATGAAATGCCCCTTCTAGCACGAAGACCCATAAGATCCACATCAATAGACCACTTTCATTTAAATAAGAAATACATAGCAAGCAGAGTAAGAATGGTTAAAATCCCACATCCCTGAGCCAGACATCCTGAGAAGAATAGACTTCCTCCGCTGCCAATTCCATACAGCCTGCCCAGCTAATTTTGCACACCCATTTTGCGCTCTGCTGATAAAACACTTTGAAAACCCAATGACACAGACAATGCCTTCAGATGGGGAAAAGCAATGTCTTCTCCACATTCCTATTCATCAATGTCCCAAATACAACCAAGCCCGGCTGAGCATTGGCATAGAGGCAAAACTGATTCTACAGATGCCCACACACTTCAACTAAACCGCTTGGTCGGCAAATGAAGCCGTCACACTAAAACTTGTTTGGGAGGATTCAACCGCCGATGGGCTTTGTTCTGCAAATGAAAAGAAATAAAAATAAAAATCAACAATGTGTGTCACTGTTGATTTTAAAAGTGCTGTTTGTTGTGACCAGGTCTATTAGGCACGGCAAGAGGAAGCAGCAATATTGCACTAAAAGTCTGCACCTGACGGCCACTCAATCACGGCCTCGCTCGATTCCTGTCAATGGACTCAGCTCATCTCATTTACATGACGCAATCTCGAGCTCTTTATTGACGAATAAAAGGGCACGGCTTGCGAGTGGTGGCTCGCTTTTAATACCTAATGCATGGGCAAACAAGATGGATTGTGGAGTCTACAATCCTGTAAATCACATGCATGCCGCCACCTCATTGGCTTTTACTGAGGAGGAAATGCCTTCATCTTGATTAAGATTTCACATCTGGAATTTCTCATAAGCCTCATCTTTTATGCGGTGTCATCATCCGAACCAATGGAGCGAGGCACCATCTTTCCAGTCTTGAGTGGTGGGTCTTTCCTTACGGCTGCCGGGTAGCCTGTATGAAAGGATGTTCAATACATTTTTCCGAAATAGCAAAAATAGACAATCTACAAGCTCACAACACGTCACAAACACCAGTTTGTAGCAAAAAAGTGGTAAAGAAAGCAAATCTGGGCCTTGACTGCTCCTCCATGCAGCCCGGTGCTCCCTCGCACTCTAAGAGTAAAATCTTATGGCGTAAAAATTGACTCATACTGTCCACTGGCTCAATAAAACACAAGCTGTTCAGTGTTCAGTGAGGATAGCACTGGGAGAAGAGCAGATCATTGTGCTTTTTTCCACGCAGGCTATCTAAGCCTTTTCTGCACTGTCACAGCTGATCATGTCGTTCACGTTGTTTACTCAATCTGTGGCCTGTGGAAGTCGCTGCAGAGCTCAGTCCTGCCATGCACTGAGGGGTGAATGAGGGGGTGGGACTCAGACCACACAAGCACTTTCTCGTACGAAGAAGAAGCAGTAGTAGGATTGAAGCGATGGCCAACCGAGGCATTTACCACTAGCAAATACAACTGGGACTCTGAATGGAATTCACCACCAACAGAGAAGGTAAGTAGCGGTGAGCCACATGCCTGCGTCGTAGCTCCATCCTTCTGAATCCTTGGAACAGTGATCCCTCTGTTACAAGGATTGATCCCCCTCACCCCCCCCCCCCCCCACGTTATATACATATACTATGTATATACACACACACTGTGTATATATACTGTACCCTCTGTTATCTGGAACATGATTCAATTATAACACATTACATCGTCATAATTTAGACACGTAGACAAGAGTCCAGACGGAAGTAAAGATCATGATGTAACCAAAGACATCTCAGCTGGGTACAGAGCTGACAGTACAAAGGATACAGATAGCAATATGACAAGAGGATGTGATGAGCAGTAACTGACATACTTATGTACTACTGTATGAGTCATTAAACTATATGTCAGCACACAAATGTAGGTGAAAGGGCAATTTGATTACAACATGACAGTATACTAAATCAGTGATGATTAGCTTAATGTGCAACATTGTTTTCTCACTCAACAGTAAACAAACCAACATTTCTAAAGTTACAATGTAATGACTTTTAAGACCTTAAAAGTCTTAAAAGTCTTAAGAGTTTGTAGTTCGGCTATTTTCACAATCTGTGGAACAATCTGTGTCTGCCCCCCTCCCCCCCCGCCATTACAGTCAGCCTGGAGCTGCCCTTCACTGGACCACACTGACATACCGACGCTATTTAGAGCCATTAGGCGACCAAGGTCAGCACTTAACTTACATTCTCACAGCTTCGGGCAGCGCTGTGTATTTTTTTCCTTTCCCCTTACTTATTTATTTTTCCTTTTTTTGCGGCATACTGCACACAAAGCATTGAGTTGCTCATTAGCCGGGGCACCTGGTGGCAAAACTTGTGCTTAAAATGGAAAATGGGGGCGAGAGCCAGGAAATACAAAGTGACAACTTGTAACAATGAATTCACTGGAACTGACTGTAGGGTTGTTGTTTTTCCATATGATACCACAGAAAACAGAACGTTGCTTGAGGGAACTGATCTGAAGTATAGTAGACATAGAGGCGCTATCTATATACAGTATATCCTACTATATAATAACAAAACCTCTGTCAGTCAGTCACTCATAACCTGTCTGTTGCGCACGGTTGTCCTCAGTGGCTTGAGCAATTGATCTGAACTCTTGCACACATGCAGGCATTGACCATTGAATATATATGCACACAACCATGACCCCTATTTTTCACTTTCCCAAAGTTTAAGCTGTTTTTAGCGTTTCTGTCGTCATGGTTACAGTCCTGCAGCCTATGGGATCATAGCCGCTGGCCAAACACTGCCACAAAGAGAACGCCACAACACACACACACACTGCAAACTTATTTACGGCCCGTGTCCACACACACTGCATTTTATGAGCGGGAGGGCACTTACAGTAGGATATCATCTTCATAGCAATAGCACGCAGATTGACACATGCAATGTTCAAATCCAGGTTGTGTTATTAGCACACATAGCTTTGCTCAAACAGCTTAAACGTCAACTTCTCATGGTTGTGGGAATTTATATAAAAATTATGAAACCTTTGTCTGTGTGTGTGAGTGTCTGTCCTGGGCGGGCATAACTTGGGCACCGTCCCACCCATTGACCTCAAACTTGACGTGTGTGTCGCAGATGCACGCCACAATCTGCGACGCACTGTGCAGAAGAGGGTAGCCGAAGACCCGAGCCGAGAACCGAGCCGGGGCCAAAATATTGACTTGTCCGTCGGGCACGGGTCGGCTCCGTTTCAATTGCCACGGTTCTCGGTCAGTCCATTTGAAATGGATGGACCCGTATGGACCTGTGAGGACCCGACGACCAGCTTTTTATTATTGTTATTATATATCACATTTTTTAACCTTCGGTTTTAAAATGAGACGTACGTTGTAATTACGCTCCAAAATCCATATCGTCTGTTCTCACTGATTGAAACGCAGCAAATCTCAACCTAGTTGTGTTCATCTTGGAATCAGAAGGTTCCTGGTTGGATCCCCAGCTCCTCATGTCTGCATGTCGAAGTGTCCTTGAGTAGGACACCTAACCCCGGTGCCTCGTTTCCTCCGCCTTTTGTGTGTCAACGTGTGTGCGAATGGTGCTATATAAATACACCATTTAAACCACTTTGATTGATCGTAAGTTTACTATATTGTTTTATTGTAAAAAAAACAAGAAAAAAAGAGTAAACCTTAAAAGGTCCTTTAAAAAAAAAGGTTAACCAGCCAAACTAACACAAAGTAGATTTATTATAAAATGTGCACCATTATAAGTGTAATTTTCTTGTGCGATTATAAATGCTCTCATTATGCTCCAATAATGTATTTATGTTGCCCAATAATAATGCACTTCCATTACAGGATGGAGCTTTATCCTGTGAGCACTCTGACATGAGAATGTAATTTAAATTCACCCACTCATTCCTATTACAAGCCAATGTGACAAGATGAGACTGTAGAGAGCAGAGAAACTGAACTCACTGGCGGAATTGATCGCGTGGACTGCCTGGGAGTGAAACATTCAGAAGTAATTACAGAAAGATAACATACGAATATTTTATTTTCAATGTTTCATTCACACCCAACTGCGGTGATGCACTTTAGAGGACGCTTGTCCTTTAATCAATTCGCCAGGAGCTAAGTACTGGTCTCACATTCCGAAGAGAGTAAATGAGAAAGCTTTAAATTAGCGTAAATTTTCCAATCATAAATCCAATTCTACAGCAGGAGGGGGACCGGCATTCATATTTGATGAGCAGCTATAGCTCAAATCAAAGACCCCAATAAAGCTAGTGAGGGAGCTTTTCTGTGGATATACAACACTGCAATGTGACTGCAGCCTCCCATTGCCTGGCAACTCCCCACAGGGCCCTATTCCGCATTCACATCTATGAAATGTCAGGCTTTTGCTCTCATGAAAATTGAACTCCAAAACTCTTCTTTACCCCCAGGCGGAAAACACTGAAAAATGCCTTGTCATGTTCACGTTGTGAAGAGCAACCTAATCTGTCAATTGAAGCCGGCATCACCCAAGTCCTGGCATCAGTGGCTAACACACTGACTGAAGGACAGAGGGCATGTGTGTGTGTGTGTGTGTGTGTGTGTGTGTGTGTGTGTGTGTGTGTGTGTGTGTGTGTGTGTGTGTGTGTGTGTGTGTGTGTGTGTGTGTGTGTGTGTGTGTGTGTTAGTGAAAAAGGTAGAGGGAAAAAGTGTGTACGTAAGAAAGAGAAACAGAAAGAGACAAATGAGAGACCAGGTAGAGAGAGAGAAGGTAAGGGGTGAATGAGGATTGCCTTTAATAAATTCCATTAACATCTATTCGCTTTATTTATTTTCTTTCATTTTCCACAGAGCATTCCCCCCGGATAGTGCAGACTGGGACGTCTCTCATCCTAATTAAACACCCCTCCCTTCTGTTGCATTTAAAATCATAAGATGTAATTAGGACATTTACTTTAATTTAAATAGCTTGAGTCTTCGCCGTCCCCCATGCCACAATTTAATTACATACAGCGTGCTCCTTGTGTCCTTGCGAGAAGGGAGTTGCTATAGCGATGACCACTGAGCGCTGCTCTGAAATCCTTTAGAGTAGCACGCCTTACTCAAGCACACACATGCTCAGTTCCTTTCACACACAGACACATACGCTTGTGCGCACAAAGGAGCTCCTTTCTCCCTCCACCACTTTGTGCATACAAGCAAATACACAAACAAGCATGTGTAGACCGTCTCTCTCTCACCCCACCAAAACAAACAACAAACATTATTTTCCATCAGTTGCCAGCCAGTCGCATACGCGCACGCACGCGCACACACACACACACACACACACACACACACACACACACACACACACACACACACACACACACACACACACACACACACACACACACACACACACACACACACACACACACACACACACACACACACACACACACACACACACACACACACACACACACACACACACACACACACACACACACACACACACACACACACACACACACACACATCCACCCCCCTCTTGCTCTCTCACTCGCGCGCCTTCTTTAGCCATCTTTATCTTTCTAACTCTACAGGCCTCTTAGCCATCTGTCTGCCGATGCTGCATGCACTTACCTCACAGCGTGGGGTGCAGGGGTCCGGGGGTCATCTGAAAGCAATGGCAACGATATGGCCCCTGACACAGTTATTACGTAGCCTTTTTGTGTGTGTGTTCATACAACAGCAGGTAAATTATCTCCAACCAAAGTCATCAGGACACATCTCACACACCTGCACAGATCATGCATGCTCACATTTTCACCCCTGAGCTCGACCCTCATCGCATTCACCCCTCTCGGAGCAGCAGAGGACATGTGACTATGCACTTTTGTGCCAAATTTGTGCAGCCTCGTTTCAAAGAATGTTTCAGCATTTCAACCAAGTTACAGAATTGATGCTGATGATTTATTCTCTGCTTTATAAATCAATAGTGATGATGCCATTGGCATCCCGCAGTGGCGAGGTTACAGACATTAAAGAGAAAGGCTTTTTGTCATGCAGAATCTACAGTATTATGTCTCAGCTTTATATCATGCTCAGGCTCAGCTTCGATATGGCAGCTTAGTATTTTGTGTGTGTGTGTGCGTGCGTGCGTGCGTGCGTGCGCTAGTGCGTGTGAGTTTGTTGCGAAAGCACACACTCCAAACAGAGAGGAAGTTCCATCTAAATTCACAGCATGATGCTAAGAAAATAAAAACAAAAAACACCATTACATACTTCCCTCATTTCTTGCCAATGCCTTCAGAACAGCTTGATTCCTTAAATGGAAAGAAGTCAAATGTTTACACCAAAGACTCCCAAGGGCCCCATCTTCCGCCCTGCACAGCGCGGCACTAACGAGAACACAGGTTCTTCAGACGGATGTGTCATTTGTCTAAATACCAAATGATTAGCAATCATGGGTGTGTTGGTCTTAAAATGAGGTGTGGTCTGGTGCTATCAGAGTAGCAAAATGCTATCTTACACACAGAGATTTGCACTCTGCATTAAGACCAGCCAAAAGCGGGGCCATAGCTGAGTGGTTAGTGATCCCGCCTGGGGAGCCAGAGGCCCTGGTTGCCGCAGGTACGATTCCCGGCCAGGACAGCATATGTGTCGATGAAATGAAATTTGTCCCTGAGCAAGACTCTTAACCCCTAATTGCTCACAGGTTCTCATTGGAAACAAGACCGCAAGGACTTTCATGAACGACCTGTTAAAAGGAATTATCCTTTATCCTTAAGCTGATAACTTTAACACAAAGCGTGAATATTTCTTTCCTATATACAGAGCGCAAAAGATGCGCGCCTACCAGGTTCACAACTCTCATAACACTTCAACAATTTAGGTGACATTTCTGAGAGACTCTGCATTGAGGGTGAAAACATTTATTAATCAAATGGGCCATTATACATATTATGACGAGTGTGTGTTGCCATCATCAGCCAATTTACCATATAGCCTATCACAAAAAAATCTTAATTTAATTATTCCTATTCATAATAACTAAAACAAAACGTTGGTCTCCAAAGACCAGTGGTGAGAAGCGAGGCTGTTCATGGTCAATCATGATGAACGACATGGACATGCATGAATTGGGTCGGTACTCACCAGTATAGAGTATAAGTTTTGCGCACCTGGGCACCCTGATTAGGCCTACTATGTGGGGCTACATATGAGGGCAAAAAGCATCACTACTCTAGTGTTTGACGTTAAGTTATTGAGCGGCAATGCACACATTAAAACGGATGTATCAAAACGTTGCTTGCCTGTACGAAATGTAATTCCTGGCACCGCTACTGGCTTTAAACTGCCTATTAACAGTTTAAAAACGAACCTAACTGCGAAAGAGCATGTGAATATTAAGTTGCATGTCAAGATCACAGATATCTCTTGGACATGAGGAGAGATTGGGCTACAGGAGGAAGATGTGAATTTCAGCAGCATGGCACCTGCTCCTCCCGTTTCAATCAAAATCCATCCGTATTCAACCCAATAACACAATGTTGAACATGGTAGATGACATTTTTTAGGGACATTTCATTAAGGTAAAAAATATATATTAAGATTGGGAAAAGTGACAGTTTTCTTTGCACGGAGACGAGCCGTGAGGAGAGAGGGAGAGATAAAACGATAAAAATAGATGCATTTATTCTACACTTAATTACTTAATACTAGACTATACCCGGTGAAGGGCGCAGGCGAAAATAGTTGCAAACGTGGGGTTATTGCAGGTCCTGGCGCGCGGTGACCCCTGCGTCGCGGTCACCCCTCCCCACGGGCAACCCCCCACCCCCACCCGCCGCGGAACCCCTGGGTCCTGTCGCAAACGCGCACACACACACACACACACACACAGAGAGATCCGTAAGAATGTTTTGTGTGTAAACGTGCGTAAATGATGTCGTTGTGTCTCTGAAGTGGTTCTGTTGTGCTGCGGTGAACGGAACGCAGTGAATGGAATGTGGCTCGGTGTTGTCATGTTCGCTTATTGTAAGCGGTTTAGGGGCAATATTGGTGGTAGTGTGTTTTTGCCGTTGTTTGTGAAAGTGCAGGTGGGTGTGGGGACGCGTTGTGAGCTTGTAGATCGGCTGTTTTCCAAGAGGCAATGTATATGTGTGAAGGCGCTTCGTTCCCATTCGCAGTTAAGTTCAGATGGTAATGGTCAATGGCTGTGTGCAAATTCAGAGCAATTGCTCCAGTCACTGAGGAGAACCGGGCAGCTTTCCATGACACCACGGCGCACTACACTACTACACTACTACAGAGGGACAGAGGTTTGTGAAATGATAGGAGGATAGTAGGATACCTTTCATCCTGTAAGAATGTTGTGAACCACAGCATTTCTTTATCGGTCTCTGCTTAATGGACAGCAGTAAACAGTTATAAATGTCCATACAGAACTCCCACACAAGGGCACACAGGAACGCACGTCTTTGTCATGCTTAATTGGTGGTTCAAATAAACTAGACCATACCCGGTGAAGTGTGCAGTAGTTGCAAACGTGGGGTTATTGCGTGTCCTGTCGCGCAACCCCCCCGCACGGCCCGCCCACGGTCACTCACACACACACACACATAGAGATCCGTAACAATGTTTTCTGTGTACACACGCGTAAATGAAAGTCCTTTAAGTTGAAGCACGTTGTGTGTGCATGAAGATATCACTGATGTGTCTCACTAGGCGATTTTAGCCTCAGTCAACAAGGGGGGCAAGATCTTGAAAAATAAAAATAAAATAGAAACATCACATGCAACCTCGGTATGGGTTGATACCATTTAACTTAATGGTTTGTACACTATGGAAATGATCTACTAGTCAAACAATCATTTGTACCAGAGAGGGTTAGGCTATTTAAAGGAACTGGGTTGAGCGTACAGGTATTGCAGAGGTGAAAACAGGCGTAGGTTTATGTGTGAAATAACACAAAATAAAAATATCCAAGGCAAAAAAGTTAACTCCATCTGCAAAGTACTTAAGCCAATAAAACAATTAACTAGCAGCCAGTTGCAAGTAGGCAAGGTCCATGTAAGTGAATGTCTGTGTCACAGCTTATGTCCATGTCCTTCACATCACACATCAGGGGTTGACAGTCCTTATTATTGTACTTTGATAGATTTTCTGAAGGAAAAGATTATGCTCGTTATTAACTCCTGCAGAGTTGGTCAGAGCTGTGTGGGAGATCAAACTCCTTCTCTTCCAATCAGTTAATCCAAATACCAAGAGTATTTGAATTTAAAGAGTAAAACAGTATGATCACTATGAGAAAAAGAGAGGCTGTTTGTGTGTGCGTGTTGTATGCATGTATGTTAACATTTCCAATTCCTGGCCATTGTGTGCACATAGTTCCTTCCTATACTGTATGCTTGCGTCCATTTGTTGTTTTATATACTCGCGTCACATGTGTATCTCCGCATGTGTCTCAGGAAGTGTCCAGAGTGGATGTGGTGAGCGACTTAACGGTGTGATGTCAAGTCTAATTAGCCAGCCATCCCTGAGGCTCATTGCTCATACAGGCCTCTGGGATGGCGGAAGCAAGTAGGACAGCAGGGAGGAAGGAAGAGGGCCACTGTACGGGGAGCAGTCAACAACAGCTGAGCTTCATCTTCACCTCCTTGCTGGAGAGGCGACAAGACACCAAATGCACACCTCACACCATCTCCCACGCTTGTCTCACCAAGACCCATGTACAACCTCTAAACACACATACATTTTCAGTGAGTCACAAGCAGACTTGGAAAAGCACAAACAAGGAGCCAATAAGATGTGCAACGCTGAAACCCATGTCACACATCTTGATATTCCTGCCACACATTTTAAGCTCAGCCGTTACCTTGGAAACATACTGTACACATGTAGTCTAAACGTTTATTTTGACTGCAAAAAACGTGCATTTAGTAAATGAAATAGCAGCTGTATTGTACATGAATGAAAGTTTGACCTGAGGTGTGCAGATTTTAAATCTGTCTTCCGTGTGACATCTCACTGACACTGTGTGACATCTCAAACTCAAACAGAGGAGCCTGGAGCTCAGATGTCTACAAGTCAATTTGTCTGCCTGCTGTCTCAGAGCTAGGGATTAAAATACATACTGTACACCTGGAAGAATAATGCTCTTTAACAACAGCTCTGTCTTTTTATCTGTCAACCATGTGTTCGCCTTCAAGGCCAACATGTCATTGAATGATCCATTCTCAAATCAACACAACCTCCCTGGCATTGTGATGAACTGATACGCTGTGCAGAACACTAATGTTTTATTACCTGATCACCTGACCCGACTTAACCACTGTGTGGTACGATAAAATAAGGAGCATGCATCAGACTTCACGGTACAAATGCAGGGGAAAGTTAAAGTAATTTAAGGCCCACCAGTTAAGAGCATAACATTTGACACATAATATAGGATTTATTGAAAGCATGTTCCAACTAGAACATCATTGATGGCTTCAACATGGAGAAGGCTTTGAGATTCAATGAAGTTCCAAGATGGTATTGCTACTTCCTCTTACCACAGAAATCTTAAGTGTAGCCTAACCTTTGAAGAAAGTGTGTGTGTGTGTGTGTGTGTGTGTGTGTGTGTGTGTGTGTGTGTGTGTGTGTGTGTGTGTGTGTGTGTGTGTGTGTGTGTGTGTGTGTGTGTGTGTGTGTGTGTGTGTGTGTGTGTGTGTGTGTGTGTGTGTGTGTGTGTGTGTGTGTGTGTGTGTGTGTGTGTACATGCACATGTAAAGGGTTCAGGAGTAATACTGTAGGTAGAACAGCACATGCAATGGGATTAAAGTAATTTGATTCTGAAATGGCAACTGTGATCCTCATTGGGTGGTTTCAAGCCAGCAGGGTCAGCCATCCCATTAGCCATGATGGTTTCTGCTGCTAAAATGTTGAGCCAGCCATTTCAACGCCAACAAGGGTCAGTTGTTCCATTAGGCTGTTGCTGAGATCAATGTTAAGGTCATTAGGTGCTGTGGACTAAATGTAAACTATGTGGAGGCACATTGTTGGGCTAAAGTACGTGGGTTTGGTCAGAGGTGAAAGCAGGTTCAAAGAGGCGGTCCGCGGTGTAGATGTCAGAACTCATGTTTTAATTAATGGAATAGGTTATACACTAGAGAGTTTGAAGCAGGCAATCAGTGACTATAATGCAGTGGTCCCCAACCATTTTTGCACCAAGGGGGTTCAGGGTTTGTGTTGCTCATGCTTAGTTTGTATTTGTGCTGTCCTCTGCTGCTGCTCTGTGTGTATTTATTGGTATGGTCCACCAGTACTGTAAATCTAATATACCGTCCGTCCGTCCGTCCGTCCGTCCGTGTGACACACACAAGACAACAACAAAGACACAGGAGGAACACACCCCATTACTGCCAGTACCACTACCACCACTACAACCTACACATGCCCTACCTGCATTAGAATATGTGGTTCCAGGATAGGACTCTTTAGCCACCTACGAACCCACCGTTTTAAGGACATAAGTGGACGTCATCATCGGATTTGATGGACAACCATAAGCAAGCAAAGTGTGTGTGTGTGGGGGGGGGGGGGGGGGGGGAGAGAGAGGTTTACTGTTCACTGATCGTCCCCGGAGTTACAGTTTCACTTTGAATGCAGCCATTTTATCCACCAGCTTAAATTCAGTTGCCATTCTACCTTGAAGTGACAGTTTGAGTTCATGGAGCAGGTTGAATATGTCACACAGTTAAGCAAGTTTTGCAACCCAGTCCTTGCAGTTATCATTGAAATGTGCTGTTCACATAACTGGATAGCTATCTTACTTCAGTGTGTAAAAGAAGGCACTTGTATCCTGCGTACATTTCCTCAACAGGTGTGAGTTAAGGGCGTGTGCTTTTATGTAGTTGATCATTTTTCACATTCAGCTGATTGTTTTTTTTTGTTAGATTTTTAACAATTGTGTAAATACTAGAGAAAAGGTTGTCATTAGATGTGACTCAATGTGACCATCAAGCATGGCTGTGAACATTTATAGCTCCCATTGTGCAGAGTGAAGACTTTCCAGCCCTTATATTTGGTCATTGTACCTGTCATATTGTAATTCTGCTACAGCGACAAACTGCTAAATGGCATATAACGACTTAACTGCGAGACAGCCTGGGGCCCCGCCATGGTGTTGACAAGCTTTCTCACAGCAGAGTGGTCAAAGGTATATAAACTTAAATCTTAAACCAGACAAGAAGCATACAGTTAACACACAGGGAGGGGGTCTGCGCCTGATCTCACTGATGACAGAATTTTAAGGACTTCTCTCATTCAAAGCTCATTCAGATTGCAAAAAAACAAAACAGAAAACTTGCACTTGACTTGCCTCTCACTTAGAATTTTCTCTATGGACCAGATTCAAGAGGTAGAGTGAAACAAGCCTTGCCAAATATCCTGTGTTTTGAACACGCGCATGAAAGGCTGTGAGGATAAGGACTGCCAGTCTGAGTTCCAGAGATAAGTTTTGATGTCAAAGCGCTATCCATGGCAGACGCAATCAGGCCAGAGACGACAGAGCAAAAACAAGGCTGGCATTCAGATAAAGGCAGCATGACAGCTTTAGATAAACACTCAGGTGCTATTGAGGTCAACATCATTCTACATGATTCCTCCATTTTCAATATGCCATCTATTCACCCATCTATCTGTAGCCAGTGCTGCAGTGCTCTGCTGATGAAATGTCACTGATATAACTGTGTGCAGCAATCAAGACTTTGAATGTATTGTGATATTTGTGATTATGATTTGTTATCTATTTTCCTATATTAGTAGTAGTACATTGTACGTTTAAAAACATGGTGAGAAAAGACTATAAAAGGTTATAAGAAAAGGTGCTCAGTCTCAGTCCGCCTGTGTGTGTGTGTGTGTGTGTGTGTGTGTGTGTGTGTGTGTGTGTGTGTGTGTGTGTGTGTGTGTGTGTGTGTGTGTGTGTGTGTGTGTGTGTGTGTGTGTGTGTGTGTGTGTGTGTGTGTGTGTGTGTGTGTGTGTGTGTCTAATCTCCGGCACGGCTGGACCGATCAGTTACAAATTTTGCATGCACATTCACAGCAGGCCAAGGAAGAACCGCCACCCAATTTTTCAAATCAGTCTCATGGTTGCGCTATAACAGCCCACTTCATGTTTTGGCAACAACTCATAGGTCATACAATGAACAAAATAAATTCCCTGGATTCCTTGGATCATGACGCAACTCCAATGGCTGTGTGCAAAGATCAATTACTCCAGCCACTGAGGAGAATCGGGCAAGAGATTTTGGGCACAGAGCTACAGAGCTTTGTAGAATTATAGGATGATGATGATACCTGATGTGACAATGTGACCACACATTGTCACGAAAAGGGACAATGCTAACTGTTTGTGCTGTACATGCCCATCAAGAGTGCACGCTTGCTGGGTGGTGTATGGACACAAAACAACAAGCAAATTACAGACTTCACAGTTCATTCAAGAAAGAGTCAAAATGGGGTTCAGGTCATTACATAGGTTTGCCAGGAAGCGCACCTGTAGCCAACGACTGATTGGAGCGCCATTGGTGCAAACCAACTTGGTTGAATGTGTCAAAGAGGGAGACTGGACAGTAGCCTACTCAAAGTTAAAATATCTTATGACTGAAAGCAAATACTATATCTATATCTATATAAATGAAATGTACACCTTTGCCATTTTGTCAGTCTGCTGCTGCCTGTCTACTGAGGTGCTTAGGAACTGTCACTGTCTCCAACGAGGTGAAGTGTTTTGTAATTATATTTAGTTAAAACCATGGTAAAAATGCATTTGTTTCTTATGATAGAAGGCCTAATCATTTGTGTTTTTGAATTTATTATTTTTCTATTTACAGATAGCAGCTGTATTTGGTCTCTTTGTTTTTGCTACTTAATAAACTATGTTAAAATCTGCCAAACTGTGTGCTTTGCCATCATTTGATTGACAGGTCGTGCTAAGAGTTTGCACACTACCCTCACCCGAGACAGGGGTGTGACACCTGATGTGCTAAGTCTTTAGACTGTGCAATTAGCATTCATTTATCATTTATTTTCCCGTTTTATTTTCTTTTTGCTTGCTTAGAAGACATCAAAAACAAGTGTAAGAATCTGTGGTGGTGTTTAAGCGTGAACTGAAGGCAACCAACAGCAACAAGACTGAGGCGGCTTTGACATTTTCCTTTGCTTACGATTCTTTTTGAAAATGCATTTCATGGAATTTCATCCACTCTTTTTCAGCTGTAAACTTGTGATGTGACAAAACAAAGAAAAAGAAAAACATTCTTGACTCTATTTACCAGTGAACTGAGTCACTGATTGAATCAACAGATTATAGTTCACCTTTTAAAGGCGTGATGGTTGCGATTAGAAGTGTACAGTATACTGTATGCATTGCAAAACTGGCCACTTGTAACTGAAATTTCATTCCAGTGTTGCATAGTAGTTATAGGAGAACCAGCTAAAATGTAGGACTACCCACCAAAATGTAAGCACCACCAATATGTATTTTAACTGATGGAAAAAGACAATATAACAATACGGTTTACAAGTAAGAAATGGTGAAAGTAGCCTTAAAATGCATTGTTGGGAACCACTGGGGCGATATCTTTTATATACTGTAATATCCCCCCCCCCCCCCCCCCTCCCCCCTTTTGTTGGATGACAGGGTTAGAGGGGCGCTCGTTTTGGTTCACTCAACGTTCCGTTTTGGTTGGACCACAAGAATTATTTGCGCAGATTAAAATTTGGTTGCACATATGCCACACAAATGGTCACAATTTTGAGCCCCTGAGCACATAACATTTCCATGGGCTTTTCTTTCATACTTTTGAAGTCGGTGGTTCTATGACTTTTGGGTCCAATCTCCCAGAGAGTTTACAACCCATAGCCTGAGGAGAAGGTTGGCTGCAGTATACAATCCAATAAACGGATGACAATTCATAGGTCAGCCATTCTGATAAAAAAAACTTCTGTAAAAGAATGTCTGCCATGTCTGCTTATGTCTCTTTACAAGATTTGTGTTTTTAAAATGTTTCAAAAATATTCCAAATATTTTTATTTTTGAAAATAGCAGATCTACAAGCTCACAACGCGTCACATTGTGACATGTGGGTTTGTAGGCTATTTTCAAATAGTCAATGTATATAGGGTTCAAGTGGTAATACTGGTTGCTTCTTTTGGGCTTGTTTTTATAGACCTGGATTGTTTCTTTCGCAAAATCTGGCAACACTGGTATCCTCCCTCTAATCTCCTCAGGGAGGCTTGTCTGTCCTCGAGGACACAAGGAGGTGTACAACTGAGTAATGGGATTTCCCAAATGTTTTTGTTGTTTCTTTTTAAAGAAATCAACAGCTCATGTGTCTGGAGGCTTGTGCACTGTGGCTGGTACCGTAGATCAGTGGTTCTCAAACTTTTTCTTGCCAAGGACCCCCAAATAGACACTTATTAGCCCGCGGACCCCCATTTGAAAAGATAAGCCAGGGACCCTCATAATATAAGATTTGTACGGCTCTCTAGCAGTGATTTTCAACCATTTTAATTTCAAGGACCCCCAGTTGGACATGCATTAGGGCTACAGACCCCCATTTAATGGCATGTATGTCTCTGGGACCTCAATTTATATTGTAAAATCAATGTTAATTTAACTCTGAGTGTACAAATGGAACCAAATGGACCCGTTAACAACAGACGTGAGTTAAGGGCGTGTGTACACGTGTGTACACTCTCAGAGTTACAGACCCATAAGGGTCCATTTGGTCCCTATCCATCATTTAGCTGGGGACCCCCTGGAACCCCCTTAAGTACCCCTGGGGGTCCTCGGACCCCACTTTGAGAACCAATGCCGTAGATGATTCCCATTGGAGATGCTCCTAAATCCCAAATAAGAGTTTTCCCAACAAGTGCCTTCTGTTCCTATTAAGGAACTTTGCTAAAGAGAACACGGTAAAAAATTAATCAGTGCAATCTGAAGACAGCAGTCCCGTTCTAATACCAGAGCCCTTTCACTGGTGCCAGTTTCAATAATAATCAGCATCAAGTCTAATGTACTGTATCATTCAAATATATTTCTGATTACATTTTGCAACATGTAGTATGATGAATAAATTTGAATCTATATTACATGAATAATATGTTGTCTTCAGATGCCCAGTCAATAATCTGCATATCCATTTTGCAAGGGAAATGACTCATTGGTGGGTGTATCACGTAACTACCTAACCTTTATACTCCAACTCCCTCTTATGTGATTCTTAAAAGCTACATGATATTAGATAATTTAATCCCAAGCCAGAGTCATACCACAGAAACCCTATCACTGCTGCCACAAAATCCACCGACTGCATGTTTGCCCATAATAAGGAACATTATACTTGTATTGAAAGAAAGCAATGAAGAAATGCGAGCAAGCATTAATGGGAGAATATGGGGTTCCTCTAACACGATGGGGTTTGACGGTTTGTGTTCATTGGTTTTAACGTGACTCACTGCCTCCACTGCTGAGACTGAGCGGGTGGAGGAGATTGGCTCTAAAAATAAAGGGAAGACGTTATTAGCATTTCCTCATATACTGTAAATCTCTCCTCACTACCGACACAGCCACCAGAGCAGAAAGCTCCAAACTACCATAATCTCTGGCCGTAGAGGAATTTCTTGGTGAAACATGAATGACCATTAGGTTAGTCTCAAGGTATGTACAGTAGTTATGGAAATAAGAGAGATCTTCTGTGTGTGTATGGGATTTCATTTGTGAATAACCCCAAGGCAGAGGTTTACAGAAGCCTCCAGTGTTCTTGCGAAAGGACAAAGTGATTGAGAAGAATCCAAAAAGGTCAGCCCAATGCAGCAATCGGCCAGCTGAATCGTTGGGATTTAGCCCAGATCACAGCTCCTGATCCTGTGATAGAAAGACCAAACTAAAACTGATGGCAAAAACTCAGTCAATATGAATGACCTATTGGCATGTGATGAAAAAAATTGATTTTACATTAATACAGTTGGCACCAAGACAACAGTTCTATCATCCTGTAACTAGTGGTGGGAAAAAAACGTTAATTTCAGTGAACGAACGATTTCGTTCACGGCAATGATTCGTTCAAATGATTCGTTCACGTTCTCTTTCAGTAGCACTATTTTCTAGTGAAAAACACCATCGCGGGAGCGTTATTATTATGTTGCGCGTACCTCCGCCCTCCCGTCCTGTATACGAGGGGAGGGGATGGGGGGCAGGAACGATAGCGCAAACGTAACAGTTTCAGGAAGTGAGCGAGCTCGTTCAGGACAATGAACTAGTTCTTTTGAACGAATCGATCATGAACGACCCATCACTAACTGCAACATCTCTTTGACTGCATAAATGGTCTAATAGCGATACGTTTGAACTCTAACACCACAGTTTCCATAGGAACTAAGAAAGACAGCTATCGGTTCTCAAAATAGATTGATGAGATGCTCCAAGTCAGAATAGAAGCATCACCGTTTATGTTCAAAAATAGCCACTAGGCAGAGGAATGGATAGTGCATGTTCATTATTAGGCACTATAATCCAGCTTCATTAACAAGAGGATATAACCTCAGGTTTTACATAATGTTATTTATTCCTGATACATATTAAGTGCTGACAATGCCTAAGGCACTGAATTTGAGACAAAGTCTGCCATTCAAAAACAGCTTGTAAAAATGGGGAACAATGTAAAATCCTCAGTGTTAATTAAACAAATGTAGACTTAAACTAAGAACCAAATGGACCTGTTGAATTAACTCTGAGAGGGCGGCCCTGTACCTCACCTGGCAGAGCGCATACCATATCAAGGCTGTGTCCTTGCCACAGCTGGCCCGGGTTTGAATCTGACCCAAGGTCCTTTGATGCATGTCATACTCCCTCTCTCCTGCCTTTTCCTGTCTCTATAATCTATACCGTCAAATAAAGCAGAAAATGCTGAAAAATACAATCAACCCTGACGGCCATTTCCTGCCTCTATCATCTATACTGTCAAATGAAGCAGAAAATGCTGAAAAATAAAATCAACCCTGATAACTTTACTGTGATAATTCATTGAGCTTCATGCTTTATTTAACCAAGCATGAATACACAGCAAGCACAAGCATATCCATATAGATAAATCCCCAAAACCCCTGATCTGGCAAAACTCTCACATACTGTATTGTTAACAAACTTTTAAACTAGACATTGTAATTGTGATATTAGTCAATAGTGAGCAACTGCATGCCCTGTCTTTTGCCTAAAATAACTGTTTTTGCTGGACTGTACTGTATAGGTGAAATATAGTCAGATAGCTTCCATACAAGTCACCATTGCTCTTTTAGTAGGGTTCTTTTCAGCTTGCATTGATGTCCTGAACCTGGCCTAAATACAGGTACAAGATGTGCACACAATCTCCTCTTTGAACTGTTCTTTTAGGCTTGGACATCGTTATGACGACCACATTGAGGGGGTACTATGCTGTGGAAAACAAAGTACCAGGTACCAAATGTGACTAGAGTCGAGTCTAGCTGACACACTGGCTCCCTGTGTGTCAAATCATTGATTTCAAAATACTACTGTATGTCTTTGAATGGTTTAGGGCCATTTCTGATCTTGTATGATGTCATGAACCATCCAGACTTCTCAGGACTCAGGTCATCTGGGAAAGGTCTGCTTTCTGTCCCTAAAACCAAAAATAAACTTGGGGAAGCAGCATTTAGCTTTTATGCACCACATATCTGGAACAAACTCCCAGAAAACTGCAGGTCTGCTGCCACTCTTATTTCTTTTAAAACACAACTAAAGACCTTTCTGTTTGCCGCTGCCTTTGATTGAGTTGCTTTTCTTTCTCCTTTTGTTTTTATGCATCCTAATGTCATTTTATAATTGTGTTTTCTTTGCTTGCTGTTCTGTGTAAAGCACATTGAATTACCTTGTTGTTGAAATGTGCTATACAAATAAAACTGCCTTGCCCTGCCTTGCCTTGCCTTGCCTTACCATGCAGTAGAGAAGTCGACGTGCAACACCGTTAAAAAAAAAACGTGAAGTAGGCTTTAGCAGGAAGCCCTGGCTTCTTCCAAGTAGCTGAACAGTGGCATGTCTCAGACACTGATAGAGAATGCAGTTACTGTATATTCGTATGGATGCCTGCATTCTCCATGCTCCCATCCTGGAGACATCCCATGTAATGACATATGTCACTAATGGAGCACACTCTCCTGAGAAGCACCAAATAAAAGCAGACAGAATTAATTACAGTCAGCCAGAGTGACCTTTTACGTTTGATAAATCATAAAGCTGGGGAGACTGCCATTAAGGCCTACGGATGGGAAATACCCAGCTATGAAAAACGACCTCGTCTCGGGGTCTAGAGCTGTATCGACCTGGGCGGCTGCATTTATAGCACGCGCTCGTGCGCGCACGCTCACACACTCTCAGGCAATTGCTAAGTTATTTTGGGCTGCTATTCATCGGTTCTCTTGACAGTCACACAGGACAGGGAGGGTAGTACTTGACTGTCTTAAGGGAAGTCAAATTTATGTTTCATTACTTAGGAAAAGAGGGGCATTCCCTGGGTACTCAATTAGGCTCATCTCTGGACCGTGGTTCATGTACTAGAGAGTCATCTCTAGACCGTGGTGCATGTACTTGTAGAGAGTCAAGGAGGTTATTTTATGAAGAAAAAATAAATAAATAAATGGATTATTTGCATTGCTTTATCGACTCCTCTGAGAAATTGAGAGGCTTACATCATGGGAATCTAACACAATCATCCTCTAAGGAATAAATTGTCATAAATACAATGCTGCATCAGTTATAGTATGCATCTCATACTGTAATCACTCAGCACACATAGAACTGGAATTAATTAAAATCTGAGCTCTTAAAAGAAACACCCACTAGGCTGGAGTAAATGTAATGAAAGTTATAGTTTGCCAAATGTGCAGATTTAATAAATTGTGTTATCTCCAAACATGCAGGCCCCAGACAAAATAAATCTTCTGTCAGTAGTTGACAATACAAAGAAACTGTTGTCATCTAAGCTGGAGATAGTTGTTGTGAAAGCATGCCAAAAAATGGTTTCTTTCCTGCAGCAAGAGCGTATAAGAGAGAAAGAGAGGGCGATTGGCAGAAAGGCACTCATCAATAAATCTGTAGTTAGGCTATTTCTAATGAGTTCATCACCTTCTATGTGAAAATGAGTAACAGTATTTCAAAGTGCCATAAACACTCCTTTTTTGATCTAAAATGATATGAAACCAGGCAACACATTATCCAAATCACATCTCACCAAGCCCATACTCTAAAAAGAAACCATACTATGGTGCAGGTCGATGTCTATTTCCTAGGAAAACTAATAATGCACCACCGGTGCCCCTTTATCGGAATACAATGCATATTACATTGTACATACTGTACAGCTCTTCCGGAGAGTGCATATGCTGCACACCCTCTGCATATTACCAACAGGCTGCTCAAAGAATATAAGAAGAGACAAGCTTGTTGTATAGCTTCTATACAACATGACAAGACATAGTTAGAGCATGAGAAAACCACGTCTGCCTCAGGTCACAGTCACACTGATGAACGACCCTATTGAATCTGATCACAACATGGCAGATTTCATTAGAGCACATTAATAAGTGAAGATATGATGAAAAGTTACCAGAGAAGCGGAGATGCTGTATCATCATAGCTAGATCTGACGCAAGACCATCAGCCAGTCTACGTTAACGAAACCTCAAAGGAAACAGTTAATGGGATTTAAATATTCATCATGGCGTTGCAAACTAAATACGTGGTGGGGTCATTAGAAGTTTGCTTAACATAACCCAAGGAGTCATTACATCAAATTATAGGAGAGACACTATAGGGCCAGCTGATATAATGGTATTGACCACAGAGGCTCACACAGTCTGAAAGTGGTCTGAACCAACATAGAGAGAACATAACACATTTGGACAGTGTTCCATTAGACACAGTCTTGCATTTGAATGACACATCAGCCAGAGGCTGAAATGCACCATTAAAGCACTGCAACTTTATTAGGCTAATGTTACAACCGTTTGCTAAATGAAAGGCCCGTTGGTACAACAGTGAATGTCTGATAGCCCCGAAGAAGGCATTAATCAGTAAGAATAGACAAACACATATTTATTTCATAGTCATTGTATGACTATGCTGTCAGGCAGAAACCAAAGACGAGAGCATCAATCGTCCTCAGGATGACCGGATTAAAGAAATACAACCTCACATTCACCACTGTGTACATACCTCAACTACACGACTGCCTGACAGGTACAGTACACCTGACAGAATGTATGACCTTTTTTGGAGAGTACGGTGTCCTCAATCCTTCTCTCACCAGAAGACATTAAGCAAAACTAGGTTGAAACCTGGTATATGGCTGAACTGTGTATACAACAATAGAGGGGTTTTACTTTGAAACGATGGATACAGAAAGTGGCGATATTCGGCCAAGGCGTGTGATTATGTTTTCTTGGTTATTATACTAAATATCGAGGAGAAGCACAATATTCTATTCTTAGCATGAAAGACGTTGGGAATGAGCTGAGTGGACCCGCATACGCCTTCTGACGATGCTGAGGACAAGTGAAGACCCCTGCAGGTGTATTTGAATTATTAGTATTACTATTAATGTGGAGCCGCTGCAAATGGCCCCTGATGACGTGATAGGACATTTTAGACCAACTGCCAAAAGAGAAACTCCAACATTTGCCCGGCAACTGGTGTGACTAACTTACTTGACATTAGTCATTGACTCAGTCATCAACTAGAGACTTTCATGTTTATAGGGCTGGCTCCGCTGTCGCAGTCCATCCAAAGACACAGCTTATATACACACACAAATGCAGCTAAGCATGTATCAACATGATTCAGTGCAGACAAACAGAAACACACCACACACTCACATTTGTGCTCTTCCTCTCCATCTCTCTGTACATCCACTGTCTTAATCACACACACACACACACACACACACACACACACACACACACACACACACACACACACACACACACACACACACACACACACACACACACACACACACACACACACACACACACACACACACACACACACACACACACACGCACACGTCCCTCTTCCCGTCAAGACGAGATGTGAAAACAGCTGGTCAGTGCTCCTCTCTCCCTCCCATCCTGCTACCGTTCTACAAAGCGATGTCTTGCCCCAAAGAGCCAAACTGTGAGCTGGCCCCTACAGCAGCTGGGCAAGCAAGGTCTGCAGTGCCAGACAGTAAATAACCTGCATAAACATGTCTCTGGAGACAACCGGCAGTCGCCAACCCATTTAATGTTAATAGGAGAGCATCGGTTACCAGATTCTAAATAATAGCTCACAGTCACCACAGTCGGGGATAGGTACCCAGGGCACAGGAATTTATGGAGTTAGCAAATTGCTTTTCCATTCCCATTCTTTCCCCATTCATCCACTTCCCCTAGCTCTCAGCTCAGGGTGAAGATGATGGAGAGGTGCTGGTAGGTGATGGGACCCACTGCTTCCTGCTTGACTGAACACAGCTGTTTCATGGCCAGAGAGCTTGGGATGGCGCTCAGACGCTCCATGGGGTAGTAGCGTCTGTCCATCTGGGTCTCGGACATGAGCAGCCATTCAGTTGACGGAGTAACTGAGATGTTATTTTATTATTATTCTAGCAACACCTAAGCTTTGTAACTGGTGGCACACTTGTTGGACAGGGTGAGTGTGATGATGACATGAGATATGCCATGCTCTGTGTTTGTCACAAATAATTATTCAATAACAGTGTTGTTCGCTGTTCTTTTTCCTGGGCTCATGGTCAAGCCTGAGTATCATTTTACATGTACAGCATGCATCCACCCTACCATCTTCCAACAGATGCTGAAACAAAAAGGTGATTATGGAAAAACACATCGCTAAAGACATGATCTGCTCCGCTGGAGGATGGAGAGGTTATATAAAAGGTCATAGCCCAGTGTCAACTGTAATTAAATCAAAGCAGTTTGACCCCGTGACCCCATGGGGGTAGCTACTTACATCTCATGAATAATTCACCTTCTGGACAGAAACCAAACTTGTGTGATCTTATTATTCAATAATATCTGTGCTGTTTCTCTACAGGAAACAGGATGGGGCTAATTATTGATTGATCATTGTGTGAAATCAACCCAGGTAAAGCCACCCTATTAAATATCTAACCTTACCAAACAGTTGGTAGATCACTCATTCTTAAAGCTCTACTGCAGTTACTGAAGACCCTAGGGAGACTTAAAAGGGCAGGACATTAAAGCCTCACTATGTAACTTTTTTTTTAATGACTAGTCCAATCTTTATGGTAGGTAGAGTATGTTAATACAATATAGCTTAGAATCGAGGTGGTTGCATTTTGTCTCCCTGCTCTTCTATTGAGACATTTAGATCATGTCAAAGGTCATGCCTCACAGACACAGGATCTGACATGAATATTGACCTGATGGTCAAGATTCAATTTATCCCCCGAGCAAGCAGGTTGGCTCCATTAGCTCAAAGGTACAAATGTCAGCACTTGCGCAGGTTCAAATCCAGGGTAGAAGAGGAAAGTTACATAGTGCTGCTTTAATTCAGATCTCTCCCTTATAGTCTTTAGCTAGTATAAATAAAGCAATGCAAAAATACATGCTTCGGAGCCATCTGACACAAAGAGGGAAAAGGATGAAAGGAATCTGAGCCACCTTTGCTTCAAGATGTTGTGTATCGAGGATTACACACACTTAACCTGTCAAGATCATACTATAGTCTACAAATAAGAAAAGCATTGCTATGATGAAGCCGAATTGAATATATATTGTTAAACAGAGAGAAACACAGCCGGGGGAGGATGAAAAATGCGTAGCCATGAAACATGTCCAAAGGCCATTCAAAAACGGCAGAAGCAGTAACAGTGAAACATGCTCATAATCTGTTTAATGTGGCACACATTTACAATGCACCATACATTGAGGCTGGCTGAGCCTTATGTAGTTAATCTCTGGTTGCTGCTACAGGCAATGAATCACAGATCATTGTATACTTCTCATTTACTACCTTAAAAGGGAACTCCCACCATGCAAAAGTAGATGTTGTCCTGCCATCATTTAACATTTGTTATTAACTTGTTTTACATTAGGCCTCCTAGACTATAATATGGTTGAAAGAAATAAGCTAGCTAGTTATTTTCCTGTAGGTTGTGTTAGAAAGAAAAGTCAACATATAGCTTAAAGGACATTGAAAAGAGGCCCTTCAAACGACCAAGGGCAGAGCAATTTGATGGCGTCACAGGAATTTCCTCTTTGGTGTGAGGACCTCTTGCAGAGTGACAACAGGCTACTTCACTTTTCAGTGAAATTTAAGGCAGGGTGTCACTAGTCCTATGCCATGCAGGGTAGAGACCCTTGCTCAGCTCCCTTCAATCAAAGATCGACAGACAGACAGACAGACAGACATATACTTGATTGAAAATGCCACGAAGAGCCGCAGAGGGTGAGGATCAAAGATGATGGACCATCACGAAGCCACCTCTTAAGAAAAGAGTCACTAGGAGCAATCTCCTATTCGGTGCTTTGTTAATTTATTTATTTGTAATAGCCTAACAGTTAATGGAAAACCTTTTTAAAAAATTACAAATATTTGGTCTGCAACAGCTATAGACAAACATGTAAAGCATAGCAAATATAAGATGCCAGCATTTGTAAGAAGACTAGATAAACCAGAATGCTATGCATCTTATTCAGCAGTCGTTTTTTAAGCGCCTCTTTGTACATCAGTCATTTTGACAACCAGCTTTCAAGGGTAACAGGATAGGTGGGCACTAGGGACATCTGGGCACCTCAATGTAAAATTGGTTATTTTGTCCAAAATGTAAACAAAAAAATAATATTTGAAAAATGGTTTAAGGAAAGTAAAGTATACATGATTAAAACATGCTTGAACATTCGACAGTTAATGTCTAACGTTTCTACAATTGCTACAAAACCTGTATATCCAGTCATTCTGGGGCATCAACAAGAAGTTGAAGGATAAATTTAAGTCTGATAATGACGTACTGTGCCAGTTCACATCATGTATACTTTACATTACTATTAAGACCATTGTTCAAATATTTCATTTTGTTAACATTCAGGACAAAATAGCCAATTTTACATCGAGGTGCCCAGATGTCCCTATAGTGCCCACCTATCCTGTATCCCTTTCAAGCTGCGCGGCATTCATCATTTTTCATCATTCTACAGTTGCGTAAAAGCAGATTGCTTCCCTAAATGCCCTACATCCTATTATTCGTTATCTGGCAACTGGCGCGCGCGCATAACATGTCACGCAGAATGACACGTCGAATCCTACTCATCATAACTTGTCACTCATTAACCGCACCTGTCTCTCATCAGTAGCCGCGGGTGCGCACTTTCAACTAATAGCATATATAGAATGGCAAATAGCTTACACAAAAGATGAATTTGCTGCAATGAGGGCTAATAATAAGTGAACTTAACAATGTCGCAGGCTTATCCAAAATGACTCAAAATAAGCTGAGACCGAGGCGCGCGTTCAATATTTAGCACCAAATCCACTTCCCTCAATAAATGGTGAAAAACACTGTAAGGTTGTGCAGTGTAATCCGACCATAGGCTATTCGACAAGTCATCCCCTGAATATGATTTCAGTTCAGCAAACAGCAGTGTTAACGGATTAAACTAGAGTTGTGATTCATCCAACGAGTCCCTTGCCAAATTGTCAGGTCGGTTGGTGGTTGCGCACCCTTTGTTTTTAGAGATAGAACGGACAGGGAGCTGTTATACCAGTGTGTGGGCGAACACAGTCTACCAATATTACTGTATTCATTCAGAGGTCCGTTGCAAACATTACAAAATACATATATTGTTTTAAAAGACAGCTGCGAAAACTGACCAGGCTGACTGCCTACGCTGCAAGGAGACAATTGACAATCTACTAATCTTTTGAACCCCTAGCGAAGCCATAGGGTGAACTCAAAGAAAACCACAGAATCAAAATGCACAAATAGTCATTAGGTCGACGGTTATAATACCATTCCTTCAATTAACACTTATAAAAAAAACAGTCTTAAAACAACCGTACCTTGTTCTTCTGGGCTTGGGCAGGGAAAGCCTTATGTTTTCAGGTAAGATGACACATCAGTTCGGTGTAATGTTTCGCAGACGGGGCGAGGGAAGCATTAACAACTATATTCGTACTAACCAAGGCATCAACGTACAGAAAGTGAGGAGACAAGCGGTGCGGATGAAGCGTCCAGACCGACCGAATACCGACTCACAGGTTAGAGGAGCGGAATCTCTCCCTCTCCGCCGTTGACATCAGAGAACTGCTTAAGGTGGCTCTTCAAGTCTACTCATAGTCCTCGGACCACTGTTTGGATTTATTACATTATTCCAGTGGTGGTGTTGTAGACTAGAGTAACTAAGTACTCAAGTACTGTAGCCTACTTAAGTACAATTGAGGTATTTTTTTGTAATTTACAGGAGTATTTCCAATTCAATACTTTTACTCCACTACATCTCAGAGGGAAATATTGTACGTTTACTCTACACTACAATTATTTGAAAACTTACTTTGTAGATTTTGATTATTACAAAACATACATTAACCACTTCAGCCCTATATACATTTCGGCCATTTGAAAATAGCAGATCTACAAGCTCACAATGCTGCACGCGTTGTGAGCTTGTAGATTGGCTATTTACAAAAGATTTTTATACATTTGAAAAACATGTAAAATTCTGCATGAGTACCTTATACTTTTGGTACATTTTGATACCAATACTTTTGTACTTTTACTCAAGTACATTTTTATTTCCGGACTTTTACTTGTCACTTAATTGTTCTAAAATTGCAGTATTGATACTGTTACTTGAGTAAAACATGTGAGTAGGCTACTTTTGCCACCACAGTATTCCACAAGGTAGAAAGTAAAACAGGTGGTGGTGGCATCCATTCTAATAAATCAACCTGGGACAGGTGAATGGCACGAGGGGGAAAAAACTTCCGATACATAAGTGCGCCATAGTAAGAACGGAATGAACGAAAATGCAGGCGTACATTTCCCCCACATGGGCATCATCCATAATACAATGAATGATACAGATGACAATACACAGAAATGTATTTATTTTATTTTTTTGCAGCCTGGTATTTTGAACAAAGCATGTTAAACAACTGACCTATCAACCCCTAGTATTTGCTTTTCATCAAAATCCCGGTTCACAGCATATATCAAAGGTTATGGATGTACCTGAACATTTTAGACACCATCTCTCTAAAAGAAATACACATTAGTCATTTAGCAGACGCTTTTATCGAAAGCGACTTACAATAAATGCATTCAACATAGGTAGGGAACGAAACTACTAATCACCAGAAGTCTTAAGTGCATTGTCTGCAAAAGCAAGCAACCAAGAGTATACCTAGCGCTAAGGTAAAAGTGCAATATATCAGCTACCTATATATATTTTGCATTACTGGCATGGAATGGATTTCTCTGCACCCATCATGTTCCAAGTTAGTTAGTTCGTTGGGTGAGCCAACTTGGGCCTATTAAGCATCCAGATGGGTCTCTCAATTAAGGGGAAATGCTGTCTTCCAGATGGTCGAGTGACTCATGGCAAGAGATGCTTATGATTTCTTCTGTGCTGTCGATTGATGCAGTTAAATTGAATCAAAACTCACATGACGAAACAAACTTTAGCATCCGCAAAACTGTGCATCATTTCTTGTCACAAAAATGAGACAGATGCTTTCCTGGGTTAATTTAACTTTATTTCAGACATTCACAAAATATTGAAATAAAATCATTTTAATGCTAGTTTAAAAAGAAAAAGGCATAACAAATGTCAATGATTGTACGGTCTAGCTCTTGTCCAGTGTGCAGTTCTAATGAACTGAACAGGTCTTGCAAACCTCCCGATTTCTAGAATGGCTATATTTATATTTACAACACCTTTAAATAAAAAATACATTTTGCACTTTCTAGTCTAGGAAAAAAGAAATCAGGGCTGGCATCAGACCCAAAAATCTGCAGATGGTCGAGCTGTAGTCCTTTCTGCAGTGGGGTCATCAATTTTTTCACCCTTGCTGAAGTTGGGTCGTCAACATAGTCCCGTTGGTCCTTGTTCCTTGTTCCAGCCAGGCTGTCAATTTGGTCCAGCTGGTCCTTGCTGCAGTGGGGTCATCATGCTGGTCGATGGTCTGCGGATGATGCTGTCCACAAACTGCTTAAGGCCTTCAAAGCGGGCATACAGATACTCCAGGTACCAATTCCACACTTGGGGAGACTGACACACACACGGGAGAGCTTTAGATTATTGAAAGACACAAAAAAAGCCATACAATTTACATGCCAAAGTTCAAATCGCTGCAACTACAGTAAAGTATGTTAAAAAAGGAGAAAAGGTGAAAATGATAAGGGCTTTCATACCTTTATGGAATTGAGGTCCATGTCTCTGCTCTCTGGCCAGCACTGATAAAGAAGAAACATAAATATTCATGGTCAGCCCTCCCCAGTAAAAATCTCAGCAGAACATTGCTGGTTGCCGCAGTCTAACCAAAGAAGGTATGTGTATTATTAAACATGATTAGAACTCAAGTCTCATGCAGCTCCCATGAATAATAAAATGTGCTTCTGTATTAATGGTTCTTCAATGAAAGATACATTTGTATCCTTGTCTAGCCCAGTTTATTAACTAAGCTGGAGGGAGTGGCCATTTGCTGGCACATCAGCAAGCTTTCAAGGAAAACATTTTTGCACTACACTGATGTGACCCCAATTATAGTACAAGATTTGTTTTGGTTAACCCCGTCTCTTGACTGCAATGCACCAGACAGGATCATATGCAAATTCTTGTTTGTTCTGTGTTCTGTGACAAACGTAAACCAAAGCATCCACCTGGCGATGAAAGTTGATGGCGTAATTCACGAATGCAGGATGGTGGATTAGGTCAAAGCCGGGTATTTTGCCGCTTAACAGCTGCTCTTTTGAAATCTCGGAGTCCGTGCCTGACTCCAGCAGCTTGTTGTTCCACAGGCAGCGGACCATGCATAACGCATAGTGGTTGAACTCTAGGACCGTCTGACGGCTGATGTGAACGGCCTGTTTTAAAAAGGAGAGGTGAGGGAAAGTGAGGAGAAAAAGCGGTGTGAGGGAACAGAGCAGGTTCTAATTAAACCACTCAAGTTAGCGTGTCTATACATTTCACCAAGGTCAAATAATGTGAAACGCTGCCGTTATCTCTGATACTAGCAGCACTCTGGAATTTGCATGGCGTTTACTGGGCCCATTTTTCTTCATAAGAAGTGCTGACATTTTCAGTTGAGCATACAGGGTGTGCGGCACCTACTTATAAATTCATTCAATATAGTGGAAGTGCTTTACAAAACCATCTATTTTTACCCTTTAATACAAAGCTAATATCTATCTATCGTTTATTAAAGGCAGGTCTAGATCAGTGCAAAATGAACTACAATAGGCACAGTTTGGAGGGTTTCACATTTACAAAACAGTATACCACACACACACACTGTTTATAACTAACGCACAAAAGTATTTTGAGTATCTAGAAAAGCGCTATAGACATGTATTATTAAAGCTAACCATGCTAATATATCAAGCAGCATTTTGGTTAAGTGAAGAAAATGCCAATACAGTCGTTTCCCATTAAAGGTTTTCATACAGCCTTACTTACATTAATTATGCATGTTTATGTGGAAAGTAAGTTACACAGAAAGAAAAGAAGCCGTTACCTGTGTCTGTCGCTCTTGTTCCTTGGCTGCGGTCACGTTCATCTTGTACCTGAAGAAACCAAGCGCATTTATGATCAACAAACAGCAGGAAAACGTTTTCTCTTTTAGGCACATTAAACTCTAGATTTAACATGCCTTTTCCCCACTCAATAACCATATTCAGGCACACAACATTGTCAGAACAACCATAAATACAGTATTTTTCAGTCAATGTGCTAGTCTTGTTCCGATAAATATCATGTAAATGTTTACAATCTATGCAAAATAGTTTTAGCCAAGGTTACACTGTAAACACTGCTCTTGTTCAGCATATAAAAAAAAGACAGGAGAGTGCTTAAGTGCAGTGCCTCTTGGACTCTCATCATCATAAATCATACATGTCAGATGACCGTGCATGCATAAGTGGCATTTAACAAGCAGGAGTGTTTTGTGCACAATATGGAACCAACATGGAACCTGTGTGTGTTGCCTGAATTGTGCATATTTTTATTGTCTCACCCAAATCTGCCATTCATAATGCGGGGGCTTCCCGCACACATTTACAACGATGTTATTAATATTATATAAATATAAACGTGAATGCAGGACGGAAGCGTCCAGACGGTCTTCTGTGGTGCACGCTCCCTCCCTCCCCCCCTTTACAATGAGCCTCAAGGGCTATATCATGCTCTCGCCTCTCGCTACGAGAGAACTTGTCTGCAACTGGTGCAGCAGGTTTCAGGGTGAAATTTAAAGTGTTGAAAACATGGACCACAGGCCAAAATGTTAATTGACAGGGGATTAAAGTGGAACCGCTCCAAAAAACCACCGGACCCCGAAAGCACTGGTGCAAAACAGTGATGTCAATAATAACATTGTTAAACCATGGTTCCTGAAGCCCAACTCATACTTTGTTGAACAGAGCATAAATTAGGCTTCAGATACACGAAAATTAAAGTAACTGGCACAAATGACATTAAGCAGATGACAGCAATGTTACTAAGGTGACGCATCAGCCAAAAGACAAGATTTAGCCTAACTGGTTCAGAATTATATCCATGGCAAGTGAGCAAAGACTGATGACATTGTTTTTGTATAACACTAAGTGGAAAAACATGAACCAGAGTGGAGGAGACAGCAAGTAAAGCATGGAAAGCCACCATAAAAAAGAAACTGCTCTTTGTACATTTGGCATCCGGAATTTTATAAAAATTAAAAAGTTAAAGAATTGAGCAAAGACTGATGTCATGTGAGCAGTTTGATCATCATATTTATCTATAATAAATGTTTATGGGAGCTTAATCTAATGTGCTAACTATTTTTATTATTTGTTTAAACAAAGTTGTTAATTGATAAGACATGAAGCAGAGGATACAGAGACCAAGAATAGAGCATGGAGACAAAAGAGCATCATTAGAATCCTACAGTTGGAGCAGAGCAACAAAATGCAGGTAATAATGAGACAAAGTAAGACCTTTAGTTAAGCTCACAAGTAGTACCTCTTCTCTCACCCCAATGTGGATGAACCCCCCCCCTATTTGAAGCATAAGGCGTGAATTGTCCATATAGTGCAGGTGTAAACTGTGTGTGGGTCATTTTCTTGTACTCTATAGGCCCATGTGTGGGAACTCCCCCCCCCCCCCCCCCCCCATTTTGAAAAATGCATTTCAGGCCTGCCTGTGTGCGTGCGTGCGTGCATGCCTGCAGTACCTGTACATGATGTGGGCCAGTCTGTCCACGCTGATGGGCTCTGTACTAAACAGGGCCGGATAGAAAACCCCTTTTGGGGGCATCACCACCAGGGGGAGCCCATACTTCACAAACATGTCACACACCTAGGAGAGAAGAAAACATTAATGATTCATGCATGAACATGCAGACAAAAAAGCGTTACCATAAAACCAATCACACTACTGCTGCTTTTTTAGGCAAGGTTTTGCATAATTATGTAGAAGCATCTGATCTGAATAGAGAACAATCAGTTACCGTCTGGTAGAAGTCCAGGGTAGAGCTGAGGAGCAAGGCATGACAGTTCTCAAGCTGCAGTCCCGAGGAGCTCAGGCGGCCCACAAAATTAACCAGCCCCATCACAGAATCCTGGAATGCTGACAACGTCATGTTCCTTGGAAAGAGAGCAGAGTGGAAAGTCAGATGTGATCTACTCTCAGCACAACAATGGCGGTTACAGGTGAATGATCGGTGATGCAAATATTAAATCACCTAGTCTAGAGGATTCAGCCTTTGATCATAATCTGTCCTTTGGCAAGCCCTCGCCTCCAATGCAACACAATAAGCATCAACTGAGGTGTGCGGATAATCATTACAATGCGTTCTCTATTCTCAAGTCAAATCATGCTTGTCCCCCAATAGTGATGATTAACTTAAAACGTATCAAAACCAGAGGAATTATTGATTTCAGACAAGATTGTAAAAAAACAGAAACAAACATTATATATGGTGAGGACAATCCAATTTATTGATACATATAGAGTACTACTACTAATTGGGAGCATTATAGTCACCTAAATCTGAAATGCGTCAATAAATGTCAAGTCTTTTCACAGGATCAGCCATACATTACATAAACAATTACTTTCTACATTAAAATGTTACCAAGCTTATCTTAATAATTAGGTTTACGTTATGAACATTTGAATATCATGTTTACATCAACATTTTCAAGTAGACTAAAATGCAATAAAACGCATAGTGGTGTAGTGACATTCTCTGTCTTGGATTACCCATCTCAAGCAAGTTTCAAGTCTTTGCAAGATGGTTTTCATACCGCACTGAAATTAATGCAATTCCACGGCTTCCTCAATAATCAAACAAACTGTGTAAATAGTCATTAATGTTAAGTAGCTATATTGTGAATCATAGTCAATGGGCTAAACATGCCAGACCACCGGTATAGTCATTTAAGGAGAGCACAGCTGCACACTGTAATCAGATTTCCACTTCTCATGCCTGAGCTGTTGAGCCACTGGCAGCCGGAGGCATGTTTGTAAATGTGAGAGAATGAAAAGCAAAATCTTTTTGTGTCCTTGGTTACGGGTTCGGTATTATCAGATTACTCATACTGTTGAGGATTGAATGCTGAGCAGGAACAATCAACCACAGTAAATAATAAGGCATAAGTCTGAAACAACAGGTTAAATAAGGCAGCACAATGTTAAATCGTTTATAAAGGAACAGCTGCTCTCTATGAGATGAGACTCACTTGGGGGTCTGACTGTTGAGGCTGATGTCCAGACTGTTGCTGTCAGCGTACACCGAGTGCCAGGTCAACCACCTCTGAAGCATGTCTTTCAGACTCTCAATCACACCGCACTAGAGACGGACACAATTGCACACAGAATGATCACAGGTTAGACACACTCGGAAGATAGCAATAGGCACAATGAGTATCTAATGAATACAAGATGACAGCCAGCAGTCAGTTTCTATCAAATAAAGTTACAAAAAGGGATTTATCTACTTGCCTCAGCGAGTAAATTTAGCCTATTACTTGCCTTAAAAAATACTGTGGAAGTAATTTAGCCTATTACTTGCCTTAAAAAATACTGTGGAAGTAGAGAACAGCTGCATGATGGGCTCAAACAGAAGCTGCTTCATATCTGTGGCAGAGGATAGGGGATTACACATGCATGCAATGAAATATCATTCAATATGTGCAACCCCCAGTGCGGCATGAGGCAGCATATCTGTCCATAGCTGCTGTCGGGTGGAAACCTCATGTCCAAAAACTGTTCCAAGTTTCAAGGGATTCAAAATAGACGATTTACAAGCTCACAACACGTTGCAGCGTTGTGAGCTTATAGATCGAAGTAGAGCATTCATTTATATATTGTCAACGTTACCGATCAGCTATGTTAAAAACAAATATACAATCTAAAAATGCTTTGGGCCATTTGGCCTATCCTTAGTTGCTCTATGTCTGTGAGCATGCTCAGTGATATGTAATTGCAAACACAGTATACATGTGCATGACACAGAGATAAAGAGCAACAGGTGAGAGTGTGTGGTGGAGTAAGGCAGCATCTCACAGGAAATGGGACCCACAGGGAGAAAGCTCAGCAGACGCAGGATCTGTGGGCGGAGGTAGGAACCATCCCAAACGCTGAGAAAATTGTTGAGAAAGATCTCGGTGCTGCAGAGACCCTCCTGGGTGAGTAAAAAGACAGGGGATGAAAAGACACATGGGTGTGAAATTTAAATGTCTCTCAGATGACCGTGACTGGTGCCGCAAGTGTGGGTGGGAGCAGTATATAGTGTTTCAAGTGTTGGTTGGGACCAATTTGTGAGTCGTGGACACATTTATATGGGTCGCGATTAAATATCCCTTTTTTCTGTTTGGGAACCACTGCTCACCTGGAGGAAGTTCTGCGCGGACAGCAACCGCTCCAGAAACTGCACAGCCTCTTCTGAACTGGAGGGCTCTTCATCGCTACAGCATAAAAACTCTATAAAAATAATAGGAAAATAAACAGGTTTCTAAAAGTGAAAAGGTGGGGGGAAATATATGTATATAAAGTTAACCCCTTCGATTAGAGTTTCTTAGCTGTGCTAAGCACAGGTAATGTTGTCTGGGGTTCATATCTCAGGGTGAGCATGCATTGGTGTGTCCCTTTCTGATAGAGGATGTTACATTACGTTTTGCAATAGTCTGTCCCCACTCCCTCTCTGCGCTACCTACCTTCAGCAAGGGCATTTCCTAACCAGGCGTTGAGGCGTAAGAAGGCTGATTCATCCTGTACGCAATCCAGGTAATGCAGCGACAGACTGGAGGCCAGTAGAGAGCCCATCTGAGCTGGCAGCTGGCGGAAGGAAGAAACACATATGTAGTGCAAACACCATGAATACTGTTACAAAGCCAGCCAGTACAGTCAAAGATGCACAGAGCATCCACAGAGATAAAAGTATTCTATTCCAGCACACACGCACGTCCCTGGAGCTCACATAGATGAACACACAGACTAAACATGCACACACTTTAAAGCCAGAGCACAAAGCTATTCCATGTGCTGAATCACCTCAGGTGCACCAATCAGGAGATTAATGCACCCACTGAGGAAACTCCTAACGTAGTCACCGGGACATCTTTCTACCATCGCTGATGTATGACAAGCTGTCTCGCATATGCTTTTAATGACAGGAACAATGGTGCAGGATGACAGAACAATGATTCCTCCGTCATGGTCACGACTGCATAGTTTCAGGTGGATGATCATCATCATCATCATCATAACCTTTATTTCAGCTCGGAGTACAGTTGAGGGGCAGGCCCTCATTTTCAATGTAGCCGAGATGATCAACCATGCACTCCCGTTAGTCTCCTATCCTATTAGAAGAACTCTGCTCATCGGCCATGGAAACGGTCAAATGGTTATTGCACGTGTCGAAAGGGAGTTGAGTTAATACCATAGACATATAAAAAGGTAGACGCCTCCTTCGACTCTGAGGCGTCTGTATCGCGGCCACCATATTAGAGGGGGCACGCCTCCTGGCCAATCACAGCGCATTTTTTCAGAGACTTGGCAGAATCTAGTTGTATATAAATGCAACAGGATATTTTTTATACAACTAGATTCTGAAGTCCCAGAAAAGTGCTGTGATTGGCCAGGAGTGAGGAAGCATGCAGCCACGATACAGGTCGCTCCAATGAACTGCAGTGGCCAATGAAGTATCTAGGTTTCTACATCTATTAATACAGCACAAAGCATAAATGTCGTAATACCTTTTGAGAAGATTTATTTGGGTTTATACATCTACTGAGTAAACACATTTATGTGAAGACCTTTTATCACGTGATTCACTTCACAACATTTTCAGCTTGCTCATGGTCATTTGTACATTCACTACTTAGAAACAAAGCCATGATTAAGTCAGTCTGTAAACTGAGCAATGGCTAATTTACAGATCAAATAACAAGCTAAGCATAATGGGGCAGGTTTATTGTTGAAACTAATAAACAAATAATGACCACCTAGTAGTTTGTGTGGCACAAAGTTGTTGATGGTCTGATATTTAGCCTTGATGGAAAGAATTCTGCAAGTAGCACAGTGCCCCCATGTGGCCAAGGTGAGCCACCACAAATAGGATGGACAGTGGTCATAACTTCTAATGGCTTGGGAGTGCTGCCATAATGCTTTATCCTGATGCTTAAATTTCCATCTACCATCTGGCCTAATTCCAGACATCCCAAAGATATAGCACTAGATAGAGGGGAAAGGTATCGTAAGCAATAGGCAAGAGAGAATGAGATACAGCAACTGAGAAAGTATCGTGGGCAATAGGCAGGAGAGAAACTAAGAGATACAGAAACTGAGAAATAAAAAGAGAACTTACTTCAATGTTTCCCAAATTAGTCAGCATTTCAGAGAAGGACTGGAGCTGTATCATAGGGACCAACTTTTTCCTGTAGAAGGGATCGTTCTGTGTCTCCATCTGGGCTGCGGCACTCAGCACTGGCAACTCCAGATTTGCTCGACGTTTCTGATAGAACAATAGCCAGTTAAAGGCAAGGAACTCTGTACAGTTTTGAATACCCATCCTCAGTTGGTTCTTCCAGTCAAAACAGAAAATGATAAATCTGGCCTCCATACCCTTTTCCTAGATCGGGTCTTGGCTGTCACCAAAGAGGTCAAGCTGACAGAGGCGACTATACAGGCATTTTTCTGCTGGACAGCGACCAGCACCGTTTTCCAAGAGGAATCGTAGTTCCGAAACCGAACCTGCTGGACAATAGCAGGAATACATTCACTGATGGTCCAAAGATAACAATTAAAATGCCATAACAATAAGAATGGAATGCATAGTCAATGTACAAACCTTCAATTTCGATGAAAAGGAGCATGTCACCAGCTCAGGGCAAAACATTTTGTAGATTGTTAGAAGGTGTACAAGTACTGGCTGCTGGCCCTGAGGAGAAAATATAGAATATTGATGTAGATGTTGAAACATATTCATGCATGCAAGAAATCTGCCAGTGTGATCATGTCTGTAATAATTTGCTACATATGATTGCATGGCAGGGTAAAACAGCTTATGGGTATTACTTACAGAGTGAAGCACATACCATACCAGTATGACAATATTACATTTCTCCTGCACTTTACAGTACCACTGAATTGATCCCAAGTAAAGGGCTACGTTTGATAGATGGCTGCATGCAGAACACGCACTGCATGCAGTGCATATACTTGCATGCGGAGAGTATAAAACAAGAGCTGAAAATTACATCCGATTATGAAAAGTCAATATGATGACAAGATGCTTACCAATTTAGTCTGTAGTTCCAATAACTTCCTTACTCTGTAGAGCCGCACTGTTCAGGACAAAAATAACAAAAACAAAGAAAAAACTGAATGAATCATCTTCACAAAAGTGCTGTGATGAGATAGACAAAACAGGGCAGACTTACCACTTTCCTTTCTCGTCAAAAGGTAGAGCAGGTGACAGATATAAGGCCACTGTGAAAAAACAGCACACGTGTATAATTAGTCCATCTTTTAGCATCTGAAAAAGTTGTTTTGCTTGAGTCATGGGTACTAATTGTCATGTAATTGACACACAGAACTGAAGTGGTCAAAATTCATTAACAGTTGGTCCTGAAGCCTCCATCTGGTTGCTACGAGTGATGAACTCTACCCATACTGGAGGGGCCAGGCTTGATATACGTTTGTTGTCTATACAGTATATATAATCTAACAAGAAAAGTACGCTCTGAGGAGTGCATATCCCCGCCACGGCAGGTTGCCTACCCAGGCCCGGCAAAACTTGGAAGGCAGTCATCCTCGCCGTCGGCCGTTCCGGCCTCCTGGCGGGGATATTAAGTTGAACAACACCCTACAATGGCCTAGCATTCAAGTCAGCTCCTTCTTTCCCACTGACAGTGTCTGCATGCCTTGCATATGGCACACATACAGTACATGTAAAGCTAGGTTCATTCATCTTATTTTCAAACCATGCCATACAAATTAGGAATGATTAAACATTAACTGTAGACAAGTATTTCAAAACGTTGTTTCCAAAACTATTTTGGAGTTGCATCCAAAATAGTCTCTCCACTGACTTGCACGGCACGGTGAAACTGGTCTCAAAGTCAGTCTTTCAGCGAATAAATGAATTTAAAAAAAATACCATTTCATGTTGATTTAGCTATTTGTATTAGGAAGAAGACCCGGACTGGATTTGTAGATCTGGATCTTCAAACAGTAAAATCAACAGAAAGTTGACATTTTTCTTTTTTTAAATGGGTTTTGTGGTGTTTTAATCTATATAGGCAGAATCTACATTGTTTTTCATTTGTTATGTGCTAAAGGTGACTTTGAGAGCCGTTTCACTGTGCAATACATGTCAATGAGGAGAATTTGATTTGCTATATCAATTTCTAATCAACGGAGCAAGATATCTTGCTCCGTTGTCATTACAAGAATACATCATGGCATGGTAACTACACAACAGAAACTTTTACAAAAGTGTCATTGTGCTTTAATACATTTTGGTCATTTGATACTCCAGAATCATAATGGCACATACCAGATCTGAATCTGTTACCAAGCTGAACAGGAAGCCGTAGATAGATCGAAGCTGATCCTTAGAATCAATCATGTCATACATGGTCAGCACCCATTTCATGAAAAGAACCTAGAAACCACAAGCATAAAATGTTTAAGACAGATGGAAAATTCTCTGTTGATATAGTACACACAAGCAGATACGGCTTACAAAAAAACTAAAACACCCAACTTTTATGTAAATTCCCATATCATGCATTATTATTTGTGCATAGTGTGTAGGGAAATGCATGACTGGTGTGGTAGAAGGGGAACGGACAGGAACGGATAAACAGGAAGTCCACCCACTAGGCGATTTTAATATAGGACTAGAGGTTCGGCCCGTAGAAATCAGGCTACTACGTGGCCTTCACACCTACGTAACACTGCCGATCTGACCAATATGTCCGAGTGTCAGAGTACCCATTGTACCTGTGTGTCTGTGTCCCTTTTGTGCCCATATATGGAGATGTCAGTTTCCAGTCTGTCTACCCGTGTCCCTTTTATGGCCATATAATGAGATCTCTGTATCTGTCCTTGTACCTTTAATGCCCATATATTGGAATGCTCATATATGGGCATATTGGTTGGATCACTGTGGTCCGCCAGCCCTCAAATAAACCCAATTTTAATATACATTAAAAGATACAAAAATGCGTGCTTTTCTAAATTTATTTGACATCTATTGATAGGCATGTCCTCATTATGTCCACGGGTATGCTCTAAAAGTGTGAATAACATTTTTTATGATATTGCAACTTTAAAGTTAACGCTACGAGAATCAAAATTTTATCAATTGCCAACTGCTTTACCTGTGTAGAAATTGGTATTTTCCCAACAAAAATCCAAAACACAGCTCGACAAACAACATCCTGTGGCACCACAGTGGCAGGGATGAGGCACTTCAACACACGGACACATGGCCGTGACCCTAGGAAAGAAACAAAAACAGAAAAACACTAGCAGAGAGAATGATAAAAATAGCTCCTTCAAGAACGCATATTACTAATATGTACGCATTCAAGAAATGTGTGTATATACAGATAATTTGACCTCCCCCTTCGCTGTAACTCAGGTGCCAAATTAATACAGAAGCGTGTTCCTGATCTGCCACTGATCTGTAATGGGCTTCCGTGTTAAATTTGGCACCAGCTGTGAGAAAACCCTATTGAAGACAACAACTATTTAAACACAGAAGAGCAGCATACCCAAACGGAGGCTCATGACAAACTCCAGCATGACCGAGATTGCCTCCGGGGGAAGTCCTTTACTATAAGCCACGCTCTCCACCAGGGCCAGGTTATTTTCCAGCTCCTCATTTCCTTTGGCTATAGTACCTGCTTTAACTATGGGGAAGCGAAGGGAAACACACATCACATGGGTCATTTGACATTTGTTTGAGATGTGGGTTAACAACACAAACATTGTTAGGCAACAAAATGAGTTTCAGAAATCAGAACTAACTTATTACTGACAATGTTGGCAGAAGCTTGGAAATACAAGCTGTAAGTAGTTAAGCTAGTAGTACTAACTTAATATAACTACGGTACATTTCCCAGTAGCTTGTGGCCTCATTACTACTTTCAGGCTGGGTTGCACCAAAAAGGATTACATTAATCATAGTTTAGGGCTAATCAAGGATGTAGGTTTTGCTTTAAGTCAAGGCTATTCGTCCACCACTTAATTTTAAGTATTTCTTAACAAATCTGTGATTAAAACCTTAGCATGCGATTAAAACCTTGACCCGAGATGACCGTCTGCCATGATGGATTGGCCATAACAGCAAAAATGTTACTCGAATAACACCACCAGAAGGTTATTTGGAAATAAAAATGGATCCATTCCATATTCCTGCAGTCATCTGTCCCCTGCTACCGAGGCCTACACAATGGCTGCGTTTACATGGACAGGTTTATTCCACTTCAATTCGGAATGAATGCTCATTCAGAATAGAAATGCCCATGTAAACGCATCGGTATGGCCATACCGGTCTGATCCGAATGAAATTTCATTCGGGTTTGAAGGGCTGGTATATACCGATAGAATCGGGCTACATTGCCCATGTAAACGCACTGGTATCAGACTGGTATACATTTGTTCTTTTGCGCATGTGTCATTGTCTAGCGCGGTGCTTCTGGGTGGGGGGGGGGAGGCGCAAGCCATGTGGAGTCTGGCGCTCCAAGCCCAAGTCGCAGACGCGCGTAGTTCTCCGCCGACCGCTGCATTAAACTCATCAATAGCAGACCAATGGCCGTAGCCAGGATGCGGTGTGCTTCCTTATTATCAAACCTTCTCTCTACCTTCTCTCTCTTAACTTGTTTTATTGTCTCTCTTCTCTTCTTCCTCATTTTATATAGCTGGCAGCTTTGATTGATTGTGAGCTGTGGCTTGTTATTATTTCTCTCTGGCAGCCGTGACTTTAGGCCTTGGCTACACGTACATGGATCTTTTACTAAACGGATATTTTAGTCCTCCGTTTTTAAAAAGAATCCCTGGCCACATGACAAAGATAAACAAAAATCCCTGTCCACACGTAGACGCAGAAACGCATCGATCAGCTGCATGTTTCAATTTTATATCAGATTTTATATTTACATTTATTTTATAATTATATATGAGGGGCCAAATACAAATACATTTGTAATCACATGTTAAGGCCCAATACTGCAATAGCTGCATTATTTTAATAGCATACGTGAACAGCATACGTGAACATAAACGAAAACAACATTATTAGGGCTCAGCTGCAGCGCAAACAGTAGCCATGGTTCACATGACGCTGTCGAGTCTCTGGTTTATAGTGGTGTTCGTTTTTTTTTTACATTGCCAACTCTCACATGTACATAAACGTTCAGATTTCAAATATAAAGTGCTTACCCCTGAGCCATGGATGTTACAAGGCAATCCGGACCGTGATAAGTACCCGTATCTCCCGTATTGTTCAATAAAAAGCATTTTAATCCCATCGCCGGCCATTTTATTTTTCTGTTCTTTTATTTTGGTAATGTATCAGAGTGCAATACACCTTCCAACCATTGGTGTCGCATGGTTGAAAGCATCGGAGAAAATTTGGAGAAAATGGCCGACGATCGGATTAAAATGCTTTTTATTGAACAATACGGGAGATACGGGTACTTATCGCGGTCCGGATCGCCTTGTAACGTCCGTGGCTCAGGGGTAAGCACTTTATATTTGAAATCTGAACGTTTATGTACATGTGAGAGTTGGCAATGTAAAAACATCGAACACCACTATAAAGCAGGGACTCTCGGCACCGGGGCGATTGTGTTTTAGGACGACAGACCCCACATTCAATCTGTGTGCGCGCCGTGTGTTCTACTTGGCGCAGAGAAAGAGGGTTTTCGTCACACAGTGAATGAGCTACTTTTCCCACCACTGTCTATTATTAAGTATGACATTATTTAGCCATAAATGAGCGTGCCTTGTTTCATAGACTGTAAGTGTTGCTCTCTCTCTCTCTTCATTTATTATTATAATGACCATGAGCGGTCCGGTGTTTATGTATTATTGTATTATTTATTATTATAATGACCATGTGCGAATGCGCGATGACGTCATCGTTTCTCAAAATCTCCGGATTACATGTCCACACAGATCCACTGAAACGCATGTTTTGGAAAACCTTCACTTATTTATCCGTTTACAAAAATATCCGTTTTAGCGGCCAAAAACACCGTTTGCGTGTGGCTGAAAGGCCCCAACGCACACAAAAATGTGCGTTTAGAAAAAGATCCATGTACGTGTAGCCAAAATTGTTATTATTCATTACCAAGGCTGCCAGAGGTAAATAATACATATGTTTACCTGTCAAACACCCCCGCCCCCTCCCCCCGTCCCCAACCTGGCCCGAAGCACTCTGCGCATGACCAGAGTTCTATTCCGAATGAATGCTTTGCTCATGTAAACGATTGAGGAACAGGAATACTTTTATTCAGGTGCCATGTAAACAGTTGGGTATACATTTCTATTCGGAATGAGTTCATTCTGAATGAATAAATATTGTGCATGTAAACGCACCCAATGACTCTAGACTAGAGTGTACCAATTCAGAGGTTCTCAAACTAGGTCGCTGGAAGGTTATGGTGGGGTCGACACATTGAGTAACTAAAAAAATAAAGATGCATCCTTCCCATAAACGTTCAGATTTCAAATATAAAGTGCTGACCCCACGGCCATGGATGTAACAAGTTAAAACGAGTCTAAGTACCCGTAGCTTCTGTATTGTTCAGTAAAAAGCATTTTAATCCAATCGGTGGCCAGTTTCTCAGAATTCTCTCCATATGCTTTCAATTACGTGGTTTTGGAGGTGTATTGTACTCCTCTGATACATTATAACCATGAAAAATGGCCGCAGATCGGATTGAAATGCTTTTTATTGAACAATACGGAACATACGGGTACTTAGACCTGGGCGTTTTAACTTGTTACATCCATGGCCGTGGGGTAAGCACTTTATATTTGACACACACACACACACACACACACACACACACACACACACACACACACAGTTTGTAGACCAAGTTGTCAACTTGGTTCAGCTAGGGAACCCCCAGGGGTCCTTGAAGGGGTTCCAGGGGGTCCCCCAGCTAAATGATAGATAGTTAGGAAACAAACGGAGCCATATGGGTCTGTAACTCAGAGAGTGTACAAATGGAACCAAATGCACATGCTAGATAGTTAGGAACCAAATGGACCCTTATGGGTCTGTAACTCAGAGTGTACAAATGGAACCAAAAGGACATGATAGATAGTTAGGAACCAAATGGACCCTTATGGGTCTGTAACTCAGAGAGTGTACAAATGGAACCATTTGTAACACTGAAGATTGGAAATGCCAGCAACTGGGGGTCCATTAGCTCTGGTTCAGAGCGTTAGTGAGTTAGAGGGAACTCACTAACGCTCTGAACCAGAGCTAGGGGTCCATTAGCTGTAGAATACAACTCTCGTAGACGTATTTATGATTCTGACTTTTTCAATCTACGAGAGTTGTCGACACTTCTACCCATTGTGACCGGGACTTTCAGCTCCTAGCCTGTTCTAGTGCAATGTAATAATCCATATTCTTCAATAAAGAAGTGTTTTAATGCCGTCTGTGGCCGATTCTGTCGGAAGTTCCCAATGGGCGGTAGTGACGGGGCGCATCCGGTGTAACCCGGAATTACACTCAATGTAAACAAAGTAAACGAGGGTGAAAAAATGGCGTTCGGCCACATACGGGATTAAAACACTTCTTTATTGAAGAATATGGATTGTTACATTGCACTAAAACTCCTGACAGTTCGTTAACATTTGGGGCTTGGGGGTAAGCACCTTTATTTTTGCATTTGTACATGTTTGGAGCCCGGACAGGCTAGGAGCTGAAAGTCCCGGTCACAATGGGGAGAAGTGTCGACAACTCTCGTAGATTGAAAATCCATGAATACGTCTACCGTAAAAACATTCTGTTATGGGGGTCCCTGGCATTTATTTTCAAATGGGGGTCCACGGGCTAATGTGTATCAATTTGGGGGTCCTTAACATGAAAACGTATGAGAACCACTGACCTACATGCATGTTTATAAAGCAACCATCATGTCCACTCCACTCCCAACAACTCACCATTTGAGAAGTAGTTCAGCGCCACAACAAATGGGTCGTCCGCCTCTTTCTTCCTCCTTTCTATTTCTGCAATTCGCCTGCTTCTGTTCATAGTTCTGGAGATGGATGCATTGCTGCTGCTTGACGTCGTTGAATTCGAAGAATCGTGTGCCGTCGATACATTCAACGCTTCTGCCATGGCTAATGCTTACGAGTAACTAGCATAGGTAAACTGTTAGTAACTACACGCGACCGTGCCATTCAACGATGAACGATTCAAAACACTAGTGCTTTGAATCTCCCCCATTACATTGTAGGAAGGGGCGGTCCCCCTCCAGTGTTGCCAGAGTTTGTGAAATAAATAAGCAACTAGGTCTAGAAAAACAAGCCAAAAAGAAGCAACTAGGGCACTTTAAACCCATGTACTTACTTTGAAAATAGCCAATCTACACGCTCACAACGACGCGCTGTGAGCTTGTAGATTTGTAGATTTTCAAAAATTCCACAAAATAAAATGTGGAATATTTGTAAGATTTTTGAAACATATGAATACATAGAAATGGAAACAAGTCCGCAAGGACTTTTTTTGGTGTCAGGTCATCCTTTTAGAGACAAAGTGTTTGACTGTACTTGACTTGACTATTTAGCATTTCTGTCTAATAGAATATTCAACAATCAATCAAACAACACAAATCTGGTACGGGCTCTTCCCCTGGAATAAAACATTTTCAGATGGGGAATAGGGACAAATAGATTTACATTTTGGGGGTCCATGCCATGAACACATTTGAGAACCACAGGTTAAAAAAATAAAATAAATGTGGAGCAAGCCCAAATAAGCTACTACACTTTAGAAACAAGCCCAAAAAACCGCAACCCGCCGCAACTACCAACATTTACAAGCAACTTCACAGAAGAATGAGCCCAGTCACTTATAATAAGCGGACATGGCAACACTGTCCCCTTCCTGCATTCAGCCAATCGCAAGCAGGTAGGGCGGTTGCTCGTAGGCTTGAACCGCGCGACCGACCGTTTGCTCTGCGCATGCGTAGTGTACTCAATTCAACAATGAAAGCTGATGCTTGCTGGTTATTGTAGTCCATTATTTCACAAAGTACAAACCAAACATCGTCTGACTCTGACCAATTTGCTAGCTATTCTAACATAATTCCAACTCACCCAACACAATCCAACCCAAATACTATTCACATTATTCTTGGCCCTTCTTCAGGGCTGCGCCATTTCCCCATTTCTACAAGATACTACACCAGAAAGACACCCGTGTACCTGTCAAACTTCTTCAAAAACGTCAATGACGTCCACAATCACAACACCAGAGGGAGCTCCACAAATCGCGTTCAACCAAAATTTGGCTCAAACAAGGGGTTTAATTCGTTCTACTGCTATGCCACCAAAATGTGGAATGCCCTACCAACAGTCAAAAAAAGTGTGAATCATGATTTGTGTGCATGGGGATCTCATCTTAAACAAGCTCAGTGCTTAATGAGTCTCCCAGTTTAGTAGACCTTGTATTGTGAATGTTGTACTTCCATGTACTGTTGTTCTCACGTCTTACTAAATAAAGTACATCAATCAATCAATCAATCAATCAATCAATCAATCCTTACTCTCCTTCTAAACCGCTCTAAAAGAGCACTTACAGGTGGCTGCAATTCAATTAATTGGGCTGGCCTGGCCCCTGTAAAAAGAAACTGTTAATAAAGTATTCAATCAATCAATCAATCAATCACTCAACCAATCCCTTTTCTGCTGCTTCATTCAATAGATTCTGGTCACTTCCCCCTGGCTGCAGGTGTAATGCAGGTAATCAGTGTGTTGCCAGATTTTGCAAGAGAAACAAGCCCAAAAGAAGCAACTGGGCCACTGTACACCACTTTAAGTTTTACCACTTTACATCGGCTATTTGGAAATAGCAGATCTACAAGCTCACAATGCTTCACATCGTGACATGTTGTGAGCTTATCTGCTATTTAAAAAGAAAAAATCTTGTATGGGGGTCACTGGCACAAAATATATTCAGATGGGGGTCCGCAGACAACTACATATTAATTCAGTCTGGTGACACAAGGTTACATATTCATCTGGAGGTACTTGACATGAAACAATTTGGGGGCCTCTGGTTTAAATATAGTATAATTCCAATGAATACATAGAGAGTGGGTACAAAAACATTGTGGGTCCAGTAGAAAACTTGGCAATAAGTGGGCACTTGAGAAGACTGGGCACTAAAACTGGACATGTGGCAGCAGTATAGGCCTAGGGCCCTTAGCCCTGGGGGTGCTGTAAAATAGGCCTACCCCCAGGGCTATTTATCCTTCCTGCACAGAAGAACAAAAGACTCTGTCCTTCATGCCGGTAGCCCTTACGGCCAGTCTGCTCGGCCCAGGGACTAATGTCTCGTTATTGTTATTGTTATAAATAATGTCTCATGTCTGTCAGGTTTTTGCTCTTGGACTATTTGGGGGTTTGTCTGCTGTTGTTATTTTTATTCTAACAAAAAAACAAACTTCTACAATCTTTATGTACATAAATTGTTACTATGGTACAGTACAGTACAGTACAGTACAGTACAGTGCAGTCCACATGCACTGCACTTGCCTTGTACACTGCTGCTGTTGGGCAGGCAAGTTGTTTTGTTTCTTCAGTACAACCTGATGTCTGGACTGGTACTCCTTTCCTGGCCTGGAGAATTGCTACCGACTGACCCTTTTTTCTATCTTTATCATTAGGACAACTATACGTTTTTGTTTCTTCTCATTTGCTACCCTTAGCTGTATTTTATTTTTTCTGTACCTGTCCTGTGTGTCTCCTTCTTTACTGCTGTAAATGCCATTGACAACTGAATTTCCCCCAAGGGATCAATAAATGTCTGCACGTTAATGAAGCAACCCCTCCCATGAATAGACATGTTAATGATGCCACCCCCCCTTCACATATTCAGTCGGTTTCATTCTCTTCTCTGTCTGTCTCTCTCGCACACACAGAGAGTCGGAGGTTACACGTTATTCCAACCAGTTCCTTTCCCCTCCATCAGGCGCCCTGGCTGACCAGGGGGAGGCAGTATAGAGTGCATGTAGAGTGCAGTATATTACTGCATGTTTTTTGTGAGGGTACCTACCCTAGGGGACACGGGGAGAACACGCAAACTCCACACAGAAAGGCCCTTTTGTCAACCCCACCTAGGGTATGGGCACTGGCATGGGTTCCCAAGGCTAGGGCACTGATGACACGGAGAACGCGCCCCCAGCGCCCACATGGCGGGAATCAAACCCAGGACCTTCTAGCTGTGAGGCAACAGCGCTTCCGAATGCGCCACTGTGCCCCCTTTCACTTCACTTTATCATTGTTTTTATACAAATAGTGAAACTTGAAGTTAACCATAATTTAACAATATTCAAATCTTATCCCCAAAACTTGTGTGTGTGCATGCGTTAATATACTTTACATATACACACACACACGCACGCACACACACAAACACACAAACAGTATGCGTGTGTACTGTATATTATATACATACATACATACATACATACATACATACATATACACACAAACAAAAGAATTACATGAGCAGATAAACAAAATACTTAATTGACAATGAATGAATGTAAGGCTTTATTGACAGCAATTTGTAAAATCCAATTCCTTTAACAAGTAAATATAACTTCTGGACTAGTAGGGGACACCTGAGGCACAGCACCTGCTGTCCTTTTCAGCTCTATAACCTCAATGTAAGAATTTTAATTGAAAGGATCTAGTAGTTTTTTTACTGGGAAAAGTATTCACTGATTTGGAAAAAAGAAAATAGATCTAAAATGTAGGGAAATTTGAGGGAAAGCCTCATTTCACAAATACAGCCCTGAAAAAAGAAAGATCAGTGGATCATCATCAATATATTTGAACCGTATTATTAGTCCAAAAGGTTTTCAGCAGTGCTCGTTTAGTTGTAATTCATAAATGCCAAAAAAACATGCTTGAACAACTGTAAAACAATGTACTTAATCTTCATTATTTATTCTACCTACAACATAAAAAAAAGCTTTTAAAAAAAATAGCAGGCTACAAATTCATGAAAAATAGCATTCTCAAATCAATTTGTAGCCGAAACAAACTTCATATTAATGTGAACATAAAAAACACTATCTTCTAACACATCGTAATTGTGAAATAAATAGGGACAAAAGATGAAGAATGGAGGGATGCACTTGGTCATCCGGAGTGTGACAATGAGCCAAACTCATTACAGTTTCCAGGGATGATTGTCCACAGGTACGTATTGAATGTATGGGACCAGAGTTATCAATATTACGATCAGAGTGCAGAGTAGTGGGTGAGAGTAATCTGTAACCAGTCAGCCAACAGGGGACGGCACAAACGGATGTGAGTGAGGTGCGCCATTCTTGGTGGTGACCGTTTCCCTTCAGAATCAGAGTTACTACAATCCAAAGAAACACCCAGTGTTCCCTTCACTGTAGCCCGGTACAAAGTGGAACATGTGCTCAGGACTGCTTGACCTTGTTCTTTTCCTGGTCATTAACGTGCTGTTCTTCCCTGCTCTCCTCCCTCTCTGGTCGGTCATCACCCTGGCGGGCGATGAGGAGTCGGCAGGTAAGCAGAATACCAAACACTAGAGCATGAGCATATCGTTTCAGGGGATCTCCTACTAGCTGGTGGAAGAAAAGGACAGCGAGCATGACCAACAGCAACAGGAAGTTAGCCACGTCTTTGGGTCTGCCCGGCACCAGGGTAAGAACCACACCACAGCCCACCTCCAGTGAGCCAATGATCTTACGAAGCAGCACAGAGGTTATGCCAATCTTTTTCAGGCCTGGCAAAGCCTTGGCGTAGCTCTTGTATGCCCTTTTCTGGAAAATAGAAGACAGAATTTCTCAATGAATGCTGTAAAAGTTAAGTATCTAATAAACACATATAGCCTTGTTTCTCCATTAACCACTTAAACACCAGCAATATCTATTTTGAGCAAAAGCTTCCCCACAATAACAGAAAAGACACTAGTATTGAGCCCTGAGGGACTCTGGTTAACTATTATGGGTTTAAGTGGTTAAAGTGTACATACACACATACACACACATTGAAGAATTAAACACTTTAATGTAACCTCAAATATACAAACAGTGCGTGCCACCCACACTCATCATTCATCTATAAATGAGAGCTATTCAACATCAGCACCAGCAGGTGCACCGCAGAATTTGCTGGAATCTCTGGCTCCAGTGCGCCGCCAACACAATGCCGCCATTGCACATGTACAGCAGGCTATTATATTACTATTCGGTAATAGTCTTCACAGAAATTAACAGCGGTTAATAGAATAGTATTTTCTGCAATGAGGACCGATCTTCATAAAACTGTTGATTGGGCGATTGTAACCTAATTGATTGATGTACTTTATTTGGTAAGACATGAGAACAGTACATGACAGAACATAACAGTATATAGAAGTACAAATTCACAATACAAGGTCTACTAAACTGGAAAGCTCATTAAGCACTAAGCTTGTTTAAGATGAGATCCCCATGCACACAAATCATGATGACATGATGAAATCATAATCGATCTCAGCTAGCTAAATCAAGATGATCATGGAATTGATGTATATCGTTTTGGTTATTGATTTGAATTAGATGTGCAATTGATTCCCCCCCCCTTCAATATAGTAGCTAACGTTATCCAAAGCCAACAATCAACACGATGGTCTGTTAAGATTTATAATTGGTACTAAGGCTAACTTAAGTTAGCAGGTTCAATCCGGGATGCCTCAGAGAATTTTAAGACGAGACGCCTCGCGTTCACTAAAATGATGTTATTTATGTATAACTATTTGTGCGGAATGTTATTTTCCGCCTATTTCGTGAATTTAGGTCAGCATCACTGACATATTATTGGAGCGGCGACAATAAGACCCGCGTCTGCATCCAGTGCAGAACAATGGCCTTTTCCTTGTGCAGATAGATGCCCATAGATCTACTGGAGTATATCTACTGGATCTACTCACCATCTCACTGTACGCATCCTTGCTGAGTCTGGGGGTGAGCTTAATGGTTCCCATGAACACGAAGAACAGACCCAGAGCGAACGAAAGGGCTACGATAGTTATTGTCCTTGGCGAGGCCATGTTTAACTGTCCCACCGCCACCGTCGTGCAAGCAGCTGCATCCACTGACTGAATGCACTGCCTGTAAGATGCGTGAATTAGCGTTGCCAGATTGTGAGAGAGAAATAAGCAACCAGGTCGAGGAAAACAATAGGAAAACAATGCCAAAAGGAGCAACTTTAGGTCATGACTCATGAGCACTTTAAATCTATTTGTCGGCTATTTGAAAACAGCCGATCTACAAGCTTGTAGATCTGCTATTTATTATATACAATATTAACATGTTGAAGACAATTTGAAAAATGTGGGGGAAAAAAAACATTTTAACAACATAAATCTTTAATGGGGTCCCTTGTATAAAAATATTTTCAGATGGGGGTCTGCAGACAAAATTTGTCTGCAGGCCCTATCTGAAAATGTATGTAGGCCTATACATGAATTTGGGGGTCCTTGACATGAAAATGTTTGAGAACCACTGTTTTTTTAAATAATATTTAGGGAGCAAGCCGAAAATAAGCAACTATCTTTAGAAACAACAACAAGCCCCATGGCCAAAAACCGTAGCAACCGTACAGAAAAATAAGCCCAAAGTCGCTTATAACAAGCAGACATGGCAACGCTGAATGCACTGCCACTGTGAAGATGCGTGAATAAGGGGGACGGGCTTCTGGATGAGCGACAAAAATGGCGATGTAGGGGCAGTGGTGGTGGAAGAAGTACTCACATTTTTTACTTAAGTAAAAGTGTCAATACTACAATGCATGCAGAAATACTCTATTACAAGTACAAGACTGGTATTCAAAATTTCCTTGAGTAAAAGTGCAAAAGTATTGGTATGAAAACGTACTTAAAGTACCAAAAGTAAAAGTACTCATTATGCATAAATCTTCTATTTTTCCTGTTTTCAAAATGTATAAAATAATTGGAAAATAGCTGATCTACAAGCTCACAAGGCATTGCGTTAATCGTGACTATAATAAAGTGAATGTAATAAAAAATTATACACAATGCTCATTTTATTAGACCTATATAAACACAAAACATAAAAACAGTGATAGATTATTTATTATAATGCCATACACCCGTTCATCATTTTAACAATGCCCCTTGCTCATTTCCATGGACAATTAATTTCTGGAAAACTCATTGCTTGGACACTTTTGGATATATAAAAACAGCTGATACACATAAAAAAAAAACATGCTTCCCTTTCAATCAAAATAATAATAATACAAAATCGTACAAACATTGACAAACAACTATTCAAACAGTTTAGCAATGTACAAGTTGAAATCTTTCTTTTGTTAATATGATTTGTTACAGTCTGATATAAGTAAACATTTGAATAATTATAAAACTGGCTTCTAGTGTAAATATATACATTTTCCAGGGGGTATTTAGACCTAAACAGAGAAACACACCACTTCTTAAACGCCCTTCAATACACAATGGCATTCCCTGGTTTATTCCAAAGGTTCAGGGATCAGATCCAAGGTAGTAGTGTTAAATGGGTATTCAAAGCAACAGTGCTTTAGTGGTTGATTATTTGTTTTTTAGGTTAGTTTAGTCCTGTTTGTCTTGTTTTATTGCTCACTATCCATGGGGCTGGCCTGTAAACATTTCACAGCTCAGTGTGTGTGTGTGTGTGTGTGTGTGTGTGTGTGTGTGTGTGTGTGTGTGTGTGTGTGTGTGTGTGTGCGTGCGTGCGTGCGTGCGTGCGTGCGTGCGTGCGTGCGTGCGTGCGTGCGTGCGTGTGTGTTGCAGCATGAACATATGACCACCATGACCATTGCTGGCCTGAATCCCTTGCAGCAGGGCACATCCTCACGTGGGACCCAAGACTCACCCAGGAACCCCTTTCACTCGGTCTGATCCTGACGTTCCTTCAGAGCCAGAATGGCTTTTCGATAAAGATCTATGAGGAGACAGGGTAATCTTTTTTTAAAAACTTGACTTCATCATAGAGTCCAACAGTGTCATTGTATTTGGCTAGGGGGACTAATGAAGTGGCTGGGGCTCACCGAATGTGGCAGACAGGTCAACAGGTTGTGTGCAACCTGGAGGCACCTCCTCTGTAGTGATTTTATTCTTCCTTTTTACTTTCCCCACTTTCTTCTTTTTCTTCTTTTCCCCCTTTGCTATAAGATAAAAGAAAGAGATGTGTCATTATTTTCAATTACGAAAGTGTAGGCATGTTAAGAGCTTTGGAGAACTGATCAATAGCCACCTTTAGAGGTCTCTTCTTCATTGTCAAGTGCTTCCGTCACATCCACAGTTTTCACCTTTGCCTTGCGTTTTACTTTGCCTCGTTTTGGGGGAATCAGAGCACTGCTGGCTTTCTCTTTCTGTCCCAGTTGCTCTTGCTCCCCGTCGTGGCCTTCAGCCTCCTCCTCATCTTGTTCTTTCTCTACGTCTTTATCTGTTTCGTTGACCTTGATCTTTGCCTGCTTCTTCGTCCTCCTCTTCAGCTTCTTCTTTAGTGTGTTCTCCTGTGATAGAAATATTTGTCAGTAGCAATCATAATAAAAGACATGAGAATGCACATGCCTTATAATATTGCTTAAGAGACACATGCATGAACTTTTTGAGTTAACCTTTTGTAGAATGTTTTGAATGGGTTGTTTGTCTCCAGCGTTGGACCTTTTCTCTCTGTCTCTCTCAGACTTACTGGAGCGCTTTCTGAGGGGAGAAAATATTTCCTATGAAGGTATATATCAAGGGATACTGAAGTTATTCTTAATTAGTTCACGTGCACAACAATTTCATTAGCGATCACTCACTCACCGTTCCTCCTTGGATTTTCTGTGCTCTTTCTCCGATTTCCCACGTTTTTGTGCCTCTTCAGATGTCAAAGGCCCCCTGCAGTCCCGGGCTATGCGGGCACAGAGATCTGGGTAATCAAGACACACAGCACGCAGCAACCAGCGCAGGCCCCGGAGGGTCTTCCTGTCTGACCAGCGACGCAGGTCCATTAAGGCTGAGCAAGGCTCCTGAAAGGGACAGAACTTTGTCAAATCAAGGAGAGTCTATATCGTTTTTTCATTACCTTTCATTTCGGCTTCTCTAATTTGTATACCTGCATTCTACAATCTCATGGCAGTCAGTTAGCCATTCTGTATAGTGTATGTGCCTGCCTATCTGTCTATATAGACCTAAGAATGGCTTTCAATTCAAATGACCCCCCAGTTAACCAGGATAAAACAGAAATAATTCAAGGAACAGAGAGAGACACTGAGCTAACAACTAATTGCTACACCTCATGCAAGAAATGTGTTGTTATCGACTCTAATCTAACGTAACATCAATATAAGGAATATGACCAAAACAGCACTATCTAAATAATAAAGAATATTACAATACAAAGGTCAGACTTGTTTTTCTTGTGCATGAATTTGTAACAAGTAGGCACTACTAGCCTGTAATAAATTGCTCTCAAGCCTGCCCAAAAAGACTATAAAATAATTACATCAGAAGGTCTGCTTGCAAAGTCCCTGCACTGACTACTAGTTTTAGAATAGATTTAAAGACGACTTGCTTATAAATCCTTACACAGACCTACTCCTGATTATTTTATTGATATACTGCCAAAATCTGTCCCTGGTAGAGCCCTCAGATCAACTTCTCTCTAAGGCAAAAACAAAGATCTACTGTATTCCTTTGTCTTTCTTTCTTTCTCTATTCCTTTTTGCTTTCCTGAAAATTACAAATGATGGCTTGTACGAAGCTTGTACGGAAAAAGAAATTCACACACTTCTTAAACAGCTGTAATCCTGTGATGTGACAATAACGTTGAAGTTGACTTGAAATTGAAGTTACTGTATGGTGAAGCTGCTACTCTGGAATAGTCTCCCCCTTGATCTGAAGACAGCTAAAACATCGTGAAAGTTTTAAACGCCAACTCAAAACACATATTTTAAGGCTTGCTTTTAAATAGAGGCAGTTAGTACAATTTAATAAACATTCTAGTTGTTTCAAATCCATATTTTATTTATTCTCTGTGTCCGTTTGAACTGGCTATTTTAGTTTAGTTCAATTTATTCTGTAAATATAAATATAGTTTGATTGATTCATTGATTATATCACTGTACATACATTACAGTTTTTTAGGATAATACTTACAATATGGCACAGTGAGCGGCTCTGGTTAACCAGCTTCTCCAGAGACAGTATCTCAATAAGCTCACTTCCCAGCAGAGCATTAACTTTGTCCTGTTTATTGGCCAACCTGGCAAATTAAACAGAAAGACAATGCTGCGGTCACAATAACAGACTAGAAAAGTCCTTGAAGCGCAGATCTCCGGCAGGCCGGGTTGGCTACCCAGGGCCTGCAAACTTTCGAAGTCATTCATAGCTAATGGGAATGAAATATGAAACAATTGACAGATACATCTTGATCGCATGACTCCAGAAATAATCTACGATTTTTATGAGTTTTGGACACAATCTGTACGAGTAGGACAAAGTGTGTAGTCAGGCACAAATGGGCGGCATGATCCAAGGACTCCAGGGAAAAAGAAAATGTTATTGTACGACGTAAAGAGTTATAGGCCAAATTGGGAAGAGACTTTTTATAGCGCTGCCATGAGGCCGATTAGAAATATTTGGCCGACTGGGAGTGTGCGTGCAAAGTTTCACGCTGATCGGATGCAGCATTCATGATTTGTGGCGTTTTTTTGCTAAGCGGGCCCCTCCTGCAAACTTCGATAGCCAATCGTTTTTTAAAAGAGAAGTAGCAAAAAGTATATTTTGAAGAAAATTACGTACGGTTCAAGAGTTAATAGGGCAAAACATGAAGTGGCCTGTTATATTTTGTACATTTTGGGGCAGAGGTAATTCCTTGGCCTACTGGGAGTATGCGTGCAATGTTGAATGCCGATCAGTCCAACAGTGCCAGAGATTAAATGTTCACAGATCGACAGACAGACACACATTCAAACAGACACACGGACGGACAGACGTGAAAACATAATTGTCAGCCATCGGTCGTCCAGTCTGGTGGCGATAATAAACTTTGTGTCATGCTTATTCTTACAAAGTTAGTTCACAAACAGTCACTCCTTAGATGATATTTTTCTCATCAGCCACTAGAGTGTGCTGTGTACCCTATAATATTTCATAAAACCACACTGTGCTTACACTAGTAAAGGTTTTCCTGCCACTTGTGGATGCTTCAGTAAGTCTGCCAGAAGCTCTTTGACCTCTTTTATCCTCGGTCTGTCACTGGAATCAACCACAAAGATGATCCCATGGACATCTCCATAATGGTTCCGCCAGACCCTCCGCCACTCAGGGGCTCCTCCTATCTCTAGCAGCGTGACCAGGTAGTTCTCCACCCTGAGTTCTGTACGCACACAGCCCTGGGTGGGACCCACGTCCGTTCCTGGGGTCACTAGTGTACACAGAGAAATACTTAGAAACACTGTGAGGCAAGAAAAACGTTTACTTAAGTAAAAGTAATTAAAGTATCAATACAGCAATGTGGAAATACTCAGTATTTCCACATTGTAGTATTGATACTTTTACTTAACTTTTACTCGTAACAGAGATTCTCTGTTACGAGTAAAAGTTTACATTTATGTGAGTAAAAGTACAAAAGTATTGGTATGAAAATGTACTTAAAGTACCAAAAGTAGAAGGTGCTCATTATGTAGAATGTCCCATTTCACTCAAGTTTTCAAATGTATACAAGTCTTTTGAAAATAGCCCATCTACAAGCTCACAATGCGTCGCGATGCGACACATTGTGAGCTTGTAGATCGGCTATTGGCCGAAATGTATATAGGGCTGAAGTGGGTAATGCATGTAATAATAATAAAAAATTACAAAGTAACTAGTAACTAAAGTTTAGTTAGTAAAAGTATAATATTTGCCTCTGAGATATTTGCCTCTGAGATGTAGTGGAGTAGAAGTAAAACTACTGAAAATACAGTACTAAGTACAGTACTTGAGAAAATGTTCTTTTAGTTACTTTACACCACTGTGCATACACAATATTAAACATACACTTGTACACTCTGTATTTGTATGATAAACACATTTGTTGATCTATGTTATTTAGTTCCAAAGTAGTCACTGAATTACCTCTCAACATTCCCCTGATAGAGGATGTTTTTCCTGCTTTGTCAAGACCAACCACAAGAACTATCACCTTCCTGTGTAAAGAAAATAAACATTTTGATTTCATATATACACATCACTCATCAAACATTGCCAGGCTAATAAGCAGACCCACGTCAAGCCAGTTGCTTAATGTGGTTTCAAGGTTGGCCTTGCCTGATGGGCTCCTGGATCTTGGAGACCCAGGCGCAGCAGTTGCTCATCAGGTTGAACATGTTTAGTCGAGGTGAGGAAGGCGAGCACAGTGGCCACCATTTTTTCTCGACCTCGTACCTGAAAACAGATGGCAGCCCTAAGTGTGACACAGAAACATGAACACATATGTGCATGTGCATGTGCACGCACACGCGCACACACACCAAGATTCCAATCTGTTAAATCACGGGGGGGTCATGACCAGGCCCAATACAAAGATGGAGTGTGTCTGGCTCCCACGGGTTTTAGGAGGCCGTTACAGATGGACACTCGAGGCCATGCTTTGACTGCCAAATAATGTCTCTACCTCATTAGCATCCAAAATTAGCCAATCATATTATAGCAAACACATTACACAATCATGCATATTTTCTATCAAATCGTTTTTTGGGGAAAAGGTATCCATTATGTAAATCAGCACTGAAGAACATTGTGATGTTGACAGTCTTACATACATACATACATATACATACATACATACATACATACATACATACATTCCTTAGTTAAATTCACCTACTGGATGTAAGTAAAATCCTCTAAATTTGGGGAAGAAATTAGCCATTTGTGTTTGTTTTTACACTCTCAGAGGTACATTAACACTGATACATTAACTGCACATAAACACTTTTAAATATACTGTGTACATACAGTAGAACCTTTCATTCCTGTTCTTTACTTGCAAAAAAATTAAATGTCTGTCTTTACACTGCAGGACAAATTTTCACTAGAACAACATACAGTAGTCATCGTTCTTTCGTCTTCAGTTGTCCTGAGTGAATAGGCAATAGGCATAGATGACTAGTCTTGGAATAGGCATAGATGACTAGTCTTGATGACATCATGCTGTTGGCCTGGCAAAATCTAATCACAGCACCAGCCTGCTGGTGTTAACACATACAGTAAGTACACACACACACACACACACACACACACACACACACACACACACACACACACACACACACACACACACACACACACACACACACACACACACACACACACACACACACACACACACACACACACACACACACACAGACAGAGAGAGAGAGCGTGTGTTTGAGGTGTAAGGTGGACAGGCTATGTGCTAAAAGAAAACCCAAACCAAGGAGGTCTTTCAGCCCTTTGACCACTGCATCTGCTGCTCAGGCTGACAGGCTCCATAATCTGCTAAAGCCCTGACTGATTCAGTTACGAATGGCCCCTTGTGGAGAACACACTGACCCTGATTCTGTTTTGACTGGAGAGGTACACAAGCTGTTGTCTGTCTGTATCTACACAGAAAAACCTGTGATGGCACAATCACTGAATATTGATTAAAGGTGATTAACAACTTTTTTATCAATATCATTAGTAGGCTACAGTGAACCAACAACTTACATGTATTCAAATATTGGAGCATAAAATGTCTTTGCATGGCGAAACAAGAGGAGAAGACGTTAGCATTATAGCACACCAACAACATTTATCAACTAAGTTTGACAAGTATGGTGATTATGTGATGTTTTCCAAGATAGTCATGGTTTGAGGTTCCGAAGATGAATGCAAAGTGTCTTTGTTTGATAATGAGAAGCAAAAATAACCATGTGAAAATAAATAATATTGATATTAATAATTAATCCCCACAGAGCTCATAAAACAATCTTATAAAAAACAATTATTAAAATAAATTCACATATAATGAGCAATCATCAGGTAAGCCGTTATCAAAAAAGGCAGCATTTCCCATACACACACACACACACACACACACACACACACACACACACACACACACACACACACACACACACACACACACACACACACACACACACACACACACACACACACACACATTACTACCTGTAGTAGACTTGCTTTCTCACTAATTCAGCCAGTATTGCATCTCCATGTACCACTCACTGAGCTACATGAAAGGGATGCAAAATATGCGAAGTCTAAAAAGACTGTGATAAATTGTGGGAATACTCACAGATAGATGTCCATGCATTTGTTTGTGTGTATCTCTCAATTGACATCTTGCACCATCCAGTTTAAATACTAATCAGGCTCAAACTAAGCCCCTGGTCACCTCATGTGGGAGGTGCTATCCAGGGAGCACAGTGTTGGGATGCCAGCCAATCCCACACTCCTTAAAGGGTTGCTTGCTTTCCCCATTGGCTGACATGCTCCTTTTTTTAACTGGGACAGATCAAGGTGGATATCTGTGTCCATGGTGGTGTGATGATCTGTGACATGTTTGTTTTGTTTATGAAAGTAGCATAACTACTATGACGACAGAGGAGCAAATATAACCTTGTTTTCAGGATTAGGATGGTGGTCATGTGGTGTCACAACACATTGTACGCCACACTGAGAGTTCATCCTAGATTGCAGATATTATTGGAGCCACAAATCTCTCTCATATATATATATACACACACACACACACACACACACACACACACACACACACACACACACACACACACACACACACACACACACACACACACACACACACACACACACACACACACACACAGCATATATGTATATATTATATAACATTATATAACATTTATTTTAGCCTGTTGACCCGTTGTGAATGCTGGTCTATTTAATAAAATGGTTTCTCAAAAAAATCACATTGATCTAAAAATAATGATAAAACATACCAACATGCACTACAAGCAGTGGGTTATGTTATGGGCTACATAAGAGGCGCTAAGTTAACATGTCATGATACAGTAATGCAAACATTTTGTTACCTGGAAAATAGCTGCTGCTGCTTTCATTGTGACATAGTAGTGTTTGTTTTAAGCCACTAGATGGCCTCATAGTCAAATGTTTTAGATTTCTACTACCTCTTTGGGTTGTCATTGAATCTCTGCCTTGGTGCATATTTTTAGTAGCCTACGTACTGTTGTTGTCCTTGAAAACTTACATGAGCAAGGATGAATATTACCCTTGAACTAAATCACATTTATAACTCAGACATGATTTAGATATTTTAAATGCCAACCTTGTTAACCACAAATCAACAGCACAATGTTTGATTAATTTAGGAAAATAATATTCAAATTGACACAACCCTGAGGACAGAGCCCCAGTGATTGTGGTGAAAGATTTACATGCAGGATAGCTGATGAAACAAATGAATATTTTCAACAATCTACAAACTTTGTTGGGTGCAGGGTTCTTGTGGGAGGGACTTTACTGGCATGGACGTCCATTTTTACATTCAAACTAGCACTGGATTTTGCTGTGTGAGTTTGAGTGACCAACTAATTTCCCCATAGTACAGCAGTGTTGCTTGACGAAAAGATTTTCCAACTAGTAATGTGAAAGTCAGTTATTTTCGTAAAGCAATAGCCTGCGATGGAGTACCGTACCCTATAAATTAAGTTTTATCATGAAAGTTTAAAGATTACTTCCTAAAGTGAGGCATTTCCATCTGGATGGATGCTAGTTGGAACCTCTATCCATAGAGCAGAAGGGGTCACAAGGAGTGCTTTCTATGATTATTTAAAAAAATCTCTCTTGTGAAAAAAGGTTTCAATTTTCCATGTCCAGACATTCATGTAGGCCTAACTGTAACTATCTAGCAGTCATACAACAATAATTATGCTGGTGTTACGGTTATGTTGGCAGGTGCCTGCATGTATGATGTAGCCTACTTCAAGTACACTAGCACAGATGTGCACAAACTGTGGGCCAGGACCCAAATTTAGACATGGCAATGCAAAACATGAGCCAAGCAGGCTGATAAAGAGTTAATTAAATGCTCACTTAATTTCTAAGTTTTTAAACAAAATGTGGTGATAATCTAGTTGTTTATTGTGGTACTGTATGCATTTGTTTGTTTGTGTACTTTTAAGAGCATACTTTATCCCCTTTATCCCTGTTGACAACATTGCTGTTGTCAACAGTCAAACAATTAATTTTCAATTAATTATCATGAATACATAGCTATTATACATTGTTGGGTCACGACAAGCATGGATCAATATTTTGGTGTACCGAAAACATTTGGCACCTGTGCACTAGCATTATTGACATAATTCAATTAAACTGTTGTGCGGAAATAACATCACGTCCAGGAACAGTGTTTTGTATACAGTTCTGATCTCATTAAGTTATTTTCCCGGTGGCCAATCAGGCATGCACCTCCCCATCTGCTGACTAGACTCATCCGGGACTCTGACAACATTGTCAGCTGCCAGTGACTCAAACAAACACGCACACATGCATGCATGCTTGACTGCTCGTGCACACACACACACACACACACACACACACACACACACACACACACACACACACACACACACACACACACACACACACACACACACACACACACACACACACACACACACACACACACACACACACACACACACACACACACACACACACCAAGTTAGGAGATATATACCATAAAGGCAAAGATTGGGAATGATTGGTTTGCTGCAATGTAACAACAAGTATAACTTAGAGCCAGAACATTGAAGAGTGGACTGGAGTACCGCCCAGGGCTGATGGTATTGGCCAGTGACGCTGTGTACATGGTGGGGGCCGGCCTCCACGCATGCTGTAAGGCTGACTGGTTGGATTATGACAAGCCCTAAGATTTCCCCATGACTCCACAAAGTATAGTATGAGGAGTCAGTGACCATCACTAATGCTGTACCAGACACATGCATTAATAATGACAACCTTTCAGAACTTTGTATAAACCCCCATCACAAAGCCGGGCTCATATCATTGATTTACAAGAGCCAACTGATTAGACAGAGTGATGTTGCACACCGCCGGTGTTAGCATAAATCATCCATGACTCTTGGTGTGGTGAGATCTACGAACCCCAGTGAAACTATATCATGGAATTGTTAAAGATGGAGCAAATGTACACAAAACTTTAGCCTGATATATACTGTATACTTGATTGTGCATTGTGTGTCGCACTGAAAATAGCAGATCTACAAGCTCACAACGCATCCGTATAAATCAGGCTTTAAATATTGTCTTGCAATATGGTCTTGCAGACCACAAATCAAGGCCTAATAGGATAGGATAGAAATTTCCAGTGAGAAAACAATTTAGGAAATATTGTGAATTAAAAACTTTTATTGAAACTAGAAAAGTGTGTGACACCCGGTCTGGTGGATATAATTAGGGCACGTGACAGTGAGTGAAAATGGGAAATGAAAAATGTCCAGAAACAGATGGACTCTTCTCATGCTCCTTTCAAATTGATAGCCATTGTTTGCATAGTAGTTGAGCAAATAGAAAACGGTCTCTTTTAGAACACATGTTCTCCAATGTAGCCTAATGAAAAGTCACACCAAAAAAAATAATGAGGATACAGTGAGTCCATTTCCAACTCAAATTACCTACTTATCATGCTATCTAACGCACGTGTCCACTGCTTTGTTCTACTCAGGCCTGGCCTAGCAGACTACTGTAACCAGGCCAAGTTTGCCCTCTACTAAAAAGGGAAACAGACAGTAACTGATCCTTCTGCTCTGCCCTCTACAGCACTGCCACTGGGAGAGTAACCCACAGTTATATTGATCATTGCAGGTCATGTTCGCAATGCAGTTATGAGGAGGCCTGTTCTTGCTTTGCAGAAAGCAAACCAGTTTTCCAGGGCAGTAGTTAATGGAACTTGACAGCCTAAAAACATCTAGGCTATATATTTTCCAGGAATCTCTGTATAGTACGTACTAGCCTATAGGCCTATATACTGTAGCCTACAGTAGGCTATGTACAGTATGTCAATATATTTCTGTCTGTCCTTCACATATCTCCAGAACCAGTGCCATTGTCCAGAACCATTCATCCGATCGACTTCACACTTGGCAGGTATATTGCTGAGGACCCAAAAGGAAGTGTATTGTTGAAGTCCAGTGTTGTGAAGACCATCGGATCAGCATTTCTCAAGAACTGTCCTGGCCTGCTCCAAGCGGGCACGCATAGCCCTTGAACTGCTCATCCGATGGACTTTGTTCGCACTTGACAGGTGCATTTCTGAGGACCAATAAGGAAATGAGGTATTGAGTGTGAAGTCCATCTGATCAGCTGTTCTCCAGAACCGGACAGGTTCTGGAGCTCTCTTTAAAATTAAGTAGCTAGCTACAAGGTCTACTAGGTCAGTGGCTCTCAACCTGTGGGTCGGGACCCCACATGATTTACAAGCTCTACAAGCTCTACAAGCTCTACAACTCACAACGCCTTGTGTTGCAAGGTGTTGTGAACTTGTAGATCTGCTATTTTCACAAAGTGCTTGTCAGGGTGGGGGGTCCCCAGTTCAAATATGATTATTTTGGGAGGTCTGAGAAGGCTGAGAACCACTGTACTAGGTAGTAGCTAGCAAAGAGTGGCTCAGAGCCTTAGACTAAAGAACAAAAAGCCTAATATCTCCCCTGGCCAAGGGGATTCCCATAATAAGATGTTAGGCTTTAGTGTCCCTTCCCACGCGGGAGACCCCCGGTCCGGTTCCAGGGGGATGCGGTTGGTAATGTCGCTGCAGGACATGTTATCAAATTGAGGGATTGAAAACATATGACTGTATAAAAGCTATAAATGAATGGCAATGGAGAATTCTCTCTTTGATGTGTTTGAGACACTCCACTCGAAACTCATCTCTTGTGCTATGTTATGTTGATGTGGCACTGAGAATGTAGTCATTTTGTCAAGCTACCCAGCTACGTGGTGGGGAAAGAATAGCTGAAAGCCATCTTTCTGAAAGTAGTGAAACTACAGCACAATTAAGCTACAGTGGGGAATGTAGTCAAGCTAGGAACTTGTCTATTCCATTTACCTCGGCCCTATGTTAACCCTAACCCCAACCAACCCACCGACCTCATAGGGAATATCGGACCCTGGTGCTCACTGGAACATAGGACACTGGGAGCAGTATACATTTACTCAAGTACTGTACTTAATTACAATTTTGAGGTACTTTTACTTCACTGGAGTATTTCCAATTTTCATTACTTTTACTTCGACTCCACTACATCTCAGAGGCAAATAATATTGTACTTTTACTCCACTATAATTATTTGAACATTTTAGTTAGGCTACTAGTTACTTTGAAGATTTAGATTATTATTACAAAACATACATTAACCACTTCAGCCATACATTTTGGCCATTTGAAAATAGCCGATCTACAAGCTCACAATGCGTCGCAATGCAACGCATTGTGAGCTTGTAGATCTGCTATTTTTCAAAGGATTTTTATACATTTGAAAACTTGTGAAATTGGACATTCTGCATAATGAGTACTTTCTACTTTTGATACTTTAAGTACATTTTGATACCAATACTTTTGTACTTTTACTTAAGTAAATTTTGAATTCTGGACTTTTACTTGTAGAGCATTTCTACATTACAGTATTGATACTTTTACTTAAGTAAAAAATGTGAGTACTTTATCCACCACTGCCTAGCGGGGCTTTACCATGATGACAGGTACCCTGCTCTGTCTTACATAGCCACTTATTGTGTTCTGCGGGTGTCTTGTTTGTGTGTGATTATTTATTTATTTGAGGCCCATTTCTTGTGCTTGTACCCCCAACGCATTAGGACCCAGGGGAGGCCAGACATTACGCTCGGTCTACGCACCAAGGCATACTGGCCGCCGGCGTGAGCGAGCGTGTGTATGTATGTATGTATGTATGTGTGTGTGGTAGAGAGACGACACACACCTGCCTTTCACACACACACTCAGTCTGTCATGGCCATGGGTGGGATCTTACTACTACACTACAGTTGCAGCTGACTTGTCTTGGATCATGTATTTGCGATCGGAAGAATAACGTTGAAAAAACTGTGAACATGAAGAATGTAACGAAGCCACTGCTTTGCACGCGGTCGTTGTTGCAACAATACGGGACGTTCCTCCCGTGTCTCCGATCATGACAATGCAACAACTGTGTCGACCCACTCGAGATACTTTGTGCACTGGTGGAAGGCGTACGTTGGGGTTGGTAGTATGAGATAAAGACTTGAGTGGTGCCACCATTGCCACACGGGGTGGTATAGCGCCACCGTTGCCACGTAGGGTGGCCTCAATAACTCGGGATGGATCAGATCCAACCGTTCAGACGTTGAACAGCAGTGATCAACTTGGTGCAAAGTGAGTAGAGAGACTGTTGTTGGAGATTCACGAAGAAACGCTGCACAGCCACTTCCACTTGTCATGTTCACCAGCAGTGGTGTAAAGTAACTGAGTACATTTACTGAAGTACTGTACTTAAGTACAATTTTGAGGTATTTTTTCCTTTTAGTGGAGTATTTACAATTTTCAATACTTTTACTTCTAATCCACTGCATCTCTGAGGAAACTATTGTACTTTTTACTCCACTAAAATTATTTAAAAACTAGTTACTAGTTACTTTTTAGATTTTTATTAGCCTACAAAACATACGTTAACCACATAAGCTCTATATATATTTCGTCTATTTAAAAATAGCCGATCTACAAGCTCACAACTCGGTGCATCACGATCTGCTATTTTCAAAATATTTGAAAAACTTGAAATGTGACATTATGCATAATGAGTAGCCTACTTTTGGAACTTTCGAGTATATTTTGATGCCAATACTTTTGTACTTTTACTAAAGTAAATTCTGAATACCTGAATTTGACTTGTAACAGAGTATTTCTACAAATGTGTGAGTACTTCTTCCACCTCTGCTCACCAGGTGTAAACAACGTGGGACCCTCGCTGCTTGGAAAAGATGAACCGCTTTCATGTTCGTTCACTGGAGGACTCTGGGAACTGATAAATAAAACGTTGTATGAAGTTAAACGTACCAAACAATTGCAATCTAAGCACTTTTCAAGTTACCCATCATGGAGCACGACACGGTTGAGATCACTGAACCGGAACGCAGCTCCTCTCAACGAGACGATGCCACCACAGTGGCAGAAAACGGAGAACTTGTACTGGTCGTGAATCACAGTCGCATTCGGCCTCCGCTCAGCGTGGTTCTCGCCACGTTACTGTACTGTGCCGAGTTCGTGAGCGCAGCGGTGGTGTGCGCCATGTACGACAAGAGCGACGACTCGATATGGATGGGCATGACGGTCACGTTCATGCTGGTGCCCGCCATACTGACGCAAATGGCACTGATATTCATTCACAGAGACGTGGGGAGAGATCGCCCTCTGACCCTGTTGTTACACCTGCTCCTACTGGGCCCCGTTATTAGGTAGGTACTGGTTCACCAATGGTATCCTCCTCCTGGCCTGGGATTTAGCTCTGGTCCAGTGCGTGAGGCTGTGTGCACTGGACTAGCCCTGATACATGACATGATACATGATTGGTCATGACCAGGGCTGGAATTTCGTCATTTTAGGGTCTAGGCCACTTGGCCTTTGGTGTTATACATGTTTTGAGAGCACAAAGGCCAAATGCAAGGGCAGGAAGGCCATCAAATAAAACAAGATTTTAGTCCATTCAAGTAATTAATTGAATTTAGGGGTTAAGGATGATTTTAAATGTAATATATAGACTATCTGCGGTGAAATAAATAAATGATGGTATTTACAATCTGATCCATGCTCAGCCCTGCACCAAAGTTACTGGATTGGTTTAAAGCTGGGGACTCAGGGGAGTTAAGAATTCAGAATCTCAGCAAAAAGAAAGTGACACTGGTGTCTACATATTGACAAGAAAGAGACAGAGGATAAAGTGGTACAGTCAGCTGGGGGTATTAAGACGGCCTTGTGATCCATGGCTAGCACTGGACCAGAACTAGTATTTCTACATTGCGGTACTGATACAGTACTGATCTGTTACAGACAGTCCCTTGAAGTGATTGTCTGTGGACTTTGTTTTTTCTTCTTTCTTCCAGTCACTGTGACATTGTTTTATAGCTATGTCACATGACCTCATCCGAGGTCAAGTTTATTTCTATAGCCCTTAATCACAGTTACAGTATTGTCAAACGGCTTTAGAGTCCCTCATTTATATAGGAAACATAATCGTATTGCCACCCAGATGCAAAGGCCACTTGATTTCCTCCTGAAGGGATTACACTAGACTGATGACATAATTATGCCTTGACACATTGTTCCCAGTCTAATTGTGTAAAAGACAATGCTGAAGTCAGATACTTCCCCAAATGTATGTTATGCAAAACAGTAGATGGCAGCTATCTGTGTGGAATCAAATCTTTGGTAAGCCTAGCATACAGTTAAAATGAATATAAATAAAAAGACCAGCAAGTACACTGTTTTGTAAAAGTAAATGCTGCAGTTTCAAACGTCATGGAATGCACAACATTTGACCTGAGTACAAGAATAAAAAAATACATTTTACCATTGATTGCTGAAGGCCCAGTCTAAAACATTTGTAAACACTATTAATGTAAGCTACCTATGGAAGAAAATTGGCAACATATGGATCTTCTTTCTGTGTGCATGTTAAGTTAACACATGAAGACATTCTGTATTGAGAGTTGTGTATATTGATAATTTAACAAAGCAATGTTGCTGCTTATGACCATACCATTCAAAATGAGTTAATCTCATCAGTGGCAGTTGTAGCCCTAGAATGGTGTGTGATATTTGATACATTTCAGGTATGTATGTATGTAATATCACAGCCATTCTAGGGCTATAGCAGTTAGTGACTTCATTTAAGAGACCTGTTTGACAAACAGTGACTCATAGGCTTAGCCCCATGTTGATTTGTCTGTCTATACATTTTGAAATGTTATACCTTTGGTTTGTGTGCTGCACAAAGAACCATTGGGTGCTTTTAACAGTCAGTTAAAAGGGCGTGGCCTTTTTCAAGAGGAAATAAATAGGCTACAACATTGTATTTTGACCCAAAAGGGTAGGTGTCTTGCCATGGAATGAATGCCATCCTGTGTAAAGTATTGCATAGACAGAAATGTTATGCTGTGTTAATGGGGTTCAGCTTTTAGAAAAGCTTATAAGTGAAATATGCCAGCCAAGCCAGCTATTGATAACCACAACACCAGATATGCTAAATGATGGCCTGATTGATGCTTATGCTCGAAAGGGCTTCAGGAGACCACAGTGCTCCATGTCATCCAAAAAATGACACGTGCTTTTGTCTTCACAACCAAGCATTGATGTGAAGTGTAGTAAAAAACAAACACGTTATACACACTACACTATCCTTTCAGTACACAGGATTCACATGATCCATGTATACTCTGCCCCACCCTTTATGATAAATGCCTTAACCATCAGACAAACTCATTCAATACTCATTCAAATGCAGCAGCACTTTGCACTGCAGCCCTGCCATTCACAGTATAACTGGACTATGCTCAGTGTTTGGTTGAGCCACAGTACTATAATTACACACACTGAAACTCCTGTGTGTCTGTGGATGTCAGCTCCTCGCTGAGAAGAAGGCACACATGTCAGTGACCACAACATGTTACACCCCCTGGCTGGCTGGCGTGTAACTTCAAATATTTAAGTTTGAACTCAAGATGACATTGAGAGACGATGCATTATGTTAATATTTGCTGTAAGGAAACTGGCAGAACCACATGAATTGCTTTGCAGACAATAGGCATATTTATTTTATTTTCGTAAGATCTTATATTAGGAATTTTATCCTAATCCACACTGGATTCCACTGTGCTCAGGAGAGGCTTTATGTATTTCATAATAAAGCCCGACCAATATATCGGATTGACCGATAAATCTGCCATTATTTGACTTTTTTGACAATATGGGTATCAGCAATTATGCTGCCAGTGTTTCCCAATTTTAACCACTTTCAACCTGGCGTCCCTATTTTGGGCATAATGGGTGAAAACTGAAAAGACTTAGATGATTTTTTTGTCAAAGTCTTTCAAAAATAGCAGATCTACAAGCTCACATTGTATCATGAATATGTGTATCATGAATGTATAGATCAGCTATTTTTGAAAATGTTTGAATAGGGCTTAGGTGGTTAAATAAAATGTTTTTACAAAATATCAGTCAAAACATAGGTAACCGGTGATGACTCTCCGAAATCGGCATTGGACCCAAAAATCTGGCTATAGTTCACTCAAAATCATCTTTGGCCCCAGCACACGATCTGGTACAGTATGGATGGACATTTTTCACAATAAACAAAGTCAAACAGACCAGTGTTGTTGTTAGTTCTACTGACGAGGGAAGCGGCTGAGAGCAAAGTCAGATGTACACAGCTATGGGCCTACTGTATACATGCAGAGACCCTCTGGCAATGATTTGTGGCCTTGTCCACCCCCTCCACCCTGAGCTTGGGGCTTGGGATGCCTCCCTTGGGCCAACAATTTGCAATACCTTCAGCCAAGAAAAGCCTTTCTAAAAGACAATTTGTCCCAACCGTAGTCAGCATTATACACTAGCTTAATATTTTATGTGATTAATATGCAACCTGTAATTGGAATGATTTACATGTATTGCAGTGTACATCTTTCACTTTGCTTTCAGTATGCCAAAGTGAGGCCAACGATTGAATCGTAGTTTGGTTTGGAGTATCTGTCATGTTCTCCTACATGTTAACCTAACGTCACCTGATACTTGGCAGTGATGGGTGTTTCTTTTGTGGCTTGGGGATGATGTAATTGTCAATCATCTGTGGCACAGTGGCAGGGCAAACAATGACTCATAGCAACTCCGCAATGGCTTTAAAATGTTGCTGGGAAAAACTGTACATTTTACTTTTAAAGCCGAGAATTTAATTTATGTTTTCTTTCAGATATAGGCCTATTCAGACTCTTTTTAGGAACCTTATTTACTGCAGTTGTATTTGAGTCTAACTGGGTGGAGTTGCAGGATGTCATCATCCCCATACTCTGTGTGGAATGTGTGTGTGTGTGTGTGTGTGTGTGTGTGTGTGTGTGTGTGTGTGTGTGTGTGTGTGTGTGTGTGTGTGTGTGTGTGTGTGTGTGTGTGTGTGTGTGTGTGTGTGTGTGTGTGTGTGTGTGTGTGTGTGTGTGTGTGTGTGTGTGTGTGTGTGTGTGTGTGTGTGTGTGTTTGTGTGTGGAGTCAGATTATCTACGTCAGGTCATGACTTGTTTCTGAGAATATTATCCTCACCCCAGGCAGACAGACTAGCTACATCCTTACACTAAGACTGCCTGGTGCAGTCTCAGCATGTTGATAACTGAAACAGTGAAAGCAAATGGTTGTGTGTCTCATTTTGCGCTCTGAAAGGTTTTTAAACTTGCAGAGTTCAAAGGGGTTTGTGCAAAAATGAGTAGATACACAGGTGCAGGAGTAGTAGCTAAACATGATCCAAAAAGAAAAAAAAAAACACTACACACTGCTTTGCATGAAACCTAGGATTGAAGGCATTCTTCAGCGATTTCCTTTTTCTTTTTGAGAGTTCAAAGTGTGCCTGCTGAAGTCCCTACGCTGTGCATGCAAATGCCCAATGACTGTTTCTCACAACAGGATGTTTTGCTGTGTCAAGCCAAAGAGCAGTTGAAGCAATTTCCTCAATAAGAAACTGCCTTTTTTAAATTGGAATTTCTTCTTGGATTATATGGTTTTATGTTCCCCAATCTTCTTTGACATTGTGTTTGAGCTGTGAGCTCACACATTAGCTTGTGAATGTAGATGAGTAGATTGTGTATATCACATGCATATAGAATGTAAGCATATTGATTCTGTTGGCTAATCCGTTCCTCAGGCGTGCATTTTTTGATATACTTAAGTGATATTCGGTCTGCCTCTCAATTGCTTACTGAATCCTAAGTGCATGCTGGCCTGAGTGCACTACCCCCATAGCTGCATTCTCAGCTCTTTGCTGAGCCAGATTTCCTTAGAAGCATTGTCAGTAAATTATGGTCCTGTGCCTCCTCCCTCCATTGCTCTACTGTATTGCACAGTAAACCACAGACGAGATTACACTGTAGGGCTGGGCGATATGGACAAATCAGTATCACAATATTTATTGACAAATACCTCTATCAATATTATGATGTTATTGTGTAGATGACTATTGGTGCTTTGACAAAATATGTACACAAATATAAACAAGTGGGTAAAAGCAACTAAAACAGTAAATTCCCCAAATGACATAACTTTTCTGTAATGCAGCCTTTAACACCAGTAAAATAATACTTATCTATGCCATCACGCTATTACAATATCCAAACAATATCTACTGTAGTCTCATATCTTGATATTGATGCACAGTCATTTTGATATATTGCCCAGCTTTACTGTATGTTTGTGTATTTGTAAACAACTAAACGTGCAGCGTAGAGAGATTTGTGCACACTGGAATGTACTGTAAGGGGGTAAACAGTGATGAGTGCATACTGCATACTTAAATGACAGCAAGATTATCCTCGAAACCGGTCTTTAAAGGAGCATTTCAACCATTTTTAATCATCTTTATCTTCATAAAATTGGTCCTTATTAATGCTCATTACAATTTCTGTCTACTTGCTGTGTCTCAGAAGTGGGCTGTGGACCATTCAGAAACCTGCCTACCAATGACATCATAAATTTGTATTAATCCCCTGGTGGATTAATACAAACTACAGCCTTTCTCTACAGCCATTGTTCTTGCATCATTAAAAAATCACACCCTGTGTGAAGGTAGCGGCGCCTTTGAATACATTATGTCATCGATATGTGTTTATAATGTGTTTATAGCCATGTGTCATGTGAAGCTTGACCAATCACTTTGTTGACGGGTCTGACCAATCAGAGCGTCGACGACAGATAAAGTTAAATTGAGGATCTAACTTTAAATAACTTACCTAGAAGGAGACTTTAGCCAAATAAAAATATATACAAAAAAAAACATGAGGAAATAAAAAATAAACCTTGACATCATAGTGATGTCATGAATAGTCCCCTTGCCTGACAAATCACAACCTTGACGGGCCTGACCAATCAGAACCTTGACGGGCCTGACCAATCAGAACCTTGACGGGCCTGACCAATCAGAACCTTAACGGACTCTTGGATTCTCGATCGTCTCTATCAAACCATTCTGTCATAACGGATGACTGGGTCCCGAACTCAGACTTTCTATACATTCACCCTTCATCTGTTCTTGTATCTTTCTCTTTCTATTCGTCATATTAACTTTAAATAACTTACCTAGACGGAGACTTTAGCCAAATGAATAATAAGATGAAGTCATTGTCATCGTTTATATAGACATCGAATTCTATATTCATGACATCATAGTGATGTCATGAATAGTGACCAATCACAACTTTGGCGCACCTGACCAATCAGAACGTTGACGCACCTGACCAATCAGAACGTTGACGCACCTGACCAATCAGAACGTTGGCGCACCTGACCAATCAGAACGTTGACGCAAAAGCCAGGCATAGAGGGCTAATATCCGCTCTATACCTAAAGGTATAGAGCGGCTAGCGCCGCTAACTAGCGCCGCTAAAAACAATCTTGTCTGAATTTACCAAACCTGCCTACCGATGATGTCACTGGTAGGCAAGTTTCTGAAATGTCCACAGCCCACCTTTTGAGACGCAGAGCCAGTAGACAGAAATGGTACCATCTTGTAAAGAACATTAGTGAGGATCAATTTTATGAAGACAAGGTTGAAAATGGGTGAAGTGCTCCTTGCATCCAAAACTGTTGTTGGGTGAAAAATGTGGAGGTCTGGTGTTGCATGGCATCAGCATGGTATGGCCAGACTAGCCTAAATGTAATTCCCAAACACACAACAGCTGAAACAACAGTGATTGTAAATGGCTGACTCCTGAGTTTAGAGTAAATGTCAGCAGTGCCCAGTAGCGCACAGCTGAACTGCTGGAGCAAGTGAACACATGTGGAATCCATGTCCAAAGTTGGAGATGTCAGTACTTTGGACCAAAAAAACCAACACATTCCAGCACCATCCTGTGAGATTTAGGGGTGGAGCGTGAATCTGCAAAGAGCCTAGTTTGTCTTGAGAACAGCTTCTCAGAGCATTGTGGATTTAAGGTCACTTTAATTTACAGTATGTCATGGATTCAAACATTTCATATTAAACCCTCATGTTTCCAATTTTGGCCTTTTTCACCTTTAAACATGAAAGGGATGCATCATATGTATGAATATTAGCCTCAAAATAGAGCTGTTTTCTTTACCATTTGAACCCTATACTTTGCTGACCAGAGTCCCCTAAGGGTCTATCCATGGCCCCTCCTTTTTACCTCTACTCAAAGTTCCTTTGTCGATCTACAAGCTCACATAAGCTCATTATATATCAACCTGCTGTTATTACCAAAGCAAAGCTTGTAATTAGCTAATTGTTTTAGGCCCATTTCAGTTGACAGCCGTATACTCAGTATATAGTATATGTGTTAGTGATATTTTTGTCCTTAAAACAAAAGTTATGTTAAAAGGTTAAAGCTCTGTATTCCAATTATAATCACTGCTATAGAGTGTATGTTCAGTAAAAGGCGTCTCTCCAGCTCTTTAGTAAACAGAAAATACATCTTCAGGTGGGATAAATGTATTTTCTGTTTACTAAAAAGCCAGAGAGCCAGCAGACAGGGAGACTCTTCTGAACACTTTGAATCTATGAGTTCTGCACACAATTTGACCAATACCTTTAATTTGATAATGATGAGTTTATGTATTTGTTTGCTTATGATTTAATGCAGTCATTTCTGCAATCGCTATTTGACTTTACTTTTCTCCAATCTCCAATCACTCATTTATTGGAGGGCATTTTCTTCTGTACGTTTTATTTTAAGGTAAAAGTATGGCTATTGACTAACTGTAACAATCTATTTGAAAAGACACAGTATCTCTGTGTTTTGAAATGGGTCTGACTGACATGACCTTTTGTGCTTTATAATCATATTGAGTACATGTTTTCCAAACGGGGCATGGGTCAGTAACATTGGATTTGCAAATAAATGTTGTTTTTGGAGACAACATCTCTGTCCCTACAAGACTAATAGCCTCCTAGAGCTTATTTGAAATTGCCAGTGTTGATCTAACGGTGGGCGGGTGCATTCCCTTCACTGGCCTCCGGTTTCTGCCTGCACCCATTACAAAACATAATAGATATAAAAGATAAGGAGGGCCAAAAAAAGAGACATTAGACCTTTATCCGAGGACCAAGCGTAATGCCTGGAAGCGGAGTGACCGCTGGCATCATTGTACCGCACGGTTGGCATCAACTAAAGCACTGACCCAGTTCATCACTCCTCCGTGTGGGAGGGTGAATCTGCATACGACGCTGTTACTCTGCTGCCCCACTATTTCCTACTGGAGATGGTGGGACAGGTTTGTCATGATGGCTACCAGCTTCTTCCTTTCACCCACCCCCGCCTCCACCTCCAGTCCAGGCTCCACATCATCCTGTCTAATAATAGCTTGAACTTATATAGCGCCTTTCATGAACCCAAGGACGCTTTACATCAAAACAATGAACAACCAACCAGCAAACAAACAAACAAACAAAACAAACAACTATTTGCCATATGAGAGAATAGGTTGTCTTTTCAAGGCGGCCTTAAAAGAGTCCAGTGTTGGAGCATGGCGAATCTCCATTAGGAGAGAGTTCCATAGGGTCGGGGCTGCCACACTGAAGGCTCTGTCCCCCAAAGTTCGCTTGCTTGTTTGGGGAATAGAGAGTCTGTGGACCGCAGGTTCCTTGACAGTCAGAGTACGTTCATGGAGGAGGCCTGAGCGGTCCTGTGGAGCCAGGTCGTTGAGACATTTGTAGGTGAGAAGGAGGAGTTTGTAATAGATGCGGAACTTAAAGGAGAATTTCCCCCGACGTCTTTCTTACCTTTTTATGATATGCTAGGACGAGTGGTACAGTAGAAAAATGTCATAACTCCATCCCGGGTCCGCCGCAGCTAAAAACCTGCGCCAATGGGACTTCTCTAAATCGCGTGTTTTAATTATTTTTTTTGTGAGACTTCTGGCGCCCCACCGGAAGTCTTTCTAAAGCGAGACTCCCGGTGGAGCGCATTCAAGACAATCACGTTGCATAGTGTTCTCTCACTATGAACATCAGATCTCAGCAAAAAAAAGAAAGAAAGCTATTAAAATATGTCCCATGGGTTTTTAGCTGCGGCGGATGGAGTTATGACATTTTTCTACTGTACCACTCGTCCTAGGATATCCTAAGATCATTAAAAAAGTAAGAAAAACGTTGGGCGAAATTCTCCTTTAATGTGCTGCCAAGGCTTGTTGCGGGTGAGAACTCTGGCATCTCTGTCTAGCACCAACGACAGAACCTGCCTTCTTCACAAGCTTGTTCATTCTATTTCTGTTGCTTATGTTGATGTAACCCGCTCACACCTAACACTGATAGTTTGTTCCTACCTTAAAGAACCTTCCCTGAAACACCCTGACCAATGTTCCACATGCCCTCCTAGACTCTACTCTCTCTTGGCTCCCCCCAATGTTCTGCTGCTCCTTGTATGCCCTCTTGTCACCTTTTTGATAGATGCTGGTTACGCTATGCAGAACTGTTGTTTACTTGTTTCTGTTATTTAGATTTTATTTTCTGGTTATTTAGATCAGTGGTTCTCAAACTTTTTCATGTCAAGGACCCCCAAAATGATATGAATTTGGCCGCGGACCCCCATCTCAAATATTTTGTTCCAGGGACCCCCAGAGGCAAATATTTGAGTTAAAAATGTTGTCTTCAAAATATATATCCCAAGGTTTGCACAAATGTTCAGGATTTTTCAAAAATAGCAGATCTACAAGCTCATAGTGCGGCACCCGGTGCCGCGCTATGAGCTTGTATATCTGCTATTTTTGAATAGCCAAAGTATAAAAGGGTAAAATGATTGTGACGCTATATTAACACATTTTGCTGGGGACCCCCTGGAACCCCCCCAAGTACCCCTGGCCCTGGGGGTCCCCGGACCCCACTTTGAGAACCAACGGTTTACAGATGCTAGGTTTACCTGGTATCCTCATTTCTTTAAAGCACTCCATTTATGGCTTTGCAGTTTGCACTCTATTTCTGTGACTATTACCCTGTTGTTTGTTTACTAGGGTTCATGCCATTTACTCTAATTACACACTTGTAAGTCGCTCGGGATAAGAACGTGTGCTAAATGCCTGAATTGTAAATTGTTGTAACGTGTGGTGGTGGTGGAGTGTGGACAAGAGGCCCAATTTGGAGAATGTTGCTCCCTTGTCCATAATGGCTGGTCTGTTTGGATACCTGACAAAAGCGTCTTGTAAAATTTACCTGCTATACTTTTGGCTAAATGCTGATGGTTTGGATGTGATAATTTCCCACGCCACGCTGTTATTGAAGTGGATCAAATTAACATTTTCTTCTAAAAGTTGGTAGCTGAGAAAGCTGCTGGAACATGGTAGAACTCTTCATGAATAGGGTTAATGTTATCATGCTTCTTACAAACTCAAAAGGGAACCACACCCTTCTAGTTTTTCATTTTCTTTCATTCAGTACTGAGGTGGTTGCTGTCACTTGTATTTCTTTCTTTTGACTGCCCCCTGGTGGAGACACTCTATGCCAGGGATCGTTGGACCGTGTGACATCAGAGAAATCTTTTCATGAATTGTAATGAACCTTTGACTCTGGATAAGGCAGTATACGTCCTAATTTATGAAATAAATATATACAATATATTTATCCTAGATTTATCTTAAAATGTCCTGTCAAAAGTTTTATATTCGGAATATTTGGAATCTCTGATCGGAATTATTCTGAATGTAGAAATATTGTCCATGTAAATGCAGAGAAAATTCGCCTGCCAAAACATTTCTCTGTTGCCATCGGGGTGTAAATCCTGGTCAATCACTTAACCCATTAAAACCGGGAAAGCATCTGTCATTTTAGATTTTCACCACTTCACCAACCATTATTTTATACTTTGTATTTGGCTATTCAAAAATAGCAGATATACAAGATCATAGCGTGCCGTGCTATGAGCTTGTAGATCTGCTATTTTTGAAAAATCGTGAAATCGTTTGCGAATCTTTGAAAATATATATATATATATATATTTAAAGCGAAAATGTTCAACTTTGCTTCTGTGGGTCCCTGGAACAAAATATTTTGAGACGGGGGTCGGCAGCCAAATATATATAATTTTGGGGGTCCTTGACATGAAAAAGTTTGAGAACCACTGACATAGAAAAGTTTTTCAGAAAACTAAGGATTTAGAAGACATTTGTAGAATCGGCCTCAGGTTTTAATGGGTTAAACCCTCCAATTCTTGCAATATTGTATTTTAAACCTAACAGTAACACTACTACCCTCTGTTGGTCTGAAGAGAGATCACTCATCCTTCATCAATGCCGTCTCTCTTCCCCAGGTGTATCGAGGCGCTGGTGATCTACTTCAGAGCGGGCAAAAAGGAGGAGCCATATGTCACATTATCCAGGAAGATCAGCCTGAAGAAGGGACAGGGCCTGCCAATGGAGTTGGAGATCGGCCACTCGGAGCGCATGCTGGCTGCTCACAGGAATGCCTTCAAGCGTACTGCTGTCATCCAGGCATTTCTAGGCTCTACCCCCCAGCTCACACTGCAGATGTACGCCACCATTCAGGAAAAGTACATCCTCGGCGCCAGATGTAAGAATTTTGATATTTATATTGCTTGGTAATTTCAATTTAGTTGCACTGGGTTGAAATGAATGAATGATGGAATAATAAATAACGTAGTACAGTACTAAAGCTATTATCATGAGTTCACTGATACCTTCCCACCCCTAGTGAGCAGGGTTCGTTACAGCCAAGAAATGAAGTGATACGGTTTGCTGAAAGTAATTAGATTTCATTACTCATGTTACTGATTGCAGCTGCATGTAGCTGATTAGTGATGTGTAACTGACTACATTTTGTAATGTAATCTTTCCAATATTGCTTGTGAGAAGGCATTTTCAGCACTCCCTGCTGCTATTGCCGCTTTAACCAGTGACACCCCTTTGTGTTCCCAGTGGCCCTAATGATCATCACCCTCATCTCCATCACATACGGGGCGCTGGTGTGCAGCGTGCTGGCCATCCAGATCCGGTACGACGACTACAAGGTGCGCGTCCGCCCGGCGGCCTACATATGCATGATCGTGTGGC